>NW_004524627.1:10794639-10813252 GCF_000260255.1 Octodon degus
CTGGAGAGAGAGAGAGAGAGAGAGAGAGAGAGAGAGAGAGAGAGAGAGAGAGAGAGAGAGACTGACTTATTTATCTCCATCCACTTTAATTGGATTTGACACATGGAACTTCTTGCTCTTCCCCAGTGTCAAAATGATTATGAAGGGAAACATTTTGAATTAATTTCTGACATGGAAGCAGTCATGATAGCATAACCAAAGATACTCTCAAAAGAATTCCAGAACTACTTTAAAAGGTGGCAAGAATGATGAGATAAAACTGTTCAAAGCAAGGGGTAGCATTTTGATGAGAGTTAATGGTAGTGTGTCTTTACTGTAATAATTGTTCATAAAATGTAAATATTCATCATATTTTTCAATCATATTCCTTCATAAGATCTTCACTTAAAAGATTACTCAGCTCTTTAAAAAGTAAACTACTGCTGTTATCTATTATTTATTTCAAGTGGTAAAATTTTACACAAATGGGTATGTGTGTATTCACATGATTTCCATATAAATAACATTACCCTTCTAACAGATAAAATGTGGCTAGAAAGCAGAGAACATCAGATTACATGAGATCACCTTGGTCTAGTGTTTAAAAACCCTGGGGCTATTAAAACACCCATTTACCACAGCAATCAGATGGATTTCCTGACATTTGAGGCTGCTGGGCGAGTGGATTAAGAAAACTCCCATACATTCCAAAGGGTTCATTCACTCTGGTATTTACTCACGCATCTATTTTGTTCAAGCGCTGCCCTAACTGTTGAATATACAGTAGTGATCAAGGTGGATAGAGTTCAACCTTCTTTCAAGCTTACATTTTATTGAAAGAAAAGAGATAGAATAGACAAATAAATGAACATTGTATTTTTCACGCAGTGGAAAATGTTGTAATAACAATGAGATACAGTGATAGGGTGAAGTACCTGAAGAAAGGAAGAGATGTTTACTAGGGAGGTCAAATAAGTCTTCTATGAGAGTGTAAGCTGAGTTAAGTTATGAATGATGAGAAAGAATCAACCATAACAGAAATGGAGAGAGTTCACAGATAGGTACTAACATAGCACCTTGGGTAGGCTGAGCCATCAGACCTACCTTCCTTTCAGTGAAAATCCCATGTGCATTAAGATCTGTGAAATTTGGCTTGAAAGATATGCAAAATAGATGTTTTCCCTTTGATCACACTTCATAAGGTCACTTAGCTAAATTTTCTGGCAACAGGTAAGATGTCTGGCAAAAAAAGAAAAAAAATATGTACTTGCCAGTAAATAGTGTGACTGAGACCAGCACTTCACATTCAAAAGCAACTCTAACTGTAGACTACTCTTAAAATATAGATCTAGAAATTCAAATAAAGCTTGTGAAAATAGAAGTTAATACACTGAAGCCCAGTGGATAGAATAAGTAACATTCACTCTTGTCTACCTTTCCTGAAACTTTTGAACCCTATTTTTGAGTTTATTGATATATATTATTATATATAATATATATATAATATATATATAATATATATATAATGATCATATTCATCATAGTCAATTTGTACCTATACATGATGTATTTTGATTCCCCTTTTTCCCCCAACCCTATCTCCTCCCCTCAATCCCTCTTTCCCTTCTTATTTACAAATCTTGGTTTCCAATTTATTTTTTCTCCCCTTTTCCCTTCCTTCCTTCACTCTACTTCCTCTTTCTTTTGAACAATTTCTTCCAATTTCATCATATCTACTGTATATTTTCAACCCCTATTTTAACCACCAATAATACACATAGAAAGGAGGAAAGTGACAAGAGAGAGAAATAAATGGTACCCCACAATTTTAAAAAAGTAAAGGACTTAGTTACAAAGTGACATCAGGAGCCATCAAGATAGCTCAGCAGACTAAGTGCCTGCTTAGGCAAGTGCAGGGACTTGGGTTCTATCTCAGGCACCACATGCTGTGCCAGCCCCGTCCCTGAGCCCACTGAGCTGGCCACCAACACTGGGTGTGGTGTGGCACACCTGTAATCCCTGCACTGGGGAGGCTGAAAACAGGAGGATCACAAAGAGTCTGAGCTGCATAATGAGACCCTGTATCAAACACATTAAAAAAAATAAAGTGGGCCGGCCAGATGACTCAGTGGGTTAAAGCACCTGCTTAGGCAGACACAGGGATTGAGGTTCAATCCCTAGTGTGCTGGACCAGCCTTGCCCTGGGGTGCACTGAAACAGTGACTGAGACTGGACACGGTGCCGCACTCCTGTAATCCCAGTGCTTGGAAGGCTGAAAACAGTAGAATCACTATGAGCTTGACCGTGTAGACTCTGTACTAAATACATTTTTTTAAAAAGTGCTATCAAGGTTAGAATTGGAAGAGACCTCAGAGATGGTTTTACCTAATCCCTTCATATAATACATGAACAAACCATGTTAAGTGAAGAAAATGTATTGTCCTTCATTGTATATTGCTCTAATAAGCAAAGGTACATACTCAAAATTCTGCTTGCAAACATCCCAATTTCAGCTATATTAAATTCCACCAGCAAAGACAGAGAAAACCCAAGTTTTAACATGTGAGAAATGGAAAGAACATTAGACTGGCTCGAGGAAAAAAACCACAATTCTAGCTTTAAGGACCAGCAATTTATAGTCATTTGACAACTTTCATTTCACTATTTCATCTCTCTACACCCAAGTTTCATAATGTATAGCAATGATCAAGCTGTGGTTCACAAGGGCAGACTAAGATATTAGCTTACATTATTCCCCTCCCAGGAATCATCTGGATCAATAATAAGGGTTATGAGGGGCCAAGATAAATCCAGAACAGTACTGGGAGTTGAATACTGTATAAAGGCTTCAAGTTAGTTAATAGACACAGTCACAATCCAGAACCCATAACAAAGACAGCAGTAAAGAGAAGAATTGGAGTTCTTTCTCAAGGGAGCCAGGAGACCTCAAGTCCAAAATTAAGAGGTATGAGAGATAATGCATGTTGAGAATAGCAATTAATTAAATATACAACATGGAAACAACTATATCAGATTTTCTCCTTTTCCTTGAGCTGCACCTACAAAGAGAAACTAAAAGTAAACCTGGCAGGGAAAAGTTGTATCAGGTCCCCATAATGATAACTTAGCACTTTATCCAAGAATAGAAACAGAAAGCCAATGAAGGGCATAGTGGAACAAATCTGCTCATTTGGTGGCATCTAGTAACTACAGCAGGAAAACAATGCTGGAGAGGAAGAAGTGAGGGTCAATATACAGAACCCAAGGTGGTTAACCCAGAAGTGTTTTAATCTTCTGGATAGCTCCCAAACCAATCAAGTTGATATATTTAAGCTTAACTCCAAACACCCCAATCCTTGTCAACTTGACACCAAACACAGCTCTTTGAACCATATTTATTCTCCAAATAAACACAGTAATAAGAAGTGAATAATTCTGCCTAACATTGTACAACTATCTAATGTACAACTGAGAACACAACAATCCTTTCTTCAAAGTCTCAAGTTTCAGCACTTTTCAAAAGTCAGTCTTTTCTGAAACTCAAGGTAAATTATTAGCTCTGAATCTCTGTAAAAATAAAAAGAAGCTATATAATCCCAAAGTATAGGTTGAACTTTCCCATGCCAAAAGGGAATAATAGGATAGATAAGAATTGGATCACAGCAAAACTAATATCAATCAGGGCAAATACTAAGCCTTATAGTCCTATGTCTGGGATCCAAGCAAACAGCAGTAAGATGTTAGTTCTAGAGGGCTTAGATGGTACCACCCCTGTGGCTTTGCTTGGGTAAAGAGCTCACATAACCTCTCTCTCAGACTCGTTACATTCATGGACTACAGCAAACATTGCATGTTCCTGACATCCTAGACTTCCTCAGGTCTCCATTGCCTCCCTACCCCCACAACTCTTGCATTCTTCATGCTAATAAAACCCCATTATATGGACAAACTAAGGTTTTTTATCACTGGGAACAGCAGCAAAGCCCTCTTGAATGATGTTGCAGTGGCCTTTGATTGCCTGGATAACTAAACACAGTGAAACAAATCCCAGGGAACTCATACTAGGAAGCCCCTCTTGAACTGAGAGTCCAGGGACTCTCTTCTCAAAGATTTACATTTTGCAACCTTAAACCTGCAGTGGATGGGGTCTTGTTTATTTTTGAGATGTTCTCAAGGCAATTTTCATCTTGCCCTGTGGAAAGTATTTGATTTCATTTGATTTAAATATCATTTTTATCAGTACATAATGATTATAATCATTGGAACATGTGCAAGATATATTCTTAATTCTTTTTATGTCTGCTTCCCCTCTTTTCCTTCTCACTCCATCCCATTTATGTCCTCCCTCACCTTCTTGTACCCATTCCCATTTTCAGAAGAGCTAGCTTCCTGCTTTCTCTTATTAATCTTTTATTTTGGGTTTTAACTTCTTTATTCTTTAGGTTTCCCATACAAAAGAAACAATCGTTTCTTTTTAATGGCACTTGCCTCTTCATCAATCCCATAGATTTTGGTGCCAAATTTGCATGTTATTCCTTCTGGACCAAAACCTGAATTTTTAAAAAATTTCTGTTCTACTCTTTGCCTCTGATTCCCTCTACAAAACTAACTAAAATAAGCCATCAGTACTCATCCCATAGCCTGAATCTTAGGCTGCCTTGTATTGTCTTCTCCCAGATTAGTCTAACATCCTTCATCTCAGTCTTCTTCTCAGAACATGGGAAATATAAACAAATTTTCTGCCATTGCGTATCCATATTTCACCTGCAACCTCCAGAGACTGGCTTTTACTATCCGCATTGTTATCAGAATTCTGGTTTCTCAATTCCAATTAGAATCAACTATCAAATGCTGCTTATAGCATTCCAGAACTTCTCTAGCCCATATTTCCAAAGGTTTACAAACTCCTTCACAAACCAGTTCCAAAAGTTTTTAAGCTACGTGATCAGGTAACATCACAGTAATGCCTTTACTTTTGTTACCAATTTTCTATATTAGCTCTGTAATTGCTGTAACACAATACTTCACACCATCCTTTGAGGCCAGGGTAAGTGGGCAATTGCACTCACAGTTCAGAGGGTCCATTCCATGGTCAGCTGGCTCCACTGCAGAAACATCATGGCAGTATAGTAAGGTGGAGCAAAACTGCTGAGAAAGCAGAGCAAGGGAACAGCACCAGAGAAGAAGGGAGGAGGGGCCAGATATAGAACCCAAAGTCGATCCTCACTCAGGCATACCCAGAAGTACTTTTATCTCCTAGATAGTCCCCAAGCCAATCAAGTTTACATAATTAAGCTTAACCCCCAATAGAAATGTACTTTAGAAAAAGGGGAAAAGAAAACTAAGCACACACAAAAAAGCCAATCAATAACTTGGCTCAGGTGAATAGGAGTTGTATCCTAACTCTACAGGAAAATTCAGAATCACAAGTTGCATCACAGACTAGGTCTTCTCTCAAGGCAAGCTAGCTTAATGCATAGTACATCAGTCAGTAGCCAGGTTGCCTGGTATGAAAGGGATCATTTCCCTTGTGAGGCAGCTTCCAGCAGACCAAGGCCAATTCTTAGAGAAAGTGGAAAACTGTGAGCTATCAGAAGCCAACATTCATTGTAACTGAGGCACCGCTCTAAAATGAAACAACAGCACTCATTATAAAAACAAAGAAAACTAGGCAATTTGAAACATAAGGTTGTATAAGAAAGCTGTTTGTCCAAATATAAAGTGCAATATATACCATCATTTTGAACAATCATATTACATGAACAAAAGTTATCTGACTTCATTTTTTTTAAGACTTTAACATAAGTTTATTTAACTCAATCTGGAAATATGACATCTTCTCTTTAAAAATAAGCAGATCAAAAATAATTTACTATAAAAATAAACACAAGTGTAAGAGAAAAGAAAGGGACCAGGGAGATGGCTCAGTAGAATAAGTGCTTCCCTGCAAGAGCAAAGGCCTGAGTTCAATCCCTGGTTCCGCCAAAAAAAGAAAAAAGAATATAGAGAGAGTGAAAAGAAAGGATGTACAGATCTTTCTTTGTCTCATGGCAAAGGCAAAACAAAATTTCATAACAAAATAATAGGAGAATAACAACAGTTAATACATTGCATGCACAAACCTTCATTTTTTTCAATATTTAAGTATATTTATTCAAAACAGGTTAGTAGGACAGTTACAATAATTAATACATTGTTGTCTTTGTAGTAGTTATTCATAGTTCAAGATGTAGACATGATGTCCTGTCCAAGCACTATTAATACAAATCTTTCTTCTCATTGAATTAAGAGAAAGTAGCTGTATCTATCTTATTTTGTATATATAGATACAAAATGGTCCTTCATTTCCTTCATTTATATCCCCTTTTTTGTTTAGTTTTCTCAGAGGTGGGTATTCTGTTGCCATTTAAATATTGTAGGTGCATGAATTCAGCAAAATAATCCAATAAAAAAAAGTCTGGTAGTTCATAATAGTAGTGGGTTATACGTAGGGAACCTTCATTTTTAATGAGCTAAGAGATACTAATGATATAAATGACTTTCGCTTTTCCCTTTTCCCTACAGTCCTTTCCTCTTTTACCCATCATAGTTCCTCTTTCCTTTTGAACAATTTCCTCTCATATTACAATACATTTTTTGGTATTTCATTTACCTATTTATTTTATTTTTTAAAGAAAGTACAAATTAGAATTAAAACAGAAAAATTACAAGTGACAGAATTTCTCTTAACAAAATAATATGAATTTCATAGTATTTACTGTAATACAGTGCTGTCTTCCAATCAGTTGTTCATATTACCAGATATGTGCATGTAAAATTGGAAGAAAGAAAAAAAGAAAGAAGTGTGTAAGAAATTAAGAGAAAAAGAACAAACAGTTGAAGAAAGGAGACAAAACAAGTTAAGTATTTGCTCTTTTCCACAGATAAGCAGAAATATCCAAACCATCCTGCTTACATACCTAGATAAATCTTTTTGTCCCACTCCCTGTCCTGTCCTTCTCCTCAACTCAGTAACTCTTTCCTTTTGAACAAGTTCATTCCCTTTTCCCAGTATTTATTGTACTCTTTAGATTCCATTTTTCACTTTCAGGTTCTCACACTAAGGAAACAGTATTATGCTTGCACATGTGGGTCTGATTTATTTCATTTAAGAGTATGTTCTCTAGTTGCATCCATTTACCGACAAAAGATGCAAATTTATCCTGTTTTATAGCTGAATAACACTCCATAATGTAAAATACCACATGTTATTTGTCCATTCTTCAGTTGATGGGTCTCTGGAGCTCTTGTACATTTTAGAACTTATTTACTCTTACACCAGGAAGAGAATACAATGTTAACACATATGAGTCTGATTTCTTTCACTTATGACTATGGACTCAAGTTGCATTCATTTACCTATAAAAGTCTTCAGCTTATCCTTCTTTATGGCTGAGTAGTACCAAATTATATATTTTAAAAACCTACATCTTTTTATCCATTTCCTGACTGATAGGCATTTGGATTGTTTCTAAGATTTGGCTATTAGAAATTGTGCTGTTATAAACATGGATGCACACATATCACTGTGGTATGACATTTTTAATTCTTCTGGGGAGATACCCAGAAGGAGAATAACTAGTTGGAATGGGAATTCTAATCCTAATTTTTTGAATAATCTCCACATTGATTTTCACAGTGGTTGCACAGTCTACATGCCCACCAACAGTGGAGATTGGTTCCTTTTCCCCCACAGCCCAGCAAGCTTTAGTTATTGGTTGATTTATTTTTAATGGTAACCATTTTTTCTGGGTTAAGTTGGAATCTTAGTGTTGTTTTTAATTTGTATTTCTCAAATGACAAATAATGTTGAACATTTTTCATGTATTTATTTTCCACTTGTATTTCTTCACTGGAGAAGTGTGTATTAATCTCAGATGCCCAGTTTTGGACTGTGCCTTTGAATTTGGGGTGTCTAATTATTTTTCAATTCTTTATCTGTTCTAGATAGAAATTCTATATCTGAGGGACTGTTGACTAAAATGTTTTCCTACTTTGTGGGTTGTCTTTTCACTATTTCTTTTGCTATGTGAAAGTTTTTTAATAAAGTGAGATCCCATTTGCTGATTCTTTGTAATATTTCCCAAGCAGTATGAGTTTTATTCATGAAGTCACTGTCTACACCTACCTATGTTTTCAAGATTTCTACCAATTTTCCCTTCCAGTAGATTTAGCATTTTTGCTTTACTAATCATATCTTTGATCCATTTTGGCTTTATTTAGTGCATGGTATTACATAAGGGTCTAGTTTTCGACTTGGGCATGTGGAAAGCCAGTTTTTTCAGCACCATTTATTAAAGAGGCTATCTGTCAGTGAACAAGTTTGGCCACTTTTTCAAAGACAAGATGACTGAGTGTGTTTGTAGTTGTATTTTCATCTTCTAATCTGATTGATCCTCAAGTCTTTTTTGCATACCATGATGATTGTATCACAGTAGCTTTGTAATATAATTTCAAGTCAGGGATTGTAATGTCTCCTGCCTTTCCTTTGTTGCTCTGTATTACCTTTGCTATTCTAGGTCTCTTCTGGTTCCAGATGAATTTTAAGATTTTTTTCTAGATCTGTGAAGTATGTTAATGGTATTTGGATTGGGATTGCAAGAAAATTAGATAGCAGTTTTGGGAGTGTGGATATTTTCACTATGTTGGTTCTTCCTATCCAAGAACAAGGGATATATTTCCATTTTTTGATATCCTCTTTGGAGGCTAGGGATATAGCTCTGTGGCACAGCACCTGCCTGGTAAGCATGAGGTCATGAGTTCAATTCTCAGTACCACACACAAAAAAAAATGATATCCTCTTTGATCTTTTTTAGAGTACTATAATTTTCTTTCTTTCTTTCTTTCTTTCTTTCTTTCTTTCTTTTCTTTTCTTTTGTATTTTAGGAAAGGATATACAGGGTGTTCAGTCTCACTACTAGATCAGATTCCTAGTGATCCACCTGTTTACAGTCTCCCAGAGCTGGGATTACAGGCACATGCCAAAATCCGCTGAGCTATTTGGCCAGCCCTATAATTTTCAACATATAGATTTTTTACTTCCTTTGTTAGATTGATTCCTAGGTCTTTCTTTTTCTTTTTATTCTTTTTCTTAATTGGAAAACATTTATTTATTTTTTTAAATATATAAAAGATTTCAAAAATACATCACAACATTCACCTAGTTAATGATAACAATATATAAGTTTTCATATGTCATTTGTACATATCATATATTTTATACATTCAAATGTTTTATATTTTTATTTTTTGAATGTAGACATTTTTATTTTTATGTTTTTTATTTTATTTTTCCATTTATTTGAAAAGAATACAAAATAGTAATAAAAACTAAAAATAATACAGAATTTCACAAAATAAAATTGTATGAATATGACAATATTTGTTGTGTTGCACAGTGTTGTCTTCAAATTATTTGTTCAGATTACCAGATATACTTTTTTATACTATTGTCAAGGATGTGCTTTCCCTAATTTCTCTACCAGTGAGTTTATTATTTGCATACAGAAATGCTATTGATTTTTTGAATGTTGACTTTCTATTCAACTATGCTACCAAATTTGGTTATTAACTCTAAGAGTCTCTTACTGGAATTTTGGAGGGTTTCTATGTAGGGTATCATGTCATCTGTGGATAACGACAATTTAACTTATTTCTTTCCTGTTCATTTCATGTTGATGCTGAAAATATTTTCCTTTGAGTTACATAAGTGTAGTCATAAGACCACATTTTTACTGGACGTTATGTCACATGCCTCTAGTCCCAGAAAACTAATGTAAGAAGATCACTTAAGCCCAAGTGTTCAAGTCTAGTGAGGGAAAAATAGGCTCTTTCACAAAAAAGTTATATTTTTCTTCTTTATAGAATTAATAACTAATTAATTAGTTATATAGTCAATAACAATTTCATAGTCATATTAACATAAATGTCATATTTTAAGAATCAACTTGTAAACAAAACATCTAAGACTGAATTCTACTTATAAGGCAGAGGACAAATGTTAAAAATCTTAACAGCATAAAAGTAGAACTGACAGAAGTTAAGAATTAAAAAAGGAAATAGTGGGGCTGGGGAGATGGCTCAGTGGAATAAGTGCTTCCCTGGCAAGCGCAAGGACCTGAGTTCAATCCCTGGTTCCGCAAAAAAAAAAAAAAAAGGAAATATTAAGTGGGAAATTATGAGAGCTAGAAGTATTCATTTTTATAGAGTTAATACATATATATAATTTAAGATACTAAGAAAAAGATTTAAACACTGCACTATCTAATATTACAAAACTGTAAGTACAAAATAAATATATAACAAACAAATTTTGAAGAAGAAAGAAGGCAATACAACTAAACCAAATTATTCTTTCAAACAGATGAAATAATGGATTCTGCCTGACACTGATAAATCAAAAACTGACCACCTCATATCACTTGATGATATGGAGATAGATATCAGAAAAGGTGAAAAAGTCTAGAGTTATAAATGGCCATCTCTGAAGAGTGGTATGGAAAGAGATACAAAATCAATGCACTCTTATTTTTAATGTTATAACCTTTCAATAATATTTGAATTTTTGTGACATGTACTATTTCTGTTGTATTAATAAAATTAGCAGCAATAAGGATACTTTCCTGTCAGTCTTATTAAGTAATTAAGAAAATTAATCATGATAATGTATAGAAAAGCACTTTGAAAATTTGCAAAAGACAAAAGTGCACTATAATTAGAGGGTTGTCTCAGGCAGTTCAAACTGGGAAAGGAATGTGGCACTTTCTTTAATCAAACCTCTTCTCTTTTTTTTTTTTAAGGAGCCAAGATCTAAATTTAAAAGGAAGCTATCTCCAAAGTGCTGACTAAAAATTATCTGAAGAAGTAAATGTGCTGAGAGAAAGTATTTGGAAGAATGACAACAATAAAATTTAAATAGTAAGTGTTGAGTTAGAATTATTGGGTTTCCATTAACTCCTTTCTCTAAACCAAAAACACTGAAAAACTAAGTAGCACCAGTATGCTATGGTCTTAGAAGCACCACAGCAAAAACATTTCTTGCTAAAATATAGACTTATATCTTTACACTTGAAGTCATTTACAGATACTTTTGTAAGTGGTCTTATAACTAGCACCTAATATCTTTAAAGAATACCATGTTCTTCAAACTTCATAATGAGATCATTCTGGTCAATAGCCCTGCTAAAGCTTTGAAATAAAATTGTTGATTGATTCATGCTTCTGTCTCCTTTACAAGAAGGGAATTTTTCAAAACAAAAAACCATTTTTTACACTTTCTTCTCTCTTTAGTACCTGCTTCAGAGCTTTCTAGTATACAGCAGGTGCTTACACACAATTTGCCAAGTGGACAGAGGTAATGGTGAAAAAGCATTGTAAAATGATTTTTGTACTTTCTAAAGCAAACCTTTGGTTTGTTGATAACAATGAAAATCTAGAAACTATCTCTGGTCCATTTTGCCTCTGTCACCATAAGGCAATAGAAAAGTAATCTGACCCTTCCATAAAGTTGTGTACTTGAACATTTTAGGTAGGATATAATGACATTGTCTCTCCTTGAAACTTTTTGTAAACATGGATTGTAGCCTCCAACAAAGAAGACTTCAAAACAGATTAGTTGGACATTTACAATAATTAATACATTGCATATTGTTGTCTTTATAGTAGTTATTCAGAGGACAAGATACAGGCATGATATTTTGTCTAAACAATATTAGTACAAACTTTTATTCTCAGTGAACCAAGAGAAAGTAGCTGTATATCTATCCTCTCTTGTGTATACATATATATTCCCCCCCTTTTTCACAACAAAAGCGTCCTTTATTTACAATTTGTGAAGTTAGTAACACATGACACTAGATTGCCTAGCAACTGATAGCAAACCTTAACCAGACAGGATGTTCATCTCAGGGTGAGGTAGCTTGTTTGCTTTAGGCACTGCGTCAAGTCCCACCTACATATATTTGATCGATTTCCTAGCTTTGAGGCTCCCAACATTTCCCCTATTCCATTTTGTTTTTTCAGAGATGGGTGTTCTACTGCAGTTAGAGAAGCTGTATTTGGATAAGTCTTTAAAGGACCTTTTCATGCTTGAAACCAGTCTAAAGAAGTGTTTCATCTCTATTTAATCTTTTTTTCTTATTGAAATGAATAAAAATTATTTTAAAAAAAGAATTTAAGATTTCTGGAATACAAGCAGTAATATGTAATCATATGTCCAATCTTACATAACTATATCTGTTAATCTGAGCAACAGATTTGATGATAAAAATAGATAATATATCAACCATTGTTAATCAGCTATTTTTGTTCTGAAAATCTGTAACGCGTATTGTTATATATTACCCTGTTTCTGTCATCGTTTCTGATTTTTGTTCTTGCTTTTGTCTTTTACTTTTCAAAATGAAATAATAAAATTTAATTTTTAAAAAAGAAGGCTTCAAATCGCATGCTGCCAGTTAAAATTTACAGGACCTTAAGCAAGTTTCTTAACATTTATTTTGATAATCATTGTCAGTTTCCAACAGGCATTTATGGAGGACAAGCTTATTTGTATACAGTGTTGGCTGCCTGCTTTCTCAGAGACTAATTTGCAAAATGAAAATGAAGGTATCTATCTTGAAGAACTATAATAATTATTGAAATAATATGCAAAGTTCCAAGCACATAGTTAATTTCCATTAAATCGATGTTGTTGCTATTATTGCATTTTTGAGACAGGGTCTATGTAGTACAGGCTGGCTTTGAATTCAGTGTGCGTGTCAGGCTGTTCTCATAGAGCAATCTTCCTGTTTCAGCTTCCAGAGTGCTGGGATTATAGGCATGTGCCACTCCACCTGGCTTGTTGCTGTTATGACCATGCATGTGCTATTACTGAGTGAACACTATGTGCAGTCACTGCCCACAGAGCTGGGTCAAAACAGATAAAAGCAAAACAAAGAGCTCATAGGCTAGTAGGGGCATAAACAAACTACTTGTCTACTTTGCCATGGGTCTCTTTCCAAGAGCTCCATGTACAAATTCATCTAAACAAGTACCTCTACTGAGGCAATGTTTCCCTCCTAGATATCTATTAGTCTACTGGCCAGTAACAAAAAATATATATGATGAGAGAATGAATTACAGAAGTTCTTGTTCAAATTGTTTGTGAAATCTCTCCCCTAAACAAAAGAAACAATGAAATAAAAGAGAGGGGGAAAAGAGGATAAAAAGACAAGAAGGCAGGAAGATGGGAAGAAGGGAAGAGGAATGGAGGGAGGGTGGGGAAGAGAAGGAAGGAGGAAAGAAAGGCAAACAGATGGGCAGTGCTTCTTTATCTCTGTCCCTTCACACTTGCTAGAGTGTGTATCCATAGACTTACTAAATTATTATTGGTTACATAGTTGACATTAGTCAATACAAGAGACTGAGCCATGAGAAGCAATCCAGAAACTGCTGATAAAGGAAGCTTTGGACTCCATGATCCACAGTGAAAGCCTCATGGGAACCCAAGTCATGACTGTACTGTAGGCATAGGGTTCTGGCGCTACCAACACCACCAGACTTTTTCCAAATAAACAGACTACAAGTAGGTTTTTAGTTAACCCATCAGGCTTTGTTATGTTTGACATAACACATAATGTTATACATAGTTATAGGATAAAAAAGTGATGTTTCAATACTAGATGTAGTGTAATGATCAAATCATGGTAATTAGTATGCCTACCACCTTAAACACTTATCATTTCTTTTTTCATGAGAACATTTAAAATTCTTCCTTCTAGCTTCATTGAAATATACATTACTTCTTTGCTAACTATAGTCATCCAACTATGCAATGGAATAACAGAATTTCTTCCCAACTAAATGCAATACTGTGCCCATTAACCAATTTTTACCTATTTCTCCCAACTTTCACTATATTTAGCTTTTTGGGATCTCCATACAGTTTCCCAAAGTGACTGTAAATAATTTATAGTACTAACAACAGTGTACATTTCCTCTGCATCCTCACCACCACTTATTATCTTTCATCTTTTCTGTAATAGCCATTAAACATGTGAAATGAAAACTCATGATTATAATATGCATTTTTCTGATGATTAGATTCAGAGCAATTTTTCATGTATCTGTTGGTCATTTGTATGATCATAAAGAAAATTTTACTCAAATACTTTGCCTTTTTTTTTTTTTTCTGGTTTTTCTGACACAGGATCTCATTATATAGTCCAGACTGACCTTGAACTCCTCCTGCCTCAGCCTTTAAAATGTGCCACCACACCTAGCTTCTCTGCCCCTTATTAAATCAGGTTGTTACTTGTTATTGAATAGTTTGAATTCTTTAAATATTTTAAGTATCAGCCCCCTTATCAGGTGAAGGGTAATGCAATAATAAATGTTTGTAGCAATGAATAAATTAATGTGCTAATCAGCCCAAATAGGCATTAAAACGTCACATTTAATCCCACATATCTTAATTAAAAATACAATGAAACTTGTTTTTTAAAAAAGCTCTATTTCTATCTCCAAAGCTCTTGAATCCTCTTCCTTTTGTGTGTGGCAGTCTTAACATTTTTTAGAATGAATAATATAGTAAAAAGAACACTCACATTTTCCTACTGGGATGGCCTCAGTTCTATACTTTTTCTGATTGCATGATAAACATTTTCTCTCTGTTCTCTCATCATTTTCTTGAACTCAAACTTTGTTCTTTCAAATAAAGAACATATCACAAAAAATAACAATGAAATGATCTCATTTTATAACTAAATCCAATTTTTTATATCATGAATGTTTTGTATTTAGAATACTTTTATTTCAAGGACAGAAAAATATAAAGACTGTGAGAAACTTTGTGTATAAAAGTGCACAATTCTACAAATTACCAAATGTGGAACAGAACACTCTTACCCTTGAGTTCATTTCAGAGCCCACCCTCGCATTGAACATGATCACATTCTTTGTGTCTCCGCTTGGCAGTCTTCGTTCAGACCCTGTTCACAGAGCACAGTGTCAATGTCTCGATTTTCCGGTACCCCCACTGATTGAACAACAAGGATCATTTTTCCTGGCTCTGTAATGATTTTGCAGCAAAGGACAGAATTGATTTCAAGGCTATGACTCAGGGCCTGGTTAAATATTGGCCAAGAAGTGGGTGTAAACAGCCGCTAGCACTCTGGAGATTTCAGTACTTTGTTAACAGCTAAAAATACTCATGTAACCAATTATGTTAATTTAAAGAAAACATCTAAGTATTTGACTACTTAGAGCTTTCTTCTTAGGAATCTTTAAGGAACTAAATAGTTTGCTATATCAACACTCTTTATTTGGCTATTTTGTGGGGAAGTAAGTAGGCTGGTATTATTAATGTGGGTTTTTCTTTGCAAGTCTACTCTGTAGTACCACTATTTTGGGGAAAGAGAGAGCAAACAAAACAAGCACAAGGACTGACTCATGTATTTAAGGACTTTGTAGTTGGAAACAGATCACTCATTAAGCAACAAGACCTAGAGGTACAGACCAGGTGGCTGGGACCTCTGGGCTCAAGAATGAAGGTGATGAATTCCATGTTGCAAGAGGGGACATCCTGGTGGAAAGGGGGCCTTATGCCAGCTGGTATGTTAGCATCATTGGTTGTTGCTAGGCCACTCACATATTTATGTAGTTAATTATTTCTTCATTCTTATTTATCTCTATTTTCTATTTTCACTCTTCTCCTTGCCCCTTATTTTGTGTATCTTTTTAAAAAAAATGTGTGCTGTTGCTTTATATCCAGGTATTTGTATTTCATTTAAGAGGTATTGTGTCAAGGATTGCATATTATTTCTTATTTTTTCTCAGCATCATATTTTAAAACCAATTCATGTTAATTCATCTTCTAGTTATAAATGTGTAGGTGGCTTACTGATTAACACAGATATTGCCTCAGAGAACATTTCCATGTATGTTCTTTAGTAGACTTATGTGAACATTCTGATGAGAATAGTGCCTGGGTTTTAGATAAGGTCATTCATTATATATCCCAGTCACCCAGAACACCCCACTAATTGTTAATAGCATTTATCATTGACATCAAGTTAGATCTCATCTAGTCTATGCTGCCTAACAGATTAAATACTAACAGCTAACCTTTCAGCAGAAATTATCATTGTTGGTTGCAAAGTAAAACCATTTAAAGAGCTTTAAAAATGTATTGTTGCCTGGTTTCCAATCAGAATCTGATGTAATTGGTCTGAGTAAGGCCCAGGGACTAGGATTTTAAAAGCTTCCAAGAATCCTAAGGAGTGCTCAAAGTTGAGAACCTCTGCTCCACAGAATGAGTTTTACCAACACTCTCTGCTCCCACCAGCAAAATTTTCATACACCCACACCCTTAACAATACTTGGAATGATGTAGTTGAAAACATTTAATAAAATTTAGCACTCTACACATTAGGCTTTACTGCAAGTTTTTCAGTTGCTCATGCCAAGACTTCAGTGATTCATTCTGATTTAAGATGCTGCTTGCCTGTGAGATATTTCACATTAGCAATGATTCTCTTACAGAAAGAAGTGGAATTTGAGTGCAAAGAAAACAGGGCTTTGGAAACACTTTCAGTTTTCATTGGAAATTAAATGTGGAATTGCCTTGTTGTATATAATTGTTCACACTGAGCATTTTCCCACTTCTGGACAAAATACTTGGTTCACTCCTACTCTATCTTAAATCCAAGGTTGGAGATCGCTCAAATGGACAGGAAGAAAGCCTACATGCCTGTATCATTTCCTGGTCCTGTCAGATAGGTGCTCAGGTTAAGAAGTATGGCAGTTAGAGTTTGTTAAAAACCTTATCATTAAAAGGCAAAATATAAAGGCAGATGTTGTTGTATGTGACTATAACCTCATCTACTTGGTATGTTGAGGCAAGATGATCACAAATTGAAGGTCAGCCTGGACAACTTAGACTAATACCCTTTCTCACAAAGAAAAACAAAAAGTTCAGGGGATATAAGTCAGTGGTAGATCTTGATTCGGTTAAAGTTTGTGTTACCATACAAACACACACACACACACACATGCATACACATGTAAAATACAAACTAGAAATGATCTTAAGTGACATTCAGTAAAACCATGAAAATTTGCAAGAAAACAAGAAATCCAGACTATATCAAATTATTTTGGATTACCAAAATAATTATCACACCTTCAAAAGAAAATTTCAGAGGGCCAGCCAGATAGCTCAGCAGATTAAAGAACCTGCTTAGGCAGAAGCAGGGACTGAGGTTCAATCCCCAGCACTACAAGCCGTGCCAGCCCTATCCCTGGGGGCACACTAAGATGGGTCTGAGACTGGATCTGGTGGCACACACATGTAATCCCAGCCCTTGGGAGGCTGATAACAGGAGAATCACTGCAAGTCCCATCTGTGTAATGAGACCCTGTAGACCCTGTACTAAATACATTAAAAAAAGAGAAAATTTCAACCACTTTAGGAGGCAGTCTTTCTAAAATTAATTACAGACTGCCTTCTAAGAACAAATGGAATTGAATAGATTCTTCTTTGCAAATAACCCATTATTGTCACCTCCTGGATGTCAATGCAATGAATTTGCTGTGCAAAGCTGACCAAGGCCTACCAACCTATATGCATTTTATCTCCGTTGTCCCAGAGTACTACAACTGGAACTTCTAATCATACTTTAACTTTTTCTGAATACTTCCAGACCATCAAGACTGTAGCCATTATTTCTTACTATGTCTCATCAGTCTGCCTGAAATATCCCCAAATCGGATGCCTTCCTTACTGCCATCCACATGGCACCTCTGTTGCTCACAAGAATGTGCACCATACACAGAGAAAGGGTCATACTGACAGCTTAAGGATTTTCAATACACTTTGCCTCATAATTTTTGGCTACTCAGAGACTTTTGCTGACTTGTTATTTTGGTGCTCAACTATGTTTTCAAATGATGAGAATTCCAAATAAGTTATAGGTAGCAAAACTTAATTTGAAATCCTTAGGTATGAATAATAGGTCTCATGATTGATAAGGAAGAAAATGTTTTCTCACTGATAGTTCTTCATGAGGTTATTTTGTTGTGGGAAATCTTTTTTTTAAATAAAAGTGTTTATATACTAGTATTTTTCTTCTGCTTTAACTGGCAAGATTCTACCTAACTTTAAAGACCTAAACGCAAATTCCCCTTCTTTGTGACATCTTCCCTGAACTCACTGGAAAAATGTTCTTTTGTACCCTTCATACTCTCAAAGAGTTAAAGTATCTAAGCAAATAAAGTATGAGTTGTTAGAGAACAGGAAATCCTGCTCTTCCTTGAACATCCTGAACTTGATGCAGGAACTGACATTTAGTACTTTAAATTTTGTAAATAAAGTCTGTACAGTAAAACAAATTGCATTGCGAGTAACTTGTTCCATGAGTGTCATGCAAGATGAGCAAATATTTCTAATAAATTTTAACTTTGATGAAGTAGTGATGTCTTGCCATATGAGTAGTATATGATACGGAACATCATATGATCACAACTGGATCAATGGTCTTTCTCTCTCTGAGTCTGTCTCTGTCTCTCCATGACTCTCCCTCCTCCTCTCTCTCTCCCTCTCCCTCTCCCTCTCCCT
>NW_004524627.1:10813352-10828199 GCF_000260255.1 Octodon degus
CTCTCCCTCTCCCTCTCCCTCTCCCTCTCCTTCTCCCTCTCTAGAATTATATGTGTTCATTTCTTAACAGCAAGACATGGAGAGGATCTTATTTGTAGAGGATTGGGACAAAAAGGTGGAGAAGTTGTTCACTTCAAATGAGATTAAGGAAATGTGTAAAATGTGGGTAACTGCAAAATTTTGTGGAAAAGCGCCACCTGAATAAGGCTGTATTAGTGCAAACAATGAATCTGTTTAACAACAATGCAATGTTACATTTCCACAAAATCCTCAAAAGGATACAAAAGCAAGTGTCATTGGACACAGGTTCCTTATTTAATAAGCTGCACAGAAAGAAAAAGATTTCACTGAGTCCATAGATAGCAGTCATTCCATTAGTGAAGTGAAAGTTCTCTTACATAAAACTCTACATGTAACTCTATTCTTGCTTCTCTACCGCACTCCAGACACAAAGGTTTTCAAAGGTAAATATAAGTAAATTTATTCATATTTCTTTATATTTTGTATTTTCTTTATTATTTTGTATTACATTACAGTATTATAAATTATTTTTCTATAAGCATTTTTGAGAATGTGGAATGAATCATCTGAGTTTCCATTATCATTTATGGGGAAAATGGCTTTTGTACTTTTATTTTTGTGGGGTTTTTTAATTGTAAAGAAAAAATAAACATAACAATGGAACTGAGTTTCAAAACAAGTTAATAGAAATTACGATAGTTAAAACATTGCATGTTGTTTTACTCATAGTAGTTATTCAGAGTACAAGATACAGGTATGATACCTTGTGCAAACAATATTAACACAAAACTTTCTTTTCAGTGAACTAAGAGAAATTAGCTGCATAATTATTATTCTGATTATCTTGTATATACACATTTTTTTCTTTTCCTCTTTCTTTTCTCATTTCCTCACCATAGTTTATCTTTTCTTTGAACAATTTCTTCCCAATTCATAATATCTATTGTACATTTTGGATCTTATTTACTCATTCAGTCTCTCACAGCACTGAGACAAAAATGTGTTTACATATATGTGTCTGATTTATTTCTTTTATGAGTGTGGTCTATCTGTTTACCCAGTGCCCAGTTTATCCTTCTGTATGGCTGAGTAGTACTCCATGTTATAAAAAACATGTTTTTTAATCAATTCCTCAGTTGATGGATATTCAGGTTACTTCCAAGATGTAGTTATTAAAAATTGTGCTGCTATAAACATGGGTACATATATATCACTGTGGGGCCAGCAAGATAGTTCAGTGCCTGCTTAGGCAAAATTAAGCAGGTGCAGGGGACCATGGTTTGATCCCCAACCCAAGATGCCATGCCAGCCCTGCCCTTAGGATGAGCTGAGCCAGCTTAAAAAAAAAGAATGGCATTGCTTAGCCTGGGCCACCAGTCCTCACAGACTAGGCAATTCTGCTTCCAAATCACTGTGGAATGATGTTTTTAATTCATCTGGGAGGACACCCAGAAAGGGAATAGCTAGTTGGAATTGGACCTCTAATCCTAGTTATTTGAGGAATCTCCACACTGGTTTTCACAGTGGTTGCACCAGTATATACTCCTACCAATAGTAGAGATGGGTTCTGTTTTCCCCACAGTCCTACCAGCTTGTGTTACCAGTTGATTCTTTGATGACAGCCATTCTTTCTGGGGTGAGATTGAATCTCAGTGTTGTTTTAATTTGAATCTCTTGAATGAACAATGATGTTGAATATTTTTTCATGTATTTATTTGCCATTTGTATTACTTCATTGGAGAAGTATGTATACATCTCAGATGCCCAGTTTTGGATTGGGTCTTTGAATTTGGAGCGGGGGGCAGTGTCTGTTTCTTTTTTTAATTTTTTAATTAAACATGTTCTAGATAGAAGACCTTTGTTTGCAGGACAACTGGCTGTATTTTTTCCCATTCTGTGGCTTCTTTTAATTTTGTTGGTGATTTCTTTTGCTATGTAAAAGCTTTTTAATAAGATGAGATCCAGTTTGCTGATTCTTTGTAACATTTCCCTTGTAATCTGGGTTTTGTTCATGAACTCTCTGTGTATGCGGAAGTCTTCAAGATTCTACCTATTTTCTCTTCTAGTAAGTTTAGTGTGTCTATTTTAATATTTACATCTTTAATCCATTTTGACTTTAGTTTAGTGCATGGTGATAGACATGAGTCTAGTTTTAGACTTCAGTATGCAGAAAGTCAGCATTTCCAGCATTGTTTGTTAAAGAGGTTATCTTTCTTCCAGTGAACATGTTTGACTCCCTTGTCAAAGATAAGGTGTCTGAGTGTGTTTGGGGCTGTGTCTGCATCTCCTACTCTGTCCCACTGATCCTCAGACCTGTGTTTTTTGTTTTTTTCTGCTTTTCAATACCGTGCTAATTTTATCACATTCACTTTGTAGTGTAATTTCAGGTCTAGGATTGTGATGTCCCCTGACTTGCTTTTGTTGTCCATAATTGCTATTATAGGTATTTACTGATTCCAATGCATTTTAGTAATGTTTTTTCTAGATCTGTGTGATATGCTAATGGTATTTTGATTGGCTTTGCATTAAATCCATATAGACATTTTGGGAATATGACCATTTTCACTGTGTTGGTTCTTCCTATCCAAGAGCAAAGTATATCTTTCCATTTTCTGATATCTTCTTTGATCTCCTTTCTTTAGGGTACTGTAATTTTTACTGTACTGATCTTTAACATCCTTTGTTAGATTGCTTCCTAAGTATTTCAATTTTTAGATATAATCATGAAGGATGTGCTTTCCCTAATTTCTCTCTATGTGAGTTTGTTGTTTATGTATGGAATGCTATTAATTTTTGAGTGTTGACTTTGTATGCTGCTACACTACTGAATTTAGTCATTAAATCTATAACATTTTTCATGGAGTATTTAGGGTTCTCTGTGCAGACTTTCATGCCATCTTCAGATAATAATTTAACTTCTTTTCTTTTCTCTATTCCTTTTATTTTTTTTCTCTTCTTGTCTAATTTCTCTGGCTTTTTACAGAACTATATTAACAGGAGTCATGATAATGGACTTCCTTGTCTTGTTCTTGATTTTAAAAGGAAAGCTCTCAATTTTTGAACATTTGATAGGATATTTGTCATATGTCATGTGTCAGTTTATCATAGATAGATTTTATAAGAATGGAATAAAGATAATACCTTCCAATTTTCTATAAGGTTTTTATCATGAATAGGTATTGGGTTTAGTCAAATGCTTTTTCTGAATCTATTGAGATGATCATGAGATTTTTTCTTTGGTTCTGTGAATATGGTATATTGCATTTATTAATTTGTGTATGTTGAACCATCCCTGTATCTCTGGGATGAATCCTACTTGGTGATGATGTATAATATCCCAGACTTGCCACACTCTGTTTGCCAGTATCTTAAGGATTTTTGCATCAATGTGCATTAGAGATTGGCCTGTAGTTTTCTTTCTTGGTTGAGCTTTTTTCTGGTGTTTGATTCAGGGTAATATTTGCTTCCAGGAATGATTTCAAAGTACTGAATCCATTTCAATTATTTTTTTTAAATTTCAGTATTAGTAAAAAAAAAATTCAGTATCAGTGGCATTAGTTCTTCTCTAGACATTTTGTAGAATTCAACAATGAATCCATCAGAGTCTTGTCTTTTCTTTATTGGTAAATTTTTAATTATATTTTCAATTTCATTGGCTAATATTGGGTTATTTAGCATTTCATGTGATTTTTAATGTATTTTCTATTCCTGGTCATTGGTCACTTTCCTGTCTTCTAGATCTGATATTTTATGTTTCCCTTTATTAAATCTGCTGCATATACTTTCAATGGAGTTTCTAGTCTCTTGCATTTGTATTTGGATCTGTTTCATTGATTCCATTTCTCATCCATGTTTGGCACTCATGATTTCCATCATTTTGCTGAGCTCCTCATTTATCTGTGTCTGCTCTGATGTCTTTTTTAAAGTTCATTTCATTTCATTTCATGTATTTGGTACAGGGTCTCACTATGCAGCTCAGACTCATAGTGATCCTCCTGTTTCCAGTCTGGGATTACAGGTGTGTGCCACCATGCCTGGACTCATTCACTGGTTCAGCTCACCCCAGGGACAGGGCCAGAATGTCATGCAGGATTGGGAATGAACCTTGGTCCCTGTACTTGCCAAATCAGGCACTTAGTCCACTGAGCTATCTCACTGGCCCTTATTTTATTTTATTTTTTTTTCATTTTATTTTAAAGAAGAAAAACAAGCAGAAAAAAAAAGAAATAGAGTAACATACAATACATAGATTTTTTTCCCATGTTTTTAATACAAGGTCTACAGTGTCTCCTTACACAGATCAGACTCATAGCGATCCTCCTATTTTCAGCCTCCCACGCACTGGGATTACAGGCATGCACCACCATACCTAGTTTCAATCACCATCTCAGCATGCCCCAAGGGCAGGGATGGTATGGCACATCAGGGATTGAACCCTGGTCCCTGAGCTTGCCTAAGAAGGTGCTTTAGTCTGCTGAGCTATCTGCTGGCCCTAAGAGATAATTATTATTTTTTTTTATTTAGCAAACTATTTAATGAACAGGTTAGCATTGGTGTACACTATAGAGATAATCTACCTCCCCAGCAAGGGTACTACTTGACAATTATATGCTTTGAGTTTTACAGGATGGGTCCACATACACATTGTGCAACAAAAATATGTGATATATTTCATAATAGGAAATGTTTCCAAAGTTGATTAAAACATAATTCTCATATATTTCATTCTTATTGAAATAATCATTTCCTTCACTGTGAAATGATTATTTTTAAGGAAAGAAGTTGAGAGGAAGAATTTAAAGATAGCTTAAGATTTTGAGCCTGTATGACAAGAAGAACCGATGTCACAAACAGAGAAGGAAAAACTAGACAGGGGGCTAAGCCATTGGGTTTGGTGTTTGAGATGCTGGATATGGACTCAGGTATAGCTTCTTTAAGGTCATTCTTCAGGCACTTTAGTCTACTGAGCCACCTGGTCAGCCCACTAATACATAGATTTTTCAAAACAGGAATGACTAATGGACAATGGTTTTTATGTTATCTATTTTTATCATCAAATCTTTTGCTCAGATTAACAGATATAGTTAACCAAGATTGGACAAATAAGTGAGAATATTGATGTTTGCTTTCAAGAAATCTTAATTTTTTAATGTCTTCTTAAGAAATATGTTAAAGAGAGCATAATAATTGATAAGACAGTAGAAATGGTATACATTTAGAGACCAAGATGAGAAGTATTCAACTGTAGGTTTTGTATTACACATTGCTGTCCTTGATGTAGTTGTTCAGATTGCAGATATCAGCGCAGAGTTAGTCAAGGTGAAAATTCTACATATTAACTGCTATTTTCAAAAAACTGATGAAAATTATTAGTACAATCATCTCAGCCATCCTGTATAAATACTTGCAGGTTTATCCACTCTTCCTTTTTTCCTATCTTTTCTCTTCTCTCATCTTCATTGTTCAATCCTTAAGTTCAGTTTCTTTCATTTTACTATTTCCATTACACCTTTCAAGTTTTATTTATTCTTTTAGGTTCTTACATGAGAGAGACAGTACAATATTTACACATGTGGGTCTGATTTATTTCACTTATGAGTATAGCCTCTAGTTGCATCCACTTACTGTAAAGGCTTAAGTTTGTTTTTTTTATAGCTGAGTAGCATTCCAGTATATAAAAACTTCACATCTTTCTCATCCATTTATCCAGTTATGGGCATTTTGATTGTTTCTTAGACTTGGATATAACAAATTATGCTGCTATAAACATGGGTGCACACATATTCTCCTCTTAATCAGTGTCTTCTTTAGAAATGCTTAGCAATTCTCTCAGTATTTCTTCTTTTTACCTGTGAGGTCATTTCTGATCTGATTTCTCATATGCTCAGCTGGAGTTGGTTTTTACTTCAGTTGCTATTATTTCAGAGATTTCATGTGTATCACTTCCAATTTCTTCTATGCTGATGTCTCCTGGGTTTGTTCTGGGTGGGCTCAGGGCCTGACAATGCATTTTGCTTCTACTTTTTGTCATTTTCTATTTTACAGAGAACTCTATTTTGATTTCTGTGGTACCTTTTTGTGAAAGGTATTGCAAAAATCAAAATTGATAGTAGCTGAATCACTGCAATCAGAGGCTCTCTATAAAGAGTCTAGTTTGTAGGTATCTCTCCTATGTCAAAGATTCTTGTTTGTGTGTCCCCAGATTTTGCCTCCTCTATTCATTGAGAGTGAGATACCGGTTTCTGTTTGACAATGTCCTCTGTTCTTCAGTGTAAGGCTTTGGTGAGGTTATTACCCAAACACCTCCCAATATTATTAACCAAGGGAGAACATGTGTTTGTATTAAGTCCAAGACAGTTTCTTATTTATAGTAGTACACTTATTAATAATATTATCAGGTAGTGAGATTTAAAAATTGACAAACTTTTGTAACTAATGGCTTTGTATTTTAGAGCATAGGAGCAGACATTATAGTTGTATAAAAAAGCAGATCTTAAATTGGGAATTTGTATTTAAATTAGTTCCCCTGAGTTCTGTCTGGGCGCCTCCTCTTCATGCATCTGGAGTCTTCCAGGCAGACTAACTCACCCCAGCTACTTGCTGCCACCTCTGTGCCACAAGGATGCTCCTATATGTCTGGTTCTTGGTCTGGGCTAGGCTGGGCCCAGCAGTTTACCTCCGCTCACCAGGTCTAGATCTACTGAACTTGAACTTGACTGGCAAGACATGGCTTGGGTCTGTTTGCTGTGTTCAGCTCCTTCCAGCTGAGCCCCATTCAAGTGGACAGCTGGGCTCTGCTGTCTGCCAGTCTTGCACCCCATTCCTGGTAGACCCACCAAAATGCAGTCTCCTTTTATGTCTTCTATTTTGATAGTCACTTCTTCTTTGCACCTTAGGGATTTTTTTTAAAGTGGTCTCTTCCATTTTTTTTTTTTTTTTCACTTCTGCTGCTATCATTTCAGAGAGTTCCATTTGTTGGCTTCTCATTTCCTCTATCTCTTTAGTTTCTGGACTTATCCTAGGTGGGCTGGGTTTTTAGGATTGCATTTTGCTTCTTTGTCTTGTCATTTTCTATTTTCTATTTTATTTTGCTTTCTCTGTTGATGCTTTTAGATTTCTAATGTTAGACATCCTTATCACTGTTGTCCAGGCTTTCTCCTATGAGTTGTCTGTGCCTCCAATATCTCCTCTTGCTGGCACTGCCTTCCCAGGGCAATCAGAAAATTTGCTTAGATATGTATGTGCTTTGCATTATAAACATTTTTCTAGAATGAATTATGATGTCAAGCCAAAGTTTTACTGCAAGTTACAATATTTTATTTTGGTGTCATCTTTTTTTTTCAGGGGGTAAGTGTCTACGGGGTGTTCAGGGTCTCACTACTAGATCAGACTTGTAGTGATCCACCTGTTTACAGCCTCCCAAGAGCTGGGATTACAGGTGTGTACCATCACACCCAGTCTCAATCGCCTTCTCAGCATGTCCTGGGGATGGGTCCGGCCGGCAGGCTTCGGGATTGAACCCCTGGCCCCTATGTCTACTTGCAGGCACTTTAATCCACTGAGCTATTTGGCTGTTGTCATCTTAAAGAACAGAAAATGTATAACTAGTTGAAGATATTACTGGGGAAGAAAGGGGAGGAAGATGAACAAGCAGGTAAATCAAGGAAAGGAGATGACAGAGAGGGCAGAGATGAAATATGTGAATGCTGAAGAGGGATGTGTGGAAAAGATTTTACAGGTTCTAGAGTATTGGAATACCCATTCTTACCAACTTTTCTGTTTAAGTCACACGTTTTAGAATGTGGTTTCCTTTTTTAACTCTGTCCCTTAAAATGCTATTAACATTCAAAACATTTCTCATAATCTTTGCTTGTCGTAACCTTAAGCCCTAAAGCTTTCAAAACTATTCTATCACACCTACTCTTCTGACTCAGAACTTCAAGTTGCTTAGCCAGATCTCTCTGTTTTCATCAGACTCATACAGTCAGAATGCAGAAAATAATTCTATTTTCAGAATATCTCACTCTAGGTGGGAGGGAGCAATTGTTTGAGGACTAGAGATTTATTCTTTTTTCTTTCTTTTTCCTTTTTTTTTTTTTTTTTTTTTTTTTTTTTTTTTAGGGAAGGGTTTACGGGGTGTTCAGGGTCTCACCACTAGATTGGACTCGTAGTAATCCACCTGTTTACAGCTCCCAAGAGCTGGGATTACAGGCACACACCACCATGCCCATTCTCAATTGCCATCTCAGCACACCCTGGGGGCAGGGCCGGCATGGCAGGCCTGGAGATTGAAAACCCTGGCCCCTAATCCTTCTTGCAGGAGTTTTTTTTTTTTTTTTTTGCCGAACCAGGGATTGAACTCAGGCCTTTGTGCTTGCCAGGGAAGTGCTTATTCTACTGAGCTATCTCCCTGGCCCCAAAGCCATCTCCCTGGTCCCTTGCAGGCACTTTAATCTGCTGAGCTATTTGGCCAGCCCTAGAGATTTATTCTTGATTAGAAGAAATTTGTTGTTACCACCACCAGAAAAAAATGTCTCACATAATTCTTTGAAGCATATTTAGTATGAAACAAGTTATTCCTTTATTTGACAAAAAGAAAGAAAAGAAGAAGAAAAAGTAAAGGGCTTATCTCATCTGATCAATAAAATAAAAAAACAAACAGCAGGGAGTCACAGATAGCAATCTGAGATTTAAAAAGAGAAAATACCAAAGTTCTGAATTTAATGGTAATGAAACTAATTTATTCAGCATGAACCATCCTTACAATTCATTAGCTTCACCCTAGAGACAAGACTGAATGTCAACTCTCTTCCTGACCTATAAATAATAGGTACCACTTGCTTAGACATGATACTTAGTTAAAGCATAATAATAAAGTAAATCAACATGATTTTTACAAAGCTGAAAAATAAAAGCAGAAGTCCTGAATCTTTTAAAAGAGATTTTCAATCCTCCACTTCTAGTGAAAAAAATTGACAGAAAAATAGATATATTATTTTTCAGCAGACTGAGGTTGAACAAAAAATATTTAAGAATTAAAAATAAAGAATCATATTGTTCAATTGCTTAATTAAAATAAACATTTGGGGAGAAAGATATTATTTCACAACCCAGGCATGAGAGTGTGGCCTTTAGCTGTAAGAAGACTGAGTACTTGCTGATGGAATGTGAATAGAATGTGCATCACTTTCAGGTCTGGTTCTTCAATGATTTTTCTTCATCCCCAGTAGATGAAAACATGATGGACATGTTGACTTAGAAGCTACCTATTTGGTACAGCAAAAATCTGGTCATCCCAGGCCCCTAAACAACTGCATAGGATCGAGTCACCAACAATCAATCTGGAACCTATCTGCCACACAAATAAAAATTAAATCTCTATTTGTTGAAGCCACCACATTTTGGAGTTTTGTTTGTTAGAGCAGTCTATGTCATTTGTATATGTGTTCTACTTTTATTTTCTCTTTTTAAAAAATTAATATAAAAATAATGCAAATTCATTGGAGAAAAATATATATATGTATATGCGTATAACAAGAAAGGTGTCACTATGTGATTCAGGCTGGTATTGAATTCACTATGTAGCCAAGATTAGCCTCAAATTCATAGGAGTCCTACTGCCTCTGCCTCCTTAGTATTGGGATTATAGGTGTTTACCACAAAACTTAACATTGACAAATTAAATAAGCCTAGAACCTAGACAGTTGTTTTCAGAACTTTTAGATCCTGTACTAATAGCCATTTGCTGATCATTTAGAAAATTCTAATTGTTCTTCCACATAAATCAGTTGTTTTATGGTAGAAATTATATTGCTTTGATATAAATCTCTCTACTATCTACAAACTACCATCTATTTATCTACCATTCTTTCTTTGCCAGAATGCAGAACATATTCCTGACATCAGAACTCTTCAAATAATATAGGATAGAGCAGTTTTATCTCTAAACAGAAGAAATATAGTATTACTGTTTGGCAGATCTGAGCCAGTATAGAACTCTCTGCCTTCCCCAACATGAATAAGAAAAGTCCAGGGTAAGCAATTTTCTTGGTAGAAGTTAGTGTTTCCTTCTGCTCAAGTTCCACTAGGTTCAGGTTTCTTGCATAGACAAATACAGCTTCGAGATTATCTCAGAAATGAAATCCAAATGGGGTGATATTTCAGTCACCCAAACTCTGTAATATGGAAGAATATATATGTAGGGAAATAGCAATTCTCCAAAGTTAGTTTGAAGTCCAGTGTATAAGAATAGGAATTTTGATCCTGTGGCTTTTTGGCAATGACACTCATCTTGGTTAATTACTGGATGTCTCCCTAAGGACTGTTACTTAACCTTGGTTTTCAAAATGAAGACATTAATATTTACATACTTGTTTTGGGAATTTAATTCTAATAAATTTTTATAAAGTGTTAGCTATTATTTGCATATAGTCAGAATCAACAGAAAATTTATGACATGTGCCCATTACACAAAATTGAGCATAATACATAAAGGAAGCAAAGTCTGAGTAACACTAAATACAGTGTACTGGTTGAAAGCATAACCCTGGAGCCAGAATGTACAGACAGATAGGGATCCTGATTAAACCACTTACTAGCCACTGGAGCAAATTAGGTCAGCTTTGTGACATGATATCCATATCTAAAAAGTAGAGATTATAATTAATATCTATCTCTAAAGTTGTGATGATTACATGTGTTAGTGTGGAACGCTCAAAGCCCAGAGCCTGGCATATAACAAGCACTGCATAAAAAAAGGTTAGCTTCTACCCACCTTAAAGGTGGGTTAGATAGTTCAGCAGACGAAGCACCTGCTTAGGAAGCACAGGGACTGGGGTTTGATCCCCGACACCACATGTCACACTGGGCCCACCCCTGGGCACACAGCCACACACCAAGACTGCTGATGGTAATGCACAACTGTAATCCCAGTGCTGCGGAGGTTATGATAGGAGGATTGCTACGAGTCTGAGCTGTGTAATGAGATCTTGTACCAAATAATTAAAAAAAGAGGTGGGTTACCAAAAACTTAGCAATTTTTTTTCTTTCTACAAAATCCACACATTCAACTGAGTCTTTGCAAGGGACTTATACCTACCTGTACACACACTGATAATCAAACTAAAAATCTGACTGTTTTCATTCTTGTTTCTTGCTGTATTTTTCAAAATCAGTGTATTGATATTCTATGGTATAGAAGATAAAAATACATTCATCACCCAAATTGAACAGGCATTAAGTCTGCACCCAATTTCATTTCTTTTTGGAGAGTCATGGATATTTTCATGCATCTTCCTGGATTCTATAATACAGGCATTTGAAAAAATAGAACTATCCATTCAGGTAACAAATTTGAAAAACAAAAAGAAAAAGAAAAAAAGTCTCTGTTGATACTGAGATTTCAAGACTGAAAGCTATTATCAGAATTCAGAATTAAATTAGTCCAGATTTTTCTTTATATTATTTTAATTGATCTATTTTAAATGATGATATACACCAAAAGCCTTTCAGTATGATCACTACATTTTGTTTACAGTTAAATTCATCTATTTAAATCAAGAAGGATTTATAATCAGGAAAATAAATCAAAATGGTAAGAACATCTTCATGAAAGTCAGATTCTATCAATCTATTCTATCCCTTTGATAAATATGATTAGTTTATGAACCATTATCACTTCTGTGGAGCATTACTTTTCTAGAAAAAGTACCATAAGTTAAAATTTCTTTAATGTTATATACCAAGTTTTTTCTTCTGCATAATTTCTGCCTCACTTTATTAAACAAATCTGAAAATGAGTAATTACCTTTACATAGTTCAGAAAAGACTATTTTCTTCCTTTTCTGTTTGGAAACCATCTAAGATTTACAAAAGAGTTTTAGAAAACTATATGCAGTTCCACATGCCCTCACCCATTTTTCTATACTGTTTTCATTTTGTACAACTATAGCACAATTATTAAAGATGGAAAATTAATATTCATGCAGTAAAATTAATTAATTAATTTAGTCCTTATTTAAATTTCACCAGTTGTTCTATTGATATGTTTTTTCTGGTCTACAAAACTACACTGCACTAATTACTTCTTCAATGTGAAATAGTCATTTATGAAAACTGCACTAATTACTTCTTCAATGTGAAATAGTCATTTATGAAAACTATAAGCCATAGTAAAAGTATTAAATCTTTTATTTATTTATGTATACAGTATAGGGTCTCAGCCTCCCCAGCACTGGGATAATAGGTGAGTGCTATGGTAGCTGGTTGGGGTGGGGTAGGGCCAGAGCAGCATGTGGTACCAGGAATCAAACCTTGGTCCTTGCACTTGCCAGGCAGGTGTTTAAACCACCCAGCTATCTCCCCAGCCCAAACCATAGTAAAGCTAATTCTAGACAAAAAAGGAAAGGCAGGAGGCATTGCAATCCCTGATGTGAAATTATACTACAAAGCTACTGTGATAAAATCAGCATGGTACTGGTAAAAAAACAGAAATTAGGATCAATAGATCAGATTAGAAGATGCAGACTACAAGAACACTCAGCCACCTTATCTTTGACAAAGGTATCAAACATGTTCACTGGAAGAAAGATAGCCTCTTTAACAAATGGTGCTGGAAAAACTGGCTTTCCACATACCCAAGTCTAAAATTAGACCCACGTCTATCACCATGCATTAAACGAAAGTAAAAATGTATCAAACATCAATTTTCCTATATTCAAAGATTTAAATATTAAACAAAGACACTAAACCAACTACAGAGAAAGTTTGTGGAAATCTTGAAGATACAGAGATAGATAGAGAGTAAATGAACAATTCCAAACTTCATGGGATAGCCTTTCATGATCAGTGAGGACTCAGGACATAGGAGAACTTATACTGTAACATCATGTAACTCAATTGTGTCCCAGATTTTCTGATCAAGGAGATTACGGGGTCACAGAGTAATGTGATCAATGATGTAGGGTGTGCCAAAGGAGAGTCCCATGGAGAGAGAACATTCTCTCAGCCTTTCACAGAGAGCAAGTTAGTCAAGCAATGGCCGAGACTTGTCCATGTGGCTGACACTGACAAAGGATCTGCAACCTATAGTATAGGGTTACAGGATAAATCCTGAGGGTACTTGATCAACCTTCTCAGATACAAAAATTACATTTCTCGTTATATAGGTCTTGCTTTATGTTGGTCTTAACTGTCCAGCAGAAAAGTATAAAAACAAGATATATAAAGTGAAGCCATATTAATATGCTGAGCTGTGAAAAGCTCAAGTCAACAACCTCTGGGGATAACCCACTACTACTGTGGACTGCAGGACTGGGTTGGATTGTTTTGCTGAATTCACACACCTATAGTACTTAGAGGCCAATGAAATACCCATTTCTGACAGGACTAAACAAAAAATGGGATATAAAGGAAGGACCATTTTTTGTCTGTATATGCAGAATAGTTAGGATAGATATAAGCTACTTTCGCATCATTCAATGAGAAGAAAGATTTGTGCTAATAGTGTTTGGACAGGATGTCATGTCTGCATCTTGTACTATGGATAACCACTAAGAAGATAACAATGTACAATGTATTAATTATTGAAACTGTTTTATTAATCAGTTTTGAAACTGTCTTATTGCTACTTATTTCTCAATAAAAAGAAAACTGAAATTACAACTATTAAAAAAAAACTGCATAGGAAATACTTCAAAGAATCCACAATTGAGTTCTCATCTTTTTGACAAGTTTCTGCAGGTCAAAAGAAATCACCAACAGAGTGAAAAGAAAATCCACTAATTGGGAAAAAATTTAGCCAAATGTCCCTCAGAAGAATAACTTCTATCTACAGAAATAAATATATGAAAAAATGTTCAACGTCATTGATCATTTTAGAAAAACAAATTAAAGCAACACTGAGATTCCATCTTACCCCAGAAAAAAAAGTGGCTGTCATGAAGAAATTAACCTTGGGGCCAGGGAGATAGCTCAGTAGAATAAGCTCTTGCCTGGCAAGCACAAGGGCCTGAGTTCAATCCCTGGTTCTGCCAAAAGAAAAAAGAAAGAAAGAAAAAGTTAACCAATAATAAATGTTGGAGGTACTGTGGGGAGAAAGGAACCCTTCTCCACTGTTGCTGGGAATGTAAACTGGTACAGCTTCTATGAAAATCAGTGTGGATATTCCACAAAAGATATGATTAGAGTCCCCATTTAGCCCAGCTATTCTCCTCATGGATATTTTTCCACAAGAACTGAGAACATCACATTATAGCAATATATATGCACCCATGTTTATAGCATCACAGTTTATCATAGTTAAATCTTCGAACCAACCTAAATGCCCATCAATTGAGAAATGTATAAAAAAGATGTGGTATTTTTATGGAATGGAGTATTACTCAGCTATAAAAAAGATAAACTCAAGGCTTTTATACATAAATGGGTGCTCACTTTGGCAGCACATATACTAAGAAGTTGTAACTATACAGAGAAGATTAGCATGGCCCCTACACAAGAATGACACACAAATTTGTGAAGCATTCCATATTTTTAAGTCACATTGAACCCCACACTGCAGGAGCTTTGTTGAGCCTACCCTGCCCTCCCACTATCCTGAGGACCTGCACTCTGCCCACCTATCACTGTGGCAGTCAGAGAGAATATTTTGGGGCTTTAAAAATGATAAAATGAGAGACCCTGTCCTAGCCCAGGTCCGGTGAGTGTGCGGAGAGTTTCCTGCTACCATGCGCCGGCGGGACCAGTCCCAGCCCAGGCACAGCGTGGGCCGGACCCTCTCCCAGCCCCTCGGGCCGCCCCCCACCACTCCGCAGTGCCTCCCCCACC
>NW_004524627.1:10836554-10841933 GCF_000260255.1 Octodon degus
TTGCTATCTGTTTGTCAATAAAACTTTGAAAAAAAATGATAAAATGAGGGTACAGAAAGCAATCTCAGAACTTTAGCACACCCAAAACAAGTCCAGGAGACAAGGTCTGTGAAAGGGAAAGAATCTGTTCAAAGAGAAGGAACAAATGAGATGAGGGAGGGAAAGCATAAAAGAAAGAAGAAAGAAAAAATATATATATATATATCTTGGATAGTTGCACTGCTGAATTTTGTTATTCTATTCAAAGGATCACTTAATGTTTTTTTTCCTCCTTTTTAGTTTTTATAACTTTTCAACCAATTCTGCATTTTTATATCTGGTAATCTGAACAACTGACTTGAAGGCAGAATTATTCAATATTACAACCATTGTTGAATTCCTGTTATTTTGGTTAGTGAAATCCTGTGTTTTCTAATGTTCTTTTTACTGTTTTTTATGCTCTTAAAAAAGCATAAGCTGATAATTTTTTTCAAAGTTTTATTGACAAACAGATAGCAATGAGACAGTTTCAAATCAAATCAGAAGTACAGTTTCAACAAATAATACACTGCATATATTCTTCTTAGTGGTTAACTGCTGTACAAGATGCGGACTTGTGATCCTATTTACAAACACCATTAGAACAAATCATTCTATTCATTAAGAGAATGCAACTATATATCTATCCCAACCTCTTTGAATACACAGATACAAAATGGACATTCATCGGTATACCCCATTTTTTCTAAGTTCCGTTATTGAATATTATAGGTGTGTAAACTCAGCAAAATATTCTAAAAGAGTCCAGTAGCCTATAATAGCACTGGGTCTTATATTTAACTGGCAATGTCAGAAATTATTGACCTGAGTCCCCCACAGCTCAACTTAACAGCATGGCTTTATTTCTTATATTTCGACTTCATACTTTTCTACTGGATGGTTAAGACCAAGGTAAAGCAGGACCTATGCAACAAGAGTTGTTAAGCTGATAATTTTTTAACAGAATCCTTCAATTTGGATTTTTCTTATGATTTTTCATAATTAGGTTGAGGCTATATATTTTTGTCAGGAAACTACATAAGTATGACATTCACATATCACACCAAGAGGGACATGGTATCTACATGTCCTAGAAGGATCATGTTAATTTTGATCCCCTAACTAAGGTGAGGCCTACTGGCTTTATCTGCTATGTAGTGACTATTTTCTCTTTGTAATTATGATTATCTCTCTCTTTTTTTTAGATAAGGTCTCACTGTATAGTTCATGCCAACTTTGAACTCACTATGTATCCCAGGCTCGCCTTGAACTAGCAGTGATCCTCCTGCCTCAGTCTCCCAAATGTTAGGATTATAGGCATACACCAGCACACCTGGCATACTTATTATCTAGAAAGAATGCATAATTTTAAAACCATAGAAATATTTATTTCTCATGATACCTCTCTCACACTTCAATTATTTATTTACATAAATGAGGGCTCTTAATTATTTTATTTTACAGGATATAATACATAATTATTATTTTGTTTCCCAGTTTTCTGAGATTTTGTCCAGGAAGTTTCAGAAGATCTTGAAGATTTCACGGTTGCCTCTAAGAAGAACCTTTAAGGGAGACCTAAGGCCATTTGAGGGCTTTTGAGGAAAGTGATCAAGGGATGTGTCTTCCTGCCCTCTTATTTAAAACTGTAAAACTTCCTTGTAACAAAAACAAATGTGAGTAATGATGTTTTTGGACTCTATTCAAAGTTGCTTGAGAAACAAGATATTCTTTTATGCATTTACTGCTACAAATCTAGGAAGTCTTAACATGGCTCAATATCTTTTGCTGTTCTTCCATTCCAACAAACAAAATCAATTTTTTGGGGGAAGGACAGTTTTCCAGAGATGAACGAAAGTTCAATCATATTTCTTATTGTTCTCTCCAGTGTACTATAAGTTTCTTTCTAAAGGGAAGGAGAAATGCCAATATTATTGGACACTAAATAGTGATTTGTCACTGTTTTACTACAGGTTGGGGGTGTGGGAGTGGGGGAAGCAGGCTTATAGTGACTAATGGAGGACAGAGGGTCATGCCCTACTCTATTCTGTCCTTGCCGTGACCTCTTGAGGAGCTTTGCCAAGTCATATCTCAGGCTCATTCTTTTCTATTCCTGCCTCTGACTACCAAAGCCTTGTTAGGGCCTCCCGTCCTAAGGCCCTATTGGAAAACAGGACATTTTTCTAGGAAACTCTGCTTTGGAGAGTATTGGATGATTACCCCACTGTTAGAAATCAATACTTTGGGCAATTGTCTGTGCAATGCATTCTCTTGGGAAAGAAATGTGAAGAAGCAGGCCATGGTGGTGCATGCCTATAATCCCAGCACTCAGGAAGCTGAGACAGGAGGATTGCCACATGCAGCATGAGGCCATCCTGTGCTAATAATAAGTCCAAGGTCACCCTGGACTACACAGTGAGACTGTTTCAAAACAGCAAAAACAAGGAAAAATGTGAAGAATGGGGAAAATCAGTCTCCAAATCCCAACATCATAGAGAAAACACATACTGTAATCATCCTCATGCCATCCCTTTTCTCATCCCCTCAGGGCCACATGCTTATCACAGATGATGATCACCCAGACAAGCCAAATCTAAGGTTCAGACGCATCAGCCAGTCCTGACAGGAAAGGAATACTCCTTGTAAGAACTTTGAGTCAGCCATATCAAGATCATCAGAAAGTACACATGTCTGGGCCTCACTCTGAGTTGGCTTACCAGGATAGCAGGTTCAAGGAATCTGTATTTTTAAGCAACTGCCCCAGATGCCTTCCTTGGGAATCACAAGTCTGTTGGTAGAGTTTAAATTTAAATTTCATTATCCAGATCAAATGGTCTTGTCAAACTGTATGATACCTAAAGTCCCCTTAGCCTGTCTTCCTTCCTATTAAACCTCTGAGCTACTCTCTATTATTTATGTAGCTTCCTAATATGCAGTTGGCCCTATTATCATGGTAAATTTATCTAAGACTATACTTCTTAACAAAATACCTCTCCCTCTCCCTCTCCTCTTGATACTCTTTCTTTCCCATCTTCATATCCCACCTTTTAGGATGAGGACATCACTCTGAACTCCAACTTTCTTGGGAGCAGACCCTACTTCCTGCCTGGTATGACAGAATCTATAAAGTCATCCCTCAAATTTAAACCACACATTCTGCTTGACTCCCAAACATTCCATCATTTTATAAAATTTTTGCTATACTGACACATACCTGATACTTTGATACTACAGGACATTACTTTCAGATCTCACATAGGTCCTCCAGACCTAGTCACAACATGGAAAGACCAGGTGCTACCACCATCACTACCAAAGAAACCTCTCTGTCACATCTCTTATCCTCCTTCTCTTGCTTCAAACTCCTCCCCACAGCTCTTTTCAGCTGAGACCCCAGCTTTGCTGGAGTATCAGGCTACCATTTGCCTTCCTCTATATGTACACAAAGAAAAATGAAACCCTAATAGATGGGAATCTCTTCCTCTACTTTTTCCAAGCTTGTGCAAGGCAGGGGCCAAACCATATTACAGTATTTTTTATAACCCAACAGTACTTTGCATTCTGGCTTAAAGTTTATGTTGCAAAAGTATATCAAGAGTTTCCACCTAAGAATGACTCTGAATACTGTCTCATCTGAAGAAGCCCATAGATTCAGCTTTCATTCATTTGATATTGATCAATTAATTGACCATCACTCTTACATTGCTACCATATGTTAACCTTTGTGGGAACACAGTTTTTGAACAATACTGGCTGTAGGACAATTATGCTCTCACACAGAGTTCGAGTTCCTTGGGTATTTTGATCTATCTGTACTACCACCTCTCTCTTTTCTTTTCTTTTCATTTTTTAACAGAATAAAATAAGTTTAAAAAATTAAAAAAAAAAAAGAGTTTCCACTTGCAGGTAAGCTAGAATAAGTACATGCCGCCTGTTTCTTCCACTAATTCAAAGAAAAATAATTTATGGGCTGTTGAGAACTAAAAATTAAATACTAATGAGCAGATTGGGGCAAAAGATAGATTTCAGTGCACCATCAGGTCCCTGGTGAATTTAGCATTTACTCAACCCACCTCCAGAAGTTTCCCCTAGACTTAATGATGCCCCAAACCCAAGTGTGGGCATTATTAGTATGGACCGGGAGGACTTCAGGCAAAGCCAAATAGTTCAGGCTCAAGGAAGAGATGGAGGTTTCTTGGAAATGATGGCAGAGGCAGTGGGGGCCCACAGTACCTGTGTATAGCTGAAATGAACTAATATCAGTAACAAATTAATAACTGCAACAAATTGCCTAACAATGACAGTAACAAAAATAACAGCTCTTAGCAGGCTGAGACAGGAGGATCCCTGAGAGTTCCAAGGCAGCCTGGGCTATAGAGTGAGTTCAAGACCAGCCTGAACTTCAGAGCAAGATCTTGTCTCCAAAAAATGACGTCCATCCCCCAAAAAAGACATTAACCAATAACAACAAAAAAATAACAGCTATTTTCTCTAGGAGCCTGTTATAAGTCATGCTTGTTACAGGAACCTATTATAAGATATGCTCATTGAACTACAAATGTCCAACTGTGAGGACAGAATAGAATGATTCTCACAAAGAGAGAGAGGGGAAAATATATCAGTAGATGGCCACCCCTGTAATTTATTATCTGTATGAGAAGGAACTATTGTTTGGCCAGTCAGCAAGTGTTTTTGGTTGAATTTAGTGCTCTTGGATTACGTTCCTTTGCCTAAATGTTAGAAAAGTACAAATGTTCTGAGAACTAGAATAAGATTGTTTGTTTCTTATTGTGGACAGGAATATGGGGAAAAACTTCTATGAGAAAGTAATCTCTCTAGGATTTTTTGGAGCCAAACCATCTGGAGTATAGGTCTGACCTTTCTCATTCACCTCTTGCAGGAGCTTTTCTTGTGCAACTGTTACCCAAGGCAGTTGTTTGGTGAACATACCTAATGAATGGCAGCTAGTTTCATTTGCCCAGAGACCTAACTGTTGGGCAGAGAAAATCTGATTCTATGTTCAGGTCTGCATGAGTAAGGAATGATGCAATCTTGACTGAACTCAACATTTGGGGAATAGAAGTGCCTATTTAGAACCTTCTTGTTTGAACACAGATATACCTCCTCCCACACCTGGACCTGTGAAATGTATTTTCATCAAATATTGTACAGAGTTTGTTAGATATAAAAAAAAAAAACTCTGAAATAGATTGTTCAAATACTTCTCTGAAAGCTTTCACTTGGTTTTGAAAATTAGACAGCATAGGGGCTGGGGAGATGGCTCAGTGGAATAAGCGCTTCCCTAGCAAGCGCAAGGGCCTGAGTTCAATCCCCAGCTCCGCAAAAAAAAAAAAAAAAAAG
>NW_004524627.1:10842918-10927004 GCF_000260255.1 Octodon degus
ATATATTAGCATAAATACACAGCTACTTTCTCTTAATTCAATGAGAAGAAAGTTTTGAACTAATAGTATTTAGACAAGTTATCATGTCTGCATCTTGTACTATGAATACTATGAATAACTACTACAAAGACAATATGCAATGTATTAATTATTATAACTGTCCTACTAACCTGTTTTGAAAACTGTCTCATTGTTATTTCTTTCTTAATAAAATTAATATAAAAAAATTTTTAAAACAGCTATTATTTGCTAGTTTCCCATTGTGTACCAAACTCTATTCTGAGTATTTTGTTAAGACTTATTAAAATGCCACCAGATAAATATCCCATTTCAAAGGTCTTGCCTGCAAACTTTTCTGTATGATGTGAAATAGAAAATATTTTTGAAGACTTTGTGAGCCATAGCGTCTATCACAACTACCTTATTACTATGGTGATGTAGAAGCTGCTAGAGATGGTATAAAAATAAATTCCATGGCTCTGCTCCAATAAGCTACTAGAGAGAAAGAGAGAGAGAGAGACAGTGACAGAGACAGAGAGACAGAGAGAGACAGAGACTAGGTTTGGCTTAAAGCTCATAGTTTTTTGACCATTTGCTGTTAGGAAGATGGGGAAATAAAACTCCAGGGATGTTAAATAATTTGCCCAAAATCACAGAGCTGATCAATCGCAGAGCCAGGCTTCCAACCCAATTTATGAATCTGTCTCTTAATCACTATACTTACAAGGATATTTCTGAGTGCATGAATGAAATGATAACAAAGACATAGACACAAGTGATAACTTTGGTATGAATGTTGTCAGCAGCAATGGGCAGATGTAGAATGTCAAAATGTATAAAGAAAATAAAATTACAACCTGAATAAGTCTATAGAGTTTCCCATTGCTACTATAATACATTGTCACAAATTCAGTGACAAATCAAATTTGTTCTGATTTCAAACAAAATAAATATATTACCTTTAAGCTCTAGATAACAGAAACCCAAAATTATATTCCTTGGACTAATATAAAGATATTTGTGGGCTGTATGCCTTGGCTGAAACCATGTCCTCCAATCTTTACAACTAGGAACATAGAAACTTTATCTGTCTTCTGACTGATCCTTCTGCCTCCATTCAAAAAGACATTGTGATTACCCTGAGTAATTTGGAATAATCTCCCCATCTTAAGAAGTTGAGGGGCTGGGGAGATGGCTCAGTGGAATAAGTGCTTCCCTGGCAAGTGCAAGGGCCTGAGTTCAATCCCTGGTTCTGCCAAAAAAAAAAAAAAAAAAAAAAAAAAAAGAAAGAACTTGAATTAACTGTATCTGTAAGATCCCTTTTACCACATAAAGTATAGTCACAGGTTTCCAGGATTAGGATATAGACATCTTTGAGGGGCTATTTTTCCTGCTTGCTACAAAGACCTTTAGGACAAAGGACAAATGTCTTCAGCTTCTGATAGGGCACGCTTTCTCCTCTAGTGTCTCCTTATAATTTTAGCTTTTAAAATTTGAGTGAAAGAATCCCCATGTTGTAACAGCTGTATGCATATGTATATATAACAGGAACCACAGTCAGAGAAAAATAAACAAAACACTTGAGCGCAACCAAATTAAAATAGTAGAACACTTTACCCAGTTTCAGTTCCCCAAACCAACGAAAATGTCTCTCATTTAGAAAAAAAAAAATGTTGTTAAGCTTACAACAATGAGATAGAGCAGCAGTAGAAAAATAATACAACCTTATTAAAGATTGTAATTTATTTTCTTGACACATTCTTACACTTGCCATCTGCCTATGGGCTCTGAAAAAAGTTTAGCTCTGATATTTTTCCATGCTAATATCTGAAGACGCCAGTGTCAGTTTGGGTTCCTGGGAAGCAAATGTTAAGAAAGGATTAGGGATATAAATTTTTATAGGAGAAATTCCTGTGAAGGATTAAGGGACAAGAGAGCAGACACAGACTGGAAAAGCACTCAGACCAAGATACAGGCCTGATATCTGTAAAAGGTGAGCGGAGAGAAGGGAGGATTGTGTAGAAACAGGTTCCAGTTTCAGTACAGCTTTGTTAAAGGCTCAAGTAGCCCACCAGGAAGGGGAAAAAAAGACCTTTCTTTAGACTGTTCTTAGACGGCTCTATTTCCCAACGATGCTCATCATCAGCCAGAGGTAAACCGGGAGAAAGTGGCCTTCATGTGAATATTTGGCTGGTCCCAAAGGGATGAGAGTTTCACCAACCACCATTTTCACAGAAGATTTTCTTTTAAAGGGAGATCAAAATGGCACAAATCCATGACTGACATAACTTGCCACAACCTCTGTGAATACAATAATTATAACAAAAGTGTTTACATTCTAACTTCAATTCTAACGTGTATGATCTTAGCTAAACTGTCACTTTTTCCCTTTACATATCTGAGGTATTTTTTTTTACTTTAGTAAGTTAATCATTCTAAAACCTTCTTTGTGACTTTCTCTGTGAGTAAACTTATACCCTTCCTGAATTATTTTATCTCAGAATCTTACAGAGAATAAAAAAAAACCTATGAAAATGTTGCAATAAATTAAGGAATATTTCATTTTGTCAAATATAATGATTTGAATTATACTTGTGCTTGTTCTCATAATGCTATCAGCATGTAAATCCAAAGTATCCCTACAAAGAACTCTGAATTGAGCAAACTATCTTTCTTCATTTTATTCTGGGATCCAAAAAGCTGTACATTTGTAGAGATCTTTGAGAAATACAGATTTATACCCAACTTATTCTAAAAATGACTTGAAGAGGGGAAAAGATAATCAGAATATGAAACTTATAAACTAAAAAAATGATTTTCAAATGGAAGGTTATTTTATAGACAATAACTTGAAAACAGTGCACTTACTGAATGGCATATACCTAAAGCGATTGGACAGAAGCTCAGGGGCTTGAGAGAAATACAAAGACTGGTCTTTCCTGCCACCAACACATTCTCTAAATGTATGATATCCTCCTCCTTTTATAACTCATAGTACCACATAGGTTACCTGGTAATTGTAGGTGCTCTGTTCACATTAACCAAGTTGAGTTCAGTTCTTTCAAAATTCAAAATTTAAGTGATGGAAATACTTAGGAGAAAATAATAGAGTTCATAATGAAACATCAGACAAGACACCAAAAAACACAAAAAAGAGGTTAAAGATTGATTTTACTTGGTCACTTCCCCATCAAATAACAGTGTAACTGTCTGTCCTTCTCCTGCATGCTGGAATTGCAGGGTAACTTTACAGAATGGAACATGCCAGAGTGCAGGGTATAGGTATTAGGAGCAAAGATGAGAAAGGTGAATGAAGAAAGACTAGCTCAAGTATTCAAAGTAATTAGGAAGGAAAATGATGAAGACAAAATGGAAGAGAATAAACACTATATCTTTCAGGCCCAACCAAGAAACAGAAATAAAAACAAAGAAAGTTGAATGTATCAAATCAGGGAACAAATGATAAAAGATGGAAGGAATCTAATCAAAGAACAATAAAGTAACCAGAGATTGGCAAAAACAAGAAACTGCACCTTTTCCCTAGGCTGAAGAAACAAAAGAAATAGACAGTGCTCTCAGAACTTGAAGCCAGTGGAAATGGTGTGATTGCAGGCTTGTACTGTGGAAGCTGGGCATATACAACTATAGAGGGAAATACTGTTAAGAACAACAAGGTGACTCACATGTGTAAATATCATATAGTCTCCCTAGTGTAAGAACTCAAAAGAAGAAATAAAAATAGAAAGGTATATAACATAATTAAAAGGAAAGCAAGAACTTAAGGATTAGACAACGAAGAGAGGGCAAGGAGAAAAGCTAGGAAACATGACAGGTACAAAGCCATACATTTATATTTACAAGATGGTTAAAGCAATGATCCTGAGAACCTTCAGCAGGTTTTTGAAACTAGCAGTTAATTGGTAGGATTCTTACCCTGACTAACTATATGCTGATACCTGTGAACTAGGCAACTGCGCTGAATTGCAATGTGTAATACTAGGGTCATGCTTGAAATGCCTACCATTCTGGTCTTCTAAATACATACTGCTTGTCATATCATACCAATTACTGCCACACTGTCTCTCAAGTAAATGTTCATTTTTTTAAAAAGGCAATAAATGAAAACAAGAAAGAAGAAAAAAAAAAAGTCATAGGACTGTCCTGCTGCAATGCCATATATGGTTAGATTTCTAAATTTCTGTGTAAAAGTTTGTAATTGTCTATTCCTATTTTTAACACTTGATGGAAAATATCTGTTCCATGTTATGCCTAAGATGCTTGATATTCAGACAGATAGTGAGGATAAGCTCAACTGCCTATGTTGTAGGGTAATAATAATAAACTTCTCTTCTGGAGGGTTAACAATCTAAGTTTGCAAACCAACAATTAGAGAAAAAAGAAGGGCTACAAGGACAGCCAACATTTTGGCCCTAGCCTTTCAAGGTCAGTGAGGACTCAGGACATAGGAGAACCTGTATTGTAGCATTATGTAACTTAGTTGTGTCCCAAATTTTCTAATCAAGGAGATTATGGGGTCACAGAGGAAAGTGATCGATGATGTAGAGTGTGCCTAAAAAGAGTCCCATGGAGAGAAAACATTCTCTCAGGCTTTCACAGAGAGCAAATTGGTCAAGCAATGTCCGTGACTCATCCACATGGCTGACACTGACAAAGGATCTACAAACTGCTGAACAGGGTTTCAGAGTAAATCCTGAGGGGATTTGACAGACCTTATCAGATACAAAAGTTACATTTCTTGTTATATAGGTCTTGCTTTATCTGGTCTTAACTATCTAGCAGAAACGTATAAAAACGAAGTATAAAAAATAAAGCCATATTAAAATGCTGAGCTGTAAAAGGCTCAAGTCACGAACTTCTGACATTGCCAGTTCTACAGAAAATCCACTACTATTATGGACTACTGGACTATATTGGAATATTTTGCTGAATTCAGACACCTACAATATTTAGATGACAATGAAATACCCATCTCTGACAAAACTAAACAAAAAAAGGGGATACAAATAAAGGGCCATTTTGTATCTGCATGTTCAAAATAATTAAGATAAATATACAGCTACTTTCTCTTTATTCAATGAATAGAAAGATTTGTTCTAATAGTGTTTGTGTACAGGATATCATGTTTGCATCTTGTACTATTAATAACCACTAAGAAGAGAACAATATGTAATGCATTATTATTGAAACTGTCCTACTAATCAGTTTGAAATTGTCTCATTGCTATTTGTTTCTCAATAAAAATATTTTAAAATAATAAAAATAAAAATACAATGATTTAACAGATAGAAGGACAACTATGTATTTAAAAACCTAATTTTCCTTCATAATTATCTTGATCAGTTTATAATACTTTTGTAGGGTGGAATTGTCAGATTATTATTACGGTTTTGCTGGTATTGTACTTTTGCTCTAATATTTTCAAGAAATACTAGATAATATAATGGATTTACTTAAAACTCTGCTGGCTGCTACTCAAATAAGAAACTACAAGAAGAGATAGAATCATCCCTGAGCCTTGGGGCCTTTCATTTTCTTGCTACATGGCTGATTTCAAAATCTTTTCAAAAATTTTAAAATTTCTTCCCAATTAAATAGGTCAAAGTTGAGGATGATAATTCACAAAAAGGAAACTATCATAGCCCGTTGTTTCCTGTCTTTAAGTATTTGGAAGACTACTATGGAAAAGTGAAATATACAGGAGGTATCAGTATATACGGAATTGAAATGTTGGAGAAACCTCAGGGCTGAATATTAACACTTGAAAGTTTCAATTATGTTAAGCACCTGGAAGCTGAAAAAAAAAAAAAAAAAAGATTTCTCATGCATTTGGAACACAGGCCACTCTTTCTAGGAGCCAAAATGTAATTACTCCCTTTTTCTCTGTGTCAGATTTGGAGGATGCAATTTAGAAGATACACTTGATATTTCAAGAATGTTCTTTTAGGTGACTATGATTCTATGAATGAATACATTAAAATAAAAGCAGAAGTGTTAAATATTTTTTGTCTTTTCTATGTCTTTGTCTCTGATGCATTTTCTGCAAGATTTTCTTGACTTTATCACCCATGTATTATGTGCTTTTAAAAAAATTATCAAATGTTTTATCCAGGGCAGGGGAGATAGCTCAGTAGAATAAGTATTTGCCTGGCTAGTGTAGGGTCCTGGGTTCAAGCCCCAGTACCACAAAAAAAAATTAATTAATTAATTAAATTGAATTTAAAAAAGAAGAAGAAGGTGGCAGAAATATGTTGCATGTTGCTTTCTCTTTCTCACTTATCTCCTACCACTTTCTCTTATAGGCTGAAGCCAAGCAGAGACATAATGATGAGAAAGCCTGGAAAAATGGAGCCCTCAAGGACAGACCCCTGCAATGCAGAGAAAAACAGAGAAAGAGCAAAGTAAACAAGACACTTATTCTGTCCAGTCCCCAAGAGCCATTTATGATGGTCAATTTTATGTGTTGACCTGACTGAGCTTAGGAATACGTAACAACTGGTAAGATAATGTTCTTGGATGTGCTTGTGGGGGTATTTTCCAAAGGGATGAATATTCTAATCAATAGACTAAACAAACAAGATCCACCTTCACCTTCAATATAGACAGGCATCATCCAATCCTGAGAGCGAGACTTAAAATAGAATGAGAAGACAAAGGATGAACTCATGGTTGAGACATTCACCACCTCTTACCCTCTTACCTCAGAGCTCCTAGCTCTTGTGCTTTCAGACTTTGAAATTTACACCAAAACCCCTTTCAGTTCTCAGGCTTCCAGCTTCAGACTGTATCATGTCACTGGCTTTCCTGTTCTTCTGTCTTGCGAAATGCTTATTATAATAGAATTTCTCAGCAGGTCCGGGGAGGTGGCTCAATAGAATTCATAATTGGATTAGCCAGTTCCCTACACATCTCTTCATATATAATCTATATGTAGCCTATTAATTCTTTTTCTTTGGAGAAGTGATCTTAATATACCATCTAAATAACTTATGAAAGAAGAAATTGGATTATAAGGGAAAGGGTTGCCCAGGAAACAGACAAAAACTACAAGTTGAAACAGTGCTTTTCTTCATTAATGAATTAACCATCCTTTTTTATTTTTTTCTCCTTTCCCCAGACCATATTTTTCTATTGTATAATTTCTTAGTCCTTCTTCTAGGAATGAGCTAGAAATGTAGAGACATGGTTTGTTTTTGTTTTTTCTTGGATTTGCTGATGGTGTGGATAAAAGGTGTGAGACAAAAACAAAACAAACCCCAAACATTTGTGGTTACAGGGTGAAAATCAGAAGTTAAATTTTGTCCCTAAGTGTGAAATATCCAATTAGTCATTCAAGGAAAGTGTTGAATAGAAGAATCAAGAAAGTAGCCACTAAAAACTATTTTAAGGAAGAAGAAAAATGTTGTTTTCAAATGTTGCTAAAGAAGTAAAATATGGGGTGAGACTGAGCCTACAGATTTGTTAATGTAAGTTCCAAGCCAGCTTGAAAAGCTTAGCAAGACCATATTTCAAAAAATAAAAATGAAGCAGGGTAAGCAACCAAAGTATAAGACTCAGCCAGTGGCAGAGTTCCATGGTGGGTTAGCAAAGCCTAGATTAGGGAAAGATACTCAAGAGCCAAAACTTAATGAAGCACTTACACTTAGACTCATTCAAGTGCAGGGTAACACCTGAGAATGAAAGTATCCTTCATTTTCCTTTTAAAATAATAGTTTTATTAAGATATAATTCAATGCCATAAAGTTCATTTTTTAAAAAAGTTGAACTTTATTTTTAGTATATACACAGAGTTGTACATCTTTCTTGACTTTCTAATTTATTACATTTGAATTACCTCCAAAAGAAAGCCTACATCCATTAGCAGTAACTCCCCTTTCACACTCCTCCCAAATTCCTGGATAAACACTAAACGATTTTCAGTCTTTTTGCATTTGCCTATCTGAACATTTCATACAAAGGCATTTGGACATTATGTGTGCCTTCTTTCACTTAGCATAATATTTTCAAGGTCGTTTATGTTTTAGTATTGATACTTCATTCTTTATTATTGAAATATATATATACATACATATATATAGTTTATTCATTCAACAGTTAATCTATTGTTTTTACTTTATAACTATTATAAGTAATATCAGTATGAACATTTAGGTATGAGTTTTTGTGTGAACAATTTGTCATAGTTTTCTTAAGTATATACCCAAGAATAGAATTTCTGGGTCATACAGTAACTTCATGTTTAATGTCTTGAGGAACTATCTATTTTCCTAAAGCAGCATTTTACCACAGCAATGTAAGAGAATTTCAGTTTTTGTATATCTGTTTACCCTTACACAACACTTGTTACTTTCCTCCTTTTCATTATACCGCTTAGTTAAGGCAAAGTAGTCTCACATTATGGTTTTTATTTCAATTTTTTTTAATAACAGGTGATGCTCACCCTCTGTTCCTGTTGCCTAACCCACTCACCACCTCAAATACTATCTTAGAATCTAAAAACTTGAGGGAGATAACAGCTACTCATGTTCAATGACAGAGGTGGCTGAAGGTACAAAGTCCTCTGTGTCTCTTCCATCTGAGAGGCACTTAACTTTTCCAGAAGTTCAAACTAATACATTTCATCAATATGGAAACAAGAATTCTTTAGGTTATGGTCACAGGCTCTGACTTAAGCCAGAATCACCCTCCAACTTCATTTATTTTACTATTTACAAAGAGTAGTCTCTGGGTGGATTTGAACTTACCTTGTAAAACTCTTCAAAAGATGCCTCTTGAACCTCCCACATCATCATAAAATAAGCAAACCACTTTTTGTTTACAAAAAGCCTCTCCCTAGATTCAAGAGAATAAACTTGGGCTTTTGTTTTTGTTATTCTAGGTTGACTTTAAATGTCCATGAAGACAAAAACACTTGCCATACCATCAGACTAGTAGAGCTAAATGTTCACATGTGATCTATATAAAAGCAAAATAAATTTATGCAACATGTTTATATCAACTTTGTCAACAGCAAAATGAAGCCATATACTAAAAGCCATATTGACACAGAATGCCTCTGTGGCATAGGACTAAAAATTGATTGAAAGATACCAAAAAATACCATCTGTGTTATGATTTATGACAATGATAAAGAAAGACGCTGTTCCAGTGCTTTGGAAATACTAAAAACATGAAAAAGCTCAATACAGCATTTGTTGCTGCATTTTATTGGAATGCATTTTAAATCTCTCTGCCTCAAAAATGCACTACAGCTTTAGGGAAGAAATATCTTTCTTGAGTCTGATTTGTTGTGAATAAAGACAACCATGGGAAAGTTAGACATCAGCTTATTAAAACTTAAGCCGACATTCAGAATAGTTCAGTTACAAAGAATCTTTGAAATTAGAACCTGCAGAAACCTTATCCCCAACTAAAATGTTTTCATATTTTATTCTTCATTTTTAAGGTCAATTCCATCAGCCATGAGTCTATTATGAATCACTACATTGAACAAGATGCATCATAAATTAAAAAGAAAGCCTCTTATATTAATAATGTATTTTTATTTCACCCTTTAAAATAATTTTATCGTAATAAGTGTTAGGATTTTGTATGGAATCAGTAAAATGTCAAATGCCTTCCAAGTATAGACTAAGGACAAAAATAAACTCTATACCAAAAATTAAATTCTAAGTTTTATTTTACTTTATTTTCCCTTGAATCACAATTTTTCCGATTTCATTATTTCTATCATTAGTATACGAATTTTAGTTCTTAAAAGTAGTAAACACAATTTTTAAAGGACTCTTTTTTTTAACATGGAATGTCTGATAAAATGCCTGCTTTTGCAATTTCTAATTGTTTATAAATAAATGTTTCTTTAATGATCTCATTGCTTTCCTTTCTCATAAACTTGCAGTAATAAGAAATTGGAAAGAAGAGAGTCAAATGGACTAAGTAATTGTTCCACAACTCTAAACTTACTCTTTTATTCTCTGCTTTGTGATGCTGATGCCAGGAATCTGCAAACCACATTTTTGTTTTGCTAGCTGGCTACTTGTTAGACTTTGCCATACAACTTAGCACTAAAAGGAGACAGCAGGATGGAGGATGAAGTAGGGACTTAGACTTCAGATTTCCTCTCTTATTGCCTCTGGTCTGCTCTAGTTCCTGGGAAAATCACTCTAGCTCTGTCCTATAGGAGTGGTTAGATAGAGCTCACAATTTTTCCAACACTTTCAGGATCAACTTCAATACATTCCCTCAGAAATACCAGTCCCAAAGAGCCAGGATCCCCACCTTAGCCCCACAGGGCTTCTTCAGGTTTAATGACATCATCATCTGTCAAAGTTAGCCTTTTCAGTTCTGCAGCACTCTCCTCCAAAGTTTTAATAATTCCAACTTCTTCCCTTTGATCGTTTATGCATAGTGATGACAGCTATTCCTACAGTTGGTAACTTCATGATATATTAATGTTTTCTTTTTGCATTTCAGTGTCCTAAATAGCAATTTTTGACAAGATTAAGCTTTATTATTTTCATTTAAAATTAATATCTTTGTACTGTGAGGTTACCTTTTTTATTAATTCTATTGAAAAAAATTACAATGAGACAATTTCAAAACAGGTTGGTAGGAAAGTTACATCAATTAATACATTGCATATTGTTGTCTTTATAGTAGTCATTCATAGCTCAAGATGCCGACATGATATCCTGTCCAAACACTACTAGTGCAGCTCTTTCTTCTTACTGAATTAAGAGAAAGTGGCTATATATCTATCTTAACAATTTTGTATATACAGATACAGAATTGTCCTTCATTTATATCTCCTTTTTATGTTTAGTTTTGTCAAAGATGGGTATTCCATTGTTATTTAAGTATTGTAGGTGCATTAATTCAGCAAAATATTCCAATATAGTCCAGAAGTCCACAATAGCAGTGGGTTATCTACAGGACTGGCAATGTCTGAATCTGTTGGCTTGAGCCTTCCACAGCTCTGCATATTAACATGGCTTTACTTTTCATACCTCATTTCTACACTTTTCTGCTGGATGGATAAGACCAAGATAAAGCAAGACCTATATATCAAGAAATGTAACTTTTGTATCTGACAAGGTCAGTCAAGTCCCCTCAGGACTTATCCCAAAACCCTATACTGCACTTTGTAGATCCTTTGTCAGTGTCAGCCATGTGGATGAGTCACAGCCATTGCTTGACCAATTTGCTCTCTGTGAAAGCCTGAGAGAATGTTTTCTCTCCATGGCACTCTCTTTAGGCACATACTACATCATCGATTACATTCCTCTGTGGCCCCATAATCTCCTTGATCAGAACATTTGGGATACAACTGAGTCAAATGATGTTACAGTACAGGTTCTCCTATGTTCTGAGTCCTCACTGACCTTGAAAGGCTAGGGCCAAAATGTTGGCTGTCCTTGTAGCCCTTCTTTTTCTCTAATTGTTGGTCTGCAAACTTAGGTTGTTAACCCTCCAGAAGAAAAGCTTATTATTACCCTACAACATATGCAGTTGGGTTTAACCTCATTATCTGTCTGAATATCAAACATCTTAGGCATAAGATGGAACAGGTATTTTTCATCAAGTATTGATATGTTAAACTTTAAGTCTCTACAGAATATGAAAAAAGAATTTTAAAAATATGAATAAACAGTTACATATTTTACACAAAAATTTAAAAATCTAACCATATACATCATAGTAGCAAGAAAGTCATGTGACTTTTTTTCTTTTTTTATTTATTATCCCTTTTTTAATACTTAATAATTATTCATGTTTAATTATATCTATTAAAATAACAAATAGCTGTTACAATTTACATATCCTGAATGGACATCAACTGTATATGAATTATTACCAGGAATAGTTCTAGGAATAAAGCCTGTTTAGAAATGTGATTTAGGGATTTGTTTGATTGTATCCTTGGGTTTGAATGCACTAGTAACCTTAACAATGGACTGTGGGATACTAGTGACCCATATATTGGCATTACAATTGATCAAGTTATATCTGTAGTTAGTTATGATAAAATTCTTAATGAATAAATATACATGACATTTAAGATTAAAGGAAGAAAGTCTTATTTGGCTTATAGTTCATAGGAATTTCAGTCCATAAATGGCTAGCTCCAATGAAGGGTGGCACATAGCAGAGGGGCAATAGATCATGGCAGATAGGAGGTAGCAAAAGCAATAGGAACTTTAACAGGAACTTTTGCCAGTGTCTGTCTACCTCTTTTATCATATTTGGACTACCTAGGGTGAATAACAGTCACACCTTTAATCTTGGTGCCCTAATCCTAGCATTGCACCATGAATCAACTTTGTCATTCATGCACTCTAGAACCAGCCACCTCCAAAAATGTCCCACCTGTGACCCCATGAGACTTTGAGAGAATATTTTTTAAAATCCATAACACATAGCCACAGGAACGACAGAAAATTTCACTCTATTGGTTGCAGACTTACAACATATTTTTTTTTCAGAATTGGGGATTGAATTTAGGCCCTTGTGCTCGCCAGGAAAGCGTTTATTCTACTGAGCTATCTCCCCAGTCCCAACAACATAAATTTAATTCACCGTTGTTCTAAGTCCTTCATATAAGCTGGGGCATTGCTAGGACAGAAACTTGAAATTTAAAATGTGGATATCTGTTTGGTCTCATCAGACACTAAGAATCTTAAATCTTTCCCCCTTACTCTGAAATTCTCTTGCCAGGAGAAAAAAACCTACCCTTGAATGTCTAAGTGAGTTTATGTTCCTTGCTTGATTACCCTGTGATCATTTCTTTGAAATGGTTGACTTATAATTCCTAAAGACTTACTTGAACATTGCTTGTTTCTAACAGTTTCATACATGAAGATCAGATCTTATCATGTTAAAAGAGGGACAATGCATAGTCTGATCTGGGAGAAAATGAGTTACAAACCAAAGAAGTGCAAAATTTGCTAAAATCACTTTTACATAAACCTGCAATAAATGTGTGGAAATACAAACAAAACACTAGAAGACAAATCCCATGAAAATTCCAGAAAGCATCACTTCATTGAAGTTTCTGAGACCCAATCAAGAACATTTCTCTTCAAAAGTGAAATATTTCCTTTGAAGAGGAAGAGAAGTTGCTTCATCCTATACCATCTACAACTAAAAGAACTGGCACAACCCTTTATGGGCCTTTTGGGGGACTTGGAAAACAGCATATGTCACTTTTTTTTTTTTTTTTGGCAGTACCAAGTATCGAACTCCAGACCCTGCACTTGCCAGGCAGGTGCTTATGCTGCTGAGCTATATCCCTGGCCCATATATACCACTTTTAATTGTGATACTTCAACTTATTTACCAAATATGTATTAGACTGTCAGTTTTGAGAAGACCAGAAGTTCTAAAGTAAATTCAGACTAATGTGTAAGCTACTCTTCCAACTGGGCTTTATGACCCTCCATATATGTTAGTATATGGACTAGGACAGATGAAGGAAAGACAAGTAAAATTGCAGGTAAGATTCATTCAACAGCACAGCTGAAGAAATTATACACAAAATTTAATAAGCCAAACTCAGCAGTGTGTAATGTGTAATCATATGAGCTCAATTAGAACCTGATTTCTGATTGACTTTCATTATTGCATTGTAAACACTGTCTAGAGCATGATGGGCACTCAATATTATTATTTGAATGAATGAATGAATGAGTTACTGAATGAATGAATGACCAAATCAGGTGTGCTCCAGGAAATAGTGGGTAATTTAACAATGGTAAGTGTATTTCACTACATTAACTGTTTAAAGAAGAACATACATGCAATCAGTTTAATAGATAAAATCAAAACATTTGATAAAATCTATAACATTTATTTATTTAAAACTTCTTGATAAACCATAAAACAAATAAGCATACAATGGCAAAGAATAAAGTACTTAATGATAAAAATAACAAAACTGCATATGAACTTTAGGGAGAAAATGTTAATGCTATCAAAGATAATTCTTTAAATACCTGAGGAAAGGAAGAAGTAGTTCAGTCAAACACAATTTTAAAATTGGGATGCAAAGATAGCTTAGGAATCTAAGCACCTGCCTGGCAAGCCCAAGAACCCAGGTTTGATACCCAGTACCTCATGCTGTGGTTAAGAGGCCCGCATTGAGACCCAGTCCTAGCCCAGGCCCGGTGAGTGTGTGGGAGAGCTTCCAGCTACCCTGCGTCGGTGAGACCTACTGGTCCCAGCCCAGGTGCAGCGTGGGTGAGACCTTCTTCCACCCCCTTGGGGTGCCCCCACAACTCTGCAGCACCTCCCCCACCCCACCCACTGAGTAGGAATTTCTGCCGCGTTCCGGGAACCCCCAGATCGAGTCCCAGCCCAGACCCAGTGAGTGTGTGGGAGAGCTGCCTCTCCCCTCTACTCCACCTTGTCCCCTCCAGGCTCAACTCAGGCCTGGCATACAGGCCTGGGTGAAACCTTGCAGCTGCAATCCCTGCAGAGAGTATAGGGGACAGAACCACCCAGCTAGTCCAGGAGCAGAACATCTTGCCAAAGGGGCACAACAGGTTCACCCCCAAGGGCAGCAACAGGAAAGAGCTGAGCACAGCAGCCAGACCAAAGACAGGCACAGCTGGATAAATCCAAACTTTGTAGATCTACACCTGAACTTCAGTAGGTGCTAAGGCTATAACTGCAACAAAGATCTACAACAAAGGTCAGAAGACAGTGCTACACAAAATGACGAGAAGGAACAAAATGTAATCTCAGAACCCAAGCCCACCCATAACAAGTGCAGAGGACACTAACACAGAACAAATAGGGAATCACACAGCTGAAAGCAAAGAATCAATGGCTTCTGAAATAAAGAGGCCTGTGTTAAGCTGAACTCTGAAACCAGGCATGGTGGTACACAGTTGTAATCCCAGAGCTGGGGAGGCTGACACAGGAGAATGACTAGGAGTCTGAGCTGCATAGCAAGACCGTGTGCCAAATAAATAAATAATTTTTACAAAATTTAATTATTTATATATTAATTTTATTGAGAAATAAGTAGCAATGAGACAGTTTTAAAACAGGTTAGTAAGACAGTTTCAATAATTAATACATTGCATATTGTTGTCTTTGTAGTAGTTATTCATAGTACAAGGTGCAGACATGATATCTTGTCTAAACACTATTAGTTAAAAACTTTCTTTTTATTGAGCTAAGAGAAAAATAGTTAGCTGTATATCTATACTAACTATTTTGTATATACAGATATGTATTTTTTTCCACTACAAAATGCTCCTTCATTTATATCCCCCTTTTTTGTTTACTTTTGTCAGAGATGGGTATTCCATTGCCATTCATATATTCAGCAAAGTAATCCAATATAGTCCAGTAGTCCATAATAGTAGTGGGTTATCCGCATGACTGGCAACATCAGAAGCTGTTGACTTGAGCTTTTTATAGTTCAGCATATTAATATGGCTTTATGTTTTATATCTCGCTTTTATATTTTAAATATTTCAAGTCAAGGTTTTTTGTTTGCTTTTTTGTTTTTGTTTATTTCTCCCACCCATGTCTACATTTATATATATGTACATATATATCTATATATAGATATCTATATGTCTATATCTATATATGTTTGTATATTTCTACCCTGGGAGGACTGGTGGGATTCCCATAAACCTGGAGAAACAGAAATGACCCAGTTTGTAAAAGATGCATTAAAATCTGTAAAAAAAAAAAAAAAAGATACAATTCCTAGTGCTCTAGCCATATCTTCAGAAACTCTTTAAAGAATGTATACTGTGCTTTAAGGATGGGGCAGAGGTTCTGAGGTACATGTGATTTCTGCAACGAGAGAATTTATCTGCATGATATTCCTTCTCTTTTTTCTTTTCCACTTAAATATCTCCTTCTACTAAAAAAATTAAAAAGTATCATAGGTAAGTATTCAAGTAATTTCAACATTTGTAAATTGGAAATCAACCTAACCTATAAGTACCAACCATATCTGAATAATAATTCCTAACATTTCTTAACCCTTGCTGTGTGGAATATCTTATGATAAGCATTTTACATGTTTTACTTTACTGAATACTCACAATAATTCTTTTTGTAGGTAATGTTATTCTCTTCATTTCCTTTTTTAAAGCAATTAATTTTTTAAATTCAGTACATTGGTAAAATTTATCTATGCATAATGATCACATTCATCATAGGGAGTTTCTACCTGTACATGATGTATCTTAGTTCCTCTTTTTTCCTCATACCTTTCCCCTCTTCAATTTCTCTTCCCTTTTTCATTTACAAAGCTTTGTTTCCATTTAATCCCTTTTTACTCATTTTTTTCTTTTCCCATCCATACCCTTTTCAGTTTCTTTTTCCCTTTTAACTCTTCCTATTCACCACATCAATTATATGTTTTGGTTCATATTTACATTTTCAGCTTCTCACACAAGAGAGACAATGCAATGTTTACACATATGTGTCCAATTTATTGCACATGACAGTTTGGTCTCAAGGCTCATCCATTTAGCTATAAATGTTTCAAATTTATCTTTCTTTATGGCTGAGTAGTACCCATTGAATAAAAAATGCATCTGTTTTATCTATTCGTCAACTGATGAGCATTTGGATTGTTTTCAAAATGTATCTATTATGAACTGTGCTGCTATAAATATGAATGTACATAAATCTTTATGGTATGAGGTTTTTAGTTCTTTGGGAAGAGATAAACAGGGGGAATAGCTGGGTTAACTGGAACCTCAAGTCCTGGTTACTCTCTTCATGTTCAAGAGAACCTCAAATGGAGAAAGAGTTAACAAAAAGTCAGAAAGCTAGTGTATTAGTCTCCTAGAGCTATTGTAACAAATTATCACAAACTATGGAGCTGAACACAACAGAATTTTATTCTCTTTCAGTTTTGGAGGCTAGAAGTCTAAAAATGAAGGTACTGGCAGATTTGAATCCCTGTAGAGACTCAGAGAGAATCTGGTCCACACCCTTCTCCTAGCTTCTGGTGGTTGCATGCAATACCTGGCTTTTCTTGGCTTGGGCTGTATAACTGTAATCTCTACTTTCATCTGCACATGCCTTTTTGTGTTTCTAAGTTTTCTCTTTTTCTGTCCCTTGTCAGTAGATTCATTATTGGATTTAGTGTCCAACCTGATTGAGGATATTCTTATCTCAAGAGCCTAATATTAATAGCTTCTTGAAAGACTTGCTACAAATAAGGTCATATTCAGATCTTTGAACAGACATATTTTGGGGAGTCAGGCTTCAACTAGTGAGTGGTAGAACCAGGATTCAAACACAAGTCTGTTTGACATTAAGTCCCTCTCTCTGTCTCTATCTCGCTGTCTCTCTCTCTCTGTTTCTCTCTCTCTCTCTCTCTCTCTCTCTCTCTCTCTCTCTCTCTCCTCCCCTTTTCTTAGTGGTGGTGGTTTTCTTGAGACAGGGTCTCATTATGTAATGCATGCAGGCCTTGAGTTTACTTTTGTGGCCTAGGCTAAAATTTCAATCTCTTATCCATTATTTTACACTTTTCGTTTTGTAAATCACCATGTTTCACATGTTTCTCTGTGTGTGTGTGTGTGTGTGTGTGTGTGTGTGTGTGGTATAATGATTGCTCAATAAAGGGTTAGCAGCTCAATGAGAATTACATAATAACTGTAATATTTAGACTGTTATCTTGAAGTGTGTTATACTGAAATTTATTATAGTTTTTGCCTCAGAAACCTACTTCTAAATAATCACACTGTGCATAGTTACTAGTCTTCCTACAAAGACGTCACTAACTTGCCACTTCCTCCTGGTCATTATCTTCTTTGATCCTGCAGAATCTGTTGTTTTAACACAGAAACCAAAAACAAATTACAAATTCACTCAGGAAAGAATTAAAAGAGAGAGGTGTGTTCAAGAGCCTCACTAATGATGTGAAATTGGTCTGTACCTGGCTCATTACCCTTGATGAAAGGCAAAATTAATAGACACAAGCCTCTATCAGTGTCTCTGTTCCTTAACTCTTGAGTAAATGTGGGACTATAATGCTAAGCCGCTTTTCATGTTTTCCAAGAACTCTTTGGTAGAATTCCTAGAACAAGAAAGTAGCAGCGTCATGGGTTTTCTTGTCACTGAACGTGATTCAAGTCTTGGGATACTTCTGGGGTGATTAGTCTTTCCAGTCTGTGTGTCAGAACAATGAAAGAATGAAAAAAGAGAACAAGAGGAGAAAAGACTTCTACTCTAGGTATTTTCAGTTGAAAAATGTGGTCATACTGTTGGTAAATTAAGTATATCAAATAAAATGTTTAGTGAATGCTAATAGATTTCTTCTTTCAAAGATTATTTCAGGCTAGACATGGCGGCACATGCCTATAATCCTAGCATTGTGGGAGACTGAGGCAGAAGGATCACAAGTTCAAGCTCAGCCTGGAAAGCTTAGCAATGTAGCAAGACCCTGTATCAAAATAAAAATAAATAAATAAAAGAAGGCATAGAGTATAATTCAGTCCAAACACCCTGAATTCAACTTCCAGGGCCCCCAAGAAAAGAAAAAAATATTTTTAGGGACACTTATGTAGATTATTGGTAGAGCACTTGTCAGTTTTAGATGAAACTCAGGTTCAGATCCCCACACTATTAGTTTTCTCTAAAATTTATGCAAAGAAAGATTCTTATACAAAACCATGAATTTTGAGAGGTTACTTCAGTTGAAGACAACTAATATAATTTCATAATCAAAAAGTAAAAACTTTTAAAAGTAATTTTGGATGTTAGGTTATTGCAAGCTTACTAATTATAAACATAAAGTATAATTATGTTCTTCAATAGTAAAACAATATTTTTTAGATAAAATGTATTGAATTAAATGTCTCTAAAATTCTCTGAGTACCTTTTTCATCCCCACAAAGTGGAGCTAGGGAAAGAAATGGCAGAGTAAGGGTTTTGTTGTTGAAAACAAGGAGCTGTAATCTACTAAGAACTCAATGTCCTTATGTTTCCCAGGACACATATCCATGTTCTTGTGATACAAAGTAATATTACTAATTTCACAATACCACCATTCCTGAACACAGAAAATTTGCCAACTAGAATTGATATTTTGTGCACCCTGAAAAACACTTAGGTCCCAAGAAATTCATTCTTTGCGTTCCTCAAACTTCCTCGAATGGCCTGGACCTGAATTGGGCTTCTTAAGTTACCCAAATTCCAGCTTTCTGTCTACTTTGATCTTAAAGAGCTTGGATGGCTTTTGCCCAAACTCACCCCAATTTAACCAGCTCTCTACAGCATTTGACAAGAGTAGGGATGCACTGTTACCCTACTTTCTAGGATACATCTATACCTTAATTGTCACCCAACTTCTCTGACTACTCTTTCTCATTCTTCTTTATCGAGTTCTCTCTTGAGGACAACTCCTTTAAATCTGATATTCCTCTGGATGCTTCTCAGAGTCCCCTGGCCTTCTCAGTTACCTTCACAGCAATCTCACCCACAATTACAGTTTAAATCAGGCACTGGTAAAGTATAATTCACAGACCAAATCTGATCCACTGCTTGTTTTGGTCAAGTTCTATTGAAACACAGGCACCATCATTTAGTTGCATATTGTCTGTGGCTATTTTTGTATTTCAATAGTAGAGACTAGTAGTTATTTGCTATCTGCCCCCTTAGACAGAACATTTGCTGACCTTTGGCTTAATCACTTTTACACTGATGATTCTGATTTCCAATCATTGCACTTAACTCTATGGTCAATCAGAAAAAAACAAAAGATTGGATTAAGACCAAAAGTCAATGAGCAGGTGGATTCAATGATGTATGAATGACCTTTTTTCTTTTCTTTTCCTTTTAAAAAAGGCTACTTTAAAGTATTTAAATGTCATAGCAAGAAAATACCTAAATTCATTTAGAAAGATTCTTTTTTTTGACCCTATATATGGATAATTTTAAAAACAGAAGAAAAGAATTTTAATATAAATTACAGGTGCAAAGATAAAGGGTTTGACTTGGGGATTCTTTCCATTGTAGTACCAATAAGGCAGCCAGGGTATGACTAGAAAAGGGGCAGAAATAGAAGGCCGAAACTAGAGATAGAGTGTGAGCCTACAGATGTGAGAGTTTTCACTGGGTATGTGAGTGCTGAGTCCTGGCCTGGGAATGAGATCAGCCAGCAAGTGTGTGTGCAGAGTGTGTGTAGCAAGCCCAGGCAAAGGAGAACGAGGGAAATGAATACCTTCTTAGGTGTCACACTAACTCACTAATTTAGTAAATGCTGATACTGCTTAAGAAAAAAGATAAGGTAATCCACAAGAAAAACTAGAGAGCCCTGCCCTAAGTGCTCAGTGTCAGGGATCAAATACTCAAAAATCCTGGTTGCTGCAGTAGCTGCTGTCACTTCAGCTAACCAACCTTGTAACTGTAGATAGTCTGACAGAAAGATAAGTAATTCCCTCGTAAATTTAATCCATGCCAACCATCACTTAGATCAATCTTCACATTCATTCTCAATAACAAATTCTTTTATCTGAATTATCTGAACAACTAGTCCTATTTTCACTAAATAGTTTTCATTAAATGATCATGCTTTTATATAGTTACATTCAATTAAAAAGTGTTAACGTGCAATGATTTTTGAATAAGATTTTTATTTTGAAGTGATTTTAAATATGTATGTATGTAGTAAAATTATAAAGATAGAGCTCCTGAGTAATCCCCAAATTAACATCATACATTACAGTAGTCAAACTTTAGGAACCAATATCAGTACTATTACTATTGGTATTGTTACAATTAACTCACATCTAAATTCCACCAATTTTTCCACTACTGATTTTTTTCTGTTTCACAATGCCACATTGCATTTAGCATAGTCTCTTCTGCTTTGTAACAATTTCTCAATCTTTATTTTTGTAATCTTGACAGTCTTGAGGAGTACTGGAAAGCCAGATGCAGTGACACACAACAATAATCCTAGCTATGAGGGAGGTTGGGAAAAGCTCAGATCAGCCTGAGCAACTTAGCAAGACCCTGTCTCAAAATTTTTAAAAAGCTGAGGATGTAGCTCACTGGCAGAATGTTTGCTTAATATGCATAAGACCTCATGTGCAACACTTATTGTACTCAAAAAAACATAGTGGTGAGATATTTTGTAACACCTCCTTCAATTTGCATCATATGTTCTTTCTCATGATGAAATTGATGCTAACGGTCTTGGTGAAAAGTACCATATAGGTGAAGTGGACTCTTGTCTCATTACGTCAAGAGACATACATTATCAACCTAACATATATTCACTGGTGTTAGCCTTGATCACTTGATTAAGGCAACACTGCCTAGTTTCTCCATAAAGTTACTATTTTTCCCCTTTCCATGATCTTCTTTGGAAGTCCCTAAGTCCAGCCCACACTGAAAGGAATTAAATCTTTACAGAAGGAAATACCTACTTATATTATTTGGAATTCTTTAAGTAGATTTATCTTTTCTCCTCCACTTATTTGCTATACAATTTATATCAGTATTGATTAAAGTGTACTTATTTTATGTTGCCATGTTTTAATTCAGTACTTGCTCTCTCCTTTATTGTTCAAATTGTTCCAGGTTTAGCTATGGGCAAAAGAAGTCAGGTTGACTACTGTATTCCTTTGATATGCCCCCTTCTTTATCCCTTACATTTCCTTGCTTTCTTGCACACAAAACTCATTTTATGTTTTATCCTAGAAATCACTCAGTTTTTAGGTATTTTAATAAAGAAGGGAAACAGTTTGTCACTTGTCTAAGGTGTTAAACATAGTTATTATATGACCTAAGCATTCCATTCCTTAAAAAAAAAAAAAAACCTACAAAAAAACTTGTAAGTGAATGTTAGTAATAGCATTGTTATAAAAGCCCAAATTGAAAACAGCCCATATTTTCATCAATTGGTGAACAGACAAATATATATGGCATACCTCTTCAATTGAAATTTATTTAGTCATAAAAATGAAAGAATACTGATACATACCACATGTACAAGCCTTGAAAATATTATGTTTTCAAGAATTCAAAGACAAAAGGCTACATGTCTGATGCCATTTATTTTTTTGTTTTTGTTTTGTTTTGTTTTGTTTTTGTGGAACCAGAGCTGATTCCATTTATATAAAATATCCAAAACACGCAAATCCATAAGCAGAAAGTAAGTTAGTGGTGACCAGGAACTATAGGAAGAGGAAAACAGGAAGCAACTGTTGTTATGGTTTGTGTCTGGATGTCCCCTCAACAGCCTCATGTTAGGGGAGGGGCTTTTCAGAGGAAGCTGAATCTACAGTTTGTGATTGATACATGGCCCAATGCTGAGGTTGAGGATATGAGTGCTACGCCCACCCTAGTGTTGGTAGCCTGCATACAATCTAAGGGACAGAAAGAAGTTTGGCTCTCTCTCCTCACTTGCTGCTTCTGCTATCTTCTGACACCATGAATGGTTGCTCTTCTGCCATGTGCCACTTTGCCTTGGACCTAGCCAATTATGGACTGAAACCTCTACAAACTGTAAGTTAAGAAAATCTTTCTCCCTTTTACTTTGGATGTCAGGTAGTTTGTCTCAGCAATGAGAAAAATGTTATCTAAGACAATAGCTAATAGAGTTTCTTTTAAGGGTAATGAAAATATTCAAAAATTAAGTAGTAAATAATAGCTCAATTCTCTAAATCTACAAGGCACAACTACATAGTATACTTTAAAAAGATCAATTTATACAATATGATTTATATCTCAATAAAACCATTATTTTAAAAAGAAAATAATAAAGTATCTTTGTGATTATTCTTTGGCTAAGGATTTTCATCATTATAAATGCTTTTTATGTTTTCAAATTTATAAAGTCTTTAAAATACTAAATGAACCTGGTAATTATGTTGGCTTCTATTGATTGGACATCCACTCTATGTTAACTATGACAGATAATACTGTTGTTTTGAATTACTTTGAGCTACAAAATAGTAATTTCATCTAGTGAAGTGTAACTTGAAGTTAGGCATTTGAATATGCTACATATAGTTTTACATACCAGAAATGTCCCATCAGCTAAGAAACAGATCTAAAGAGATTCATTGAGGAGCCTCAAGACATACAATATGTAACTCTACAGGCAGCATTCAAATCCAGGTCTGAGGATAGATATATAGTTACATTCTCTTAATGAATAGAGGGATTTGTTCTAATGGTGTTTGTAAATAGGATATCATGTCCGCATCTTGGAAGAATCTAGGAAGAATGTATGCAATGTGTTAATTATTGAAACTGTCCTACCAATTTGATTTGAAACTGTCTCATTGCTATTTGTTTCTCAATAAAATTATGAAAAAAAAATAATAATGATGGTCATGGAAACTATGAAAAGAAAAAAAAATCCAGATCTGAGTTCATTTTGCTGGTCTATATAGGATCCTGCAATAAATCGGGCTCTTCAGTTTTACAAGTAATTATTATAATCATTACTTTTATTAAAAATAGCTGTCCTTAAATGCAGTTACTTTTTCAAAATAGGATTGGAAAATTGGACCACCTATTTCCAATGTGGACTAGACTTTTTCTTTTTTTTTCAAAATTCTATTGATAAACAGGAATGAGACAGTTTCAAATCAAATCGCAAGTACAGATTCAACAAATAACATACTGCATATATTCTTCTTAGTGGTTAATTGCTATACAAGAGACTAGACTTTGATAGAGCTAAAACCAGAGCTTATTGTCCTCTGGTCCAGACTTTTCAACTAATGTATTTCTCTCACATTGCTAACAGTTCTGTCACCTCTAGATAGGAAGGACATCTCATTTATAAATCTTGACTAAGACAAGAGAGTAAGAGAGGGAACCTAAGAATTTTATCCAAACATAACCAAATAATCAGTGATTTGTGTGGTCTACTATTTGGGTTTTTGTTTTGTTTTGGTTCTTTGCATTTTCCGGGGAGGAATACAAACTGCTTTTAATTTTACTTCATGTGTTTCTAATTTTATCTCAGCAGTCCCTTACCCTAAAGTGATCTTGTCCTAAATTCTCAAAATATGATATATAAGTGTAAATATTTTAATAACTAGATTTTTTTCTCCTCTTCCCCATTCCATTCTCATCTCTTATTTGATTCTTTCTCATCCTTTCATTCCTATTCTCTCTAATTTTCTCCATTTCAGAATTAGCATAAGTTTCTGGTTAATATTAGTTGCATTAAATGTCATGTGAATGCTATGAAAGGATAAAGTTCAGCCCAGATAATATCACCAAATATATATTTATGAGTTGGATTTGTTCCTTAGTGTGGTCTATTATTTGGGTTTTTGTTTTGTTTGGGTTCTTTGCATTTTCAGGGGAGGAATACATATTCTTATAGACTAAGACCATCTGTGTTTGGAAGAATACAGAAAATAACAACTCCTCCATCTAATACTTCTACATTTCAAACTTAACTTGTTTTATTTTTCCTCATTAAAACCCAACTTTGATATAATATTTATTTGTTGTCTCTCTTCCCATATTCAAAAGAAGAAACCATTAAGGTAGGGGTGTTTTGTCCCTGTGTTTAGAAAGCAGCTTTAGCTATAAGAGGTTCTCAATAAACATTTGTTAAATGAACAAATGAAGTAGCAACAGTGAAATTTAATGAAAAAGAAGCAATCAGATTAAGGAGAATTGTAGACCTTTTTCTCCTCAAATTTGTCTTTGTGGTTATTACAATACTATAATGATCATTTGAATAAAACTCAAAGAAAAAATGTCTTTGATTCCCCCTTTGAACATGCTGTCTAATTCTGACAGCTTTTTTGAGAGTGACTAGCTGAGCTGAAACATGTTATTAAATGACTTACTGAGAGGAGAAGAGCAAGTATGGGGGCCCCTGGGCAGGATCATGATAAAAGAAGGTGAAGGAAAGAGACAAAGTCCATTGCACAAAAAACAGGAAACAAATGTTAACCTTTATTCCCCTCCTCCCTCTCTGTTTTTGAAGCATAGTTGACTTTTTGGTCATCAAATTAATTATGATAATTAGAAAAGACATTAATTAAGCACAAATATTGTTTTAAACAGGGAGAATAGAATGCAACCTTATTCAGAGAAACCTGTGGCCTTTGGCTAAGGGGAGAATTGAACATGAATGGCAGAAGTTAGACCACATATTCAGAGCCAATTGGATTCATAGGATATCCATAATTTAGAATTTTCTAGTTAAACAATGGCCTTTTTTTCACTAAACATCTTACTTCTGCTTACAGATAAAATCCATTCTGTTATGAAAAAATTTTCAGAACTATAACCTGTCAATCACCAAAATGACATCTTAAAACGTCAATTTCAAGGATTATCTTGGCTATCACTCAATCTCATAAATATTTCCAAAGCCCTTTAGAACAAGCCTGAGAGCACAAACTTATACAAATTAGGATGTAAGTCTGGTATACCTGCTGTCCATAAACTGTGGTCACTTACAAAGACTATAGTTATAAACCTACATGCAGCAAGGCTGGCTTTATGGTGAAAACCAAGAACCCCTGATTCTTGCACTTGAGCCTCATAGTTGTCTTGGCAACACACATTGTTCACTAATTCATAGCATGGCTACACCTGATTCTAGTGAATCATGAACTGTTTGATGAATCATCACTTCCCAAAATAAACCATATTATGCACAAAATGATTAAAAAGTAAACAAAGCTATTACAACACATTTTTCAAATAAGAATATAGTTTCCCTCTAACAATAGATTTCCTGATCAGATTATAAATCTACTAATTATATTTTGACTTCATAAGTCTATCCCCTTTCATTTTTAGTAAATGAGTTACACTCAACTTATCTTAAATGCCATAGAAATTTGCTTTGCACAGTTCGTTACTACCATCCTTCTCCCACATAATAATAATTTACATTTCTACAACTTGTCACAAGATAGAGAATATATGTAAATAGGAACCTCAGGCACTAGGTAGGAGGGCTTCAGAGTTGAACTTGCTGCAGACCTTAGTCAGATTCTGAGAATTCTAATGTCCTTTGATCTACTGTTCTTGACCTATGCCTTACTGTCCCAATAATCAGTTTATATATCCCAATTCTTCCACTGGCACTGGAGCAAGGATAACAGCCCATTCTTGTTTATCTTGGCTTAGTATTTGACAAAACACCTATCATTTCCCAGCACTATCTTTTTTTTTAATATTTATTTATTTATTTATTTATTTATTGGTGGCTGGCTCAGCCCACCCTCGGGGCATGGCTGGCACGGCATGTGGTGCCGGGGATCGAACTGAGGTCCCTGCACTTGCCTATGCTTGTCTAATCTTGTCTAACCAGGCACTTTAGACAGCTGAGCTATCTCGCCAGAGTCCCAGCTATATCTTTTAGAAAGTGGGCCCAGTACCCTTTGTTGTAGCTGGAAACCTGTCCGTAACTCTAAACCCCTTGCAATGATGACATGATGATGCTGTACACATCTGCGTGGAGGAAGGCACTACTGCAGAATCTCCTAAACTGCTCCAGACACAAGGTAAGTCCTGGTACCAGTGAAGCCAATGGAAAGAAGCCAACCATATAAATAGCTCTTAGAGAACAATATGGATAAATACAATGTACAGTGTTGAAAAAGTTTATCTTCCAGTGTTGATTACCAAAGTCCAAACTTGTTCTCAGTCATTTGTTGATGACGAAGGAGGGACAGGGAAGAAGGAAGTAAAAAACACAACAGCATATTATTGAGAGGTTTTGTTGAGATTATTCAAACATACATAACTAGAAGAGGAAATCCTAGTTAAGATTAGTTAGAATTAGATTCACTTATTTTAAGAACTAGTAGAAAACTCAAGTGAGTAGTGGCCAAAATACAAAATAAGTTACTCTGTTGGATATTCAGATTTGGTAATAGAATACAGACCCTTTAGATTTCCTAAAGAACCTAAACTTTTTCCATATTTCTGTTCTACAACCCCTAATGGACAGTGTTTGTCTATCAGGGTCAAAATAGCTGCTTAAGCTTCAAACAATACTGCAATATTCCACCGAGTAGCTACAAGTAAAGAATCAAGAACGGTACACCTCAACTCTTTAAAGATTTCTCAGAAAGTTTTATGTAACACTCCAAATTATAAGCTATTAGGTAAAATTTAGTTACATGGCCATATCTTACCTCCAGGAGAGCCAATATTTAGCCTTTATTCTGAATAACTATGTACCATACTGAAAATTGTGATTCTATCACTAAATAATAAAAGGTAACAATATGATATGGCAAGTGGGCAATTTTTACTGTTCCTCCTTCAAACTGCAGAACATTCTGAAAGCAAAAAGACTCTTCAATTTTCACCTTCCTCCAGGACTCATGAGTTAACCTAATATCTATCCAACCTCTACACACACCGAATTGTGTACCTTCATATCCAAGTGGAGTTTACAAGTAAAACTTGGTGTCCTGTAACCTGCAAAAAGTTCATTGCCAGAAACTTCTTAAATTCTGGGGCCTCATACTTTGGGTTTCTGATTTGGTGAGTCTGAATAGTCTCCTGAAAACTAAATCTCAAAATTAAAACAAAAACTTGGACTACAGATACAATTCAACGTTTCAGCTCCTGCCTGGAAAGCTCAAGGTTCTGAGTTCAATTCCTGGAACCAGAAAAAAAAAAGGAAAGAAGGAAGGAAGAAAGGAAGGAGAGAGAGAGAGAGAGAGAGAGAGAGAGAGAGAGAGAGAGAGAGAGAGAGCATTTATCCACTCATCCCAAGGGTGCAGCTGAGTGGTAGAGCACTTACCTAGAATTTTTGAGGTCCTGGCTTCAATCCCTAGAATGGAAAAAATAAAAACCCTGTATAATGCTGGTTATTCATTGTTTTTGGAGAAAATAAGTGAGGTTTATATATACAGTATATTTATAAGATAGTACTTTATGTATGTTATACTTCAACAAAAAAAGTTTTAATGTTAGAAAATCTGTCTAGATAATTCTGGGTTATTTATTTATTTATTTTTTTGTGGTATTGGGGATCGAACTCAGGGCCTTGCACTTGCCAGGCAAGCACTTATTCTACTGAGCCATCTCCCCAGCCCTAGATCATTCTGTTGCAAACAAATGTATGGGAACAGACTCTACAGAAAGAAGCTTGCCCAGGGCTTGATTCTGCCTGGTTTTGGAAACTTTGCATATGCCATTTCACCTGGCTAGACTGCCGTTATTTTCATAAATTTACAGAAGGAAGTATTTACTAAGTCACATATTAACAACTGAATCCAGGTACAGGACAGGTGGTGAGAGGGGTGTGAGTTGGAATATTTTCCCACAACTTGGAGGACATACTACTGCATTTCAGCATCTAAAAGGCATTTCAGAGTATGTTTTATTTTTATTTTTTTCTTGGCTTCCTTTCTCTATTGGCTCTTCCGTTCTGCCTGCCTGGTTCCACCCACTGCTGGAGGAGAAATGTCGTCTTAAAAAGTAGTACAAGTAATGGAAAGGCTAGATGGGGAAAGAAATGAGAATTGTGGGAAAAGAAATCCTGTCTAGGATATCTTGATAACTACATGCCTCACTGAAAATTGTGATTCTATTCTAAACAGAAAAGAGCTGCCTATGAGGAAGATCAATGCAGCCCTTGTTGCCACATGCAGTGACAGGAAAATATGCTAGAGTAGGGATTTACCTCAGGAATTCCGGGCTCTCTTCCTACTGAAAGTATCAAAAATATAAAGTACTGCGAGAAGATCCAACATCACACAAGTCTGTCTCAGAGGAAACAAATTAGAATATCTTCCATAACAGGATAATATGCATAGAAAAACGATCTCACATTTCAACCTTGCTTTTCTCATTAAATACTACTGGTGATTTTAGAAATGCTTGCCTATCTTAGCAACCCCAAATAAAATATTCACTGCTATCATAACCATTTTTACCTTAAATCTGCTTTAAAATGTTTGCTGAAAGTGCAAATATTCCCTCTTAGAAATATGCTTGCTTTTAAAACAATGCCAAATGAAGCTATCTTCTGTGTATATAGAATATTTTATTTTGAAAATCCTTACTGCTGTATTCAAGGTCTATGAAGTGTCAAAAAACATATTTAATCAAACATCCTTGGGAGAACAGCTTTGTACCATTACCTTCATTATACAGATAAGAATTGTGAGATTTAAATAGGTTAACTAGAGATTGCAGGATGCTTCTTGTTGTCTGAATATTCCAAAAATATTATGCATACAGAAAGAAAAATATGATCTTTTGTAGAAAAGAAACAAGGGGAAACAGCCTAGAGGCAAGAAGAATTTATGTTTTTGTTTTGAGAGCTTTCATGGCTAATGTCAAAGAAGTGTTCTCCTGAGCCATGTACAATTTTCTCATCTAGTATTTTGGGAAATTACACTACTTCATCTCCAGGATGCAAGCAAATTAGAGGTATATCCATGGCTTTCCTCTGTGAAGTACAAAACATTAAGAAAATTCTGGTTATGCTATTGCTATCAATACTGTGCATAACCAGCACACAATGGTTTATACCCCATACAAAACTAATAAATAAATCCAACTCTAGTTTTTTCAATCATCAAGTGTTTATTAAGTAGCAACTCTGAATTAGTGAATGCAACAAGTATGGAGATAACCATAACAGATGATGGCTATTACCATCCAGTAGTTTAGTATGTAGGAAAAACAAAAAAGATGTAATCAAATAGTCAAAAATAATTAGGGAAATTAGAAAAACATGTAGTATATCCTAGAAGCATGAGAAAAGAGTATAGTGTGCTCTTTTTCACTAAAATCACCAAATAAAGAATGTGATATTTAAGTAACAATTTAAAGTAAAATCAGGTGGCAGGCATATCACACAGATGTAGTTGTAAATGCAAGAAACCCAAGCCATATTAAGGGCATACTATGTGATATGTACATGTTGAGTATAAGTAAGAAATAAAGGGTTATTTATGAAATAGCAGTTCTCTTATGAAAGGGAATGAAATGGTCCTATGAGTGGCTACATTCCATCCTTTTTGAGGAACTACTGTAGGCTCTCAACCAGGGAAAGACCATGATTATATTTGTGTTCTTCAAAGACAAATCTGGATGGAGAATGGTTTGAAAGTGAGGTCCTGGAAGTAAACTATAGCAAGTTAGGAAACCCTGAGTCTACACAGTGCTCCAGGTCAGAGATGAAGACCTGAATAACTATGATGGCAGTGGGAATAGAAACAGCTTCAAGGACATTAGGGTAGTAGAATCAACAAGACTCAAAACAAGTGAGGTTGTGCCTTGAGTTTTATGTGCAGCTTGTATTATTATCTGAGTTAAGATCATGGGAGGAAAAGCAAGTTTAAGAGAAAATAATGACAGGATTTTACATGTATATGATTTTATTCTGAATAGCTTAAAGCAAATAATTGAGTCTGCTTTTTAATTAATTTATTTATTTTTTATGCATTTGATATGGGGTCTCCCTATACAGCTCAGACTCCTAGTAATCTTCCTGTTTTTAACCTCCCCATTGCTGGGATTACAAGCATGTGCCACCATGCCCAGTCTTGGCCAGTTCAGCATGCCCAGGGCTGGCACAGCATGTGGTGCCAGGGATTGAAACCTGGTCCCTGCACTTGCCTAAGAAGGCATTTAGTCTGCTGAACTATCTTGCTGGCCCTTGAGTCTGCCCTTAAGTATCTTGTAATACCTTACGATCATCATCTAGAAATGAAGAGCCACCTAATTCTATCAGGAATGTATGAGCTTGAGTTCAATGGTACTTTTTTGAAGTTTTCTTTTACTTGCCTAAAAAGAGAGAAGCTTCTGTCTTAACCACTCTCTCATCACTGAGACAAAATATCTGACATCCCCAATTTAAAAGATGAGAGGTTTATTTTGGCTCATAGTTTTTAGAGGATTCAGTCCCTAGTTGGCTGGCTCCAACTAGGAAAGTCATGGCAGAAAGGACTGACAAAGGAAAGATGCTCACACTATGGTGGCCAGGAAGCAGAGAGTGGAGAGAAGAGCCAGAAAGGGAAATATGTGCTTCCAGGTTCTTACTCCACTCCACAATGACCTACTTCTTTCTTCTCAACACATCTCCTAACAGTGAGCTTAGCTATAGTGTACCTATTATCCAACCACTTTCCAAACACATGAAGTTTTGGAGAAAGTTCTATATATAAACTATAACATTCCATCTATGGCCAGCAAAAGACTAATAACCATCTCATTATGTGAAACACATTTAGTCCATCTATAAGAGTCAACAAAGTCTTAAAAGTTCTAGCATTGCTAAAAAGTACAATTTCAACATTTTCTCTGAGAATCAAAGCAAACTGTGAGCTGTAAATGCCTATAAAAAATGGAGAAAAAGTTAAATACTCATGATATACAAAGGCACAGGACAAACATTTTCATTATGAACAGGAGAGATAGGGGATAGAAAAGAAAGGGACAAAAGCAATCCAGCAAGGCAAATATTCAATCCCATAGCTCTGTGTCCAGCATCCAGGATAAATTGTGTCACAATGATTTCCAGAGGCCTTAGATAATCCCACCCCTGTGGCATTACTAGTTGCAGCACTCATAAAGTTTTCACTTGGGGTGGCTCCATTCACTTCCTCTAGCCTTCCTCAACACACAATTGCTGGCATTACCAAATTCTCGGGTTTCCATAGCACTTTTGGTTTCACTCTCACAGTTCCATGCAGTGCACTCTCAGGGTCAGATTACCTGACCTCTCAGGTTGTGTTCTGAAATCTAGATAGAGTCTTCCCTGGCCACACAATTCTTGCCTTCTGCATGACTGTAAAAACAGCCTATGTGGATGATGCTAAGGTTTATTGCCAGCTCAAGGAGTAAACAGACACCCATAGATTGTGGTTAGGCTTCCAAATGCCTTCTTGGCAGAGCACTGTGAATTGAATCCCAAGGAACCAGTTCCCTAGATGCTGTTTCTTAAACAAAGCACCCTGGAGCTCTCTTCTCAAATGAAACTTTAATAATCTTGTGCCTCTTAGTCTGTGAGGGGCAGGGTCTTGCTGACTCATGAGATGCTTCCAATCTGTCTTTACTGTTGTCCTGATGCAAAATACTTGGCTTCTTTTTTATGTTAATCTTTTCAGCAACCATGATCTTCATTGTTCCAGTTTTGTAGGCACTTCCTTTCTGGCAAGCTGAAAACTTTTTAAATCATTTAACTCTACCATTTGTTTTGATTCTTGCTCTTGATATTGCTAAAAGTAGCAAGAAGTCCCATGCTATAGCCTGAATGTTAGGCTGCCTTTAAATGTTCCCAAACAGATTAAGTAGTCTACTACCCTTAATCTCAGTCTCCTGCAAAGTCTGAGGACATGAACAACATGTAGACAGATATTCTGCCAGAGCACAATGTACTTGGTTTTGAGTCCAACTGCCAATAAAATCCTTCCCAACTGAAACCTCCTACTTTTTCCTATCTACAGTTCCATGAGCATGCTGATCTTCTGAGCTTTGACTATAATTTTCCATTAAACTTGATTTAGAGCATTCCAGGGCTTCTTTAGCTGGCAACTTCAAACCTTTCTAAACTCCTCCCATGACCAGTTTCAAAATATTCTGAACCACATGATCAGTTATTTTCACAGCAATGATTCCATTAACCTCATACCAACATGTCTTGGCCACTTTCTCATTATTGGAATAAAATACTCAAGTACCCATAACTTAAATGAGGAGAGTTTTATTTGGACTCAGAGTTTTTAGATGATTTGTCTATAGTCATCGATAGCTGGCACTAAGGCAAGAAAAGTATGATAGAAGGGTGTGATGGAGAAAAGCTGATCACATCATTACAAACAGCAGAAACGGAAAGGAGAAACCAGGAAGGGAGATACAGCTTTCAGATCATCTCCCCAATGGCCCACCTCTTCTGATGAGGCCCACCTCCTAATAGTATATTTAGCTATAGTGTCCCCATGATGCAACCACTTTCCAATACAAGAAGCTTTGGGTGACATTCTAGATCTAAACCATAACAGCTTTCCTTTTCACTCCCAAATATCAGATTCACAAATCTATTTCATTTCTTTTTATTTTCTGAAAAAGTCAAAGTAAAATGAGAATAACAATAGTTAACATGCCATATATCATCTTCAAATCAACTACTCAGAGACAAAAAATATTCTTGCTTACAGAGAAGAAATAGATAACTTTTTTAAGTTATCTAGAAATAGATAACTTTGCACAAGTTTCTTCTCAATAAACTAAGAAACACTAGTAGTATAAATAAAATTATTAACATATAAATTTAAAATTCTGAGGCACCAGAAAGGTGATTTAGGAAGTTATTTGAGTATCTCCCAAATTCCTACCTATTTACCTTCTACTTTGCTTTTTATTTATATATACATTTTTCTTATATAAAAGAAACTGTGATTTTTATGTTTGTGTCTTATTTCACTTAACATTACATTCTCAAGTTGCATCCATTTACCTATGAATGCCTCAAGTTTATCTTTCTTTATAATAGGGAAGTACTCTATTATATATAAATACCACATTTTCTTTGTCTATTCATCTGTGCATAAACATATATACTGTTTCCAAAATCTAGCTATTATAAATCTGTTTCTATAAACATGGCTATGTATTCATCCTGTTGGGAGCTGTGGAAGCTATAAAATTGGTCAAATATGTGAAAGCAGGACTAGGCCTCAGTGCCTAAAGCAGTCAAGCTACCTCTGTCCTGAGATAAGCATCATGACTGGTTAATGTCAACTATTAGTCACTAGGCAACTTTGTGTCATGTATAGCTAACTTTGCAAAGGTATAAATAAATGTCTATAGTGTTGCTGGGGGTGGGATGGAGGAGAGTGCCATTTCAGCAACCAAGCAGACTAATCACCACCTAACACAGCTCTTGTCTCCTTGTCTGTCTTTTCCTCATTCCTGCCGCCATTTCTCCCCAGGTACAATGGATCACATTGAGACCAACTGATCCCCAAAATATCCCTATAATATGAAGATTTAAACTTTCTTGGCCAGATATCTAGGTGGGGGATAAATGGGTAAAATGAAATTTTTAGTTTTAGTTGTTTAAGGAATATTCACTTGATTTCCATAGTTGTTGCACTACTTTGCATTTCTACCAACAATATAAAAGTATTCTTTTTTTACCCACATCCTTGCTAGCACTTTTTGCTATTAGATTTTTTTTATGATACCCATTCTTTCTGGGGTACAGTGGTATCTCAATGTAATTTTAATTTGCATTACTCTTTTTTTTTTGTGGAACCAGGGATTGAACTCAGGCCCTTAGCACTTGCCAGGCAAGTGCTTATTTTACTGAACCATCTCCTCAGACCCCTGCATTACTCTAATGACCAATGATATTGAACATTTCTTCACCTATTTATTGGCCATCTGCTCTTCATAGAAGTGTCAATTCATTTTAGCTGCTCATTTTTTATTGGGTCTTCTATTTTGGGGAATCTAATTTCATTGTTAGTTCTTTATATATTCTAGATGTTAGTCCTCTGTCCATATAATAGTAGGTTGTATTTCTTCATTTTATAAAGCCTGCTTAGAAGTCAGGTGTTTTAGTAACTTTTCTCATTGCTGAGACAAAATACACAATACCTGAAGTTAAAGTAGAAAAAGCTTATTTTGGCTCACAGTTTATAGAGATTTCAGTTCCTAGTTGGCTGCTTGCAAGGCAAGGTGGCATGGCAGAGAGGCATCAGAGAGGAGAAACACTTCATGGGAGGAAGGAGGCAGCAAACACCAAGTGACCAGCAGCAAACACAGCCTTTTTTTCCCTTATTTTTTCTCCATGTTACTGTTAGAGTGATAGAACTCATATCCTTAATCCTAGCTCTGATGAATCAATTCCAGTATGACCTACTTGATCCCAGCAGCACGCACCGTATATCCAGCCACCTTTAAAAAGCCCTACCAAAAAAAAAAAAAAAAAAAAAAAAAAGGGCCTGGGAGATGGCTCAGTGGAATAAGCACTTCCCTGGCAAGTGCAAGGGCCTGAGTTCAATCCCCAGTTCCACCAAAAAATAAAAAATAAAAAGCCCTACCTATGACTACATGAAGCTTTAAGGAGACATTTAGATACAAGCCATAGCACCAGGTTAGCAAAGGGACATATAAAAGGGAAACTGAAACAGATTACGCAAGTCACATATTTAACATGAAATCAGCACATCGAAGAGATAATTTGAATGTCTATGTTTACTGTAGTACTATTCACAATAGCTAAGGTATGGAATTAGCCTAGATGCCCACCTGTGGATGAATGGATGAAAAAAATATGCATATATACTCCATCCAATATTATAGAGTCATAAAGAAGAATAAGATACTGTCATTTGCATAAAAGTGGATGGAAGGAAGCATATTATCCTAAATGAAATAAGCTAGACACAGAAAGACAAGTAACTGCATGTTTTCTCTCATGTGTGGAAGTTATTTAAAACAAAACAAACAAATAAACAAAACCCAAATTGACCTAAAATTAGAATAATGATTACTAAAGTCAAGAACACAGAGAGATAATAGATAAAGGGAAACTGGGTTTAGTTAGTATTGAGCTATCACACTGAACTGTATTGGTATGCACACAATATATTTTAACCAGAAATTAAGATAAAAATTTTAAACAAAAATTGTCAATTTAAAAAATATATGCTTTCCCATCTTTGAGTCCTCAGATTCTGTTACAGTATTTGACACATAGACTATTCATATTCAATATGTGAATAGCCTTATTATCATCTGCGTAGCTATAAGTATCAGTATAGAAAATTCTGGTTCTTACAATTAGAAACAATTAATGACAAAGGTTTTGGAGATATTCAGAATATATCTCAAAGAGAAAAGTTTTCATTTATTAATCTTGTGAGATATTTGCTATGAAAGGGCTACCATGGCTACCTAGTTAACCATGGATAACCATCTTTGTTAGTAATTAGACCCAGAAATTCATTTATGGCATCCTTATTTCTTTTCAGTAGAAAGTTGTAATCAATTTAGATCCCAATCAAGAAATTATTCTGCCCAGATTCATAATGCAGATCACACCAGCTGGCCAGACCATTAGATTAAAGACAAAAACTATAGTGAGACACACAGAGAAGAAAACTATTCCCAGGCAGTAATTTATAAGTAGTAGAAGGCATTTTACACATTATAATAAAAGAAGTAATTTCACTGACTTATCATTAAAATAAGACTCTAAACAACCAAGTAAGTAAAGAATAAAGAGTTTTTAGCAAATAACAGTCAAATTCTAATTTAATTAGAATTAGAATTTAATTTAATTAATTAAAATTAAGAATAATTTTATTTAATTACCTATTTTATTAAAATTTTTAAATTACATGATATTATACATACTGAAGACTTTCGGCATTCAGAACTATTCAAAGCCTGCTGTAACTAACTCATGACAATATTTACCCCTTTAACTCTAGCAATTTCACAGGTATAATCCCTCATTTAAGGATACACATTGGTTTGTATACTCTTGAAAGAGGAAATTCCCTATTCCCTCAAAAATCAGAATTTATCAGTTTATGTATTTATTCTATCAAAATCTTAGACCAGTTTCCCTTGTCAAACTGCAGGTCTGGATTTCTCCATTATTTTGCTCAAGTAGTAAAAAGATTCAGTTATACTTAGAAATTTATTGGCTATTATAATTTACCTTGTGGCAATATCTGTCAAGTGTAGCATAAATCTAGATATCTTTTTTTTTTTTTCTGTGCCGAGGATTTAACTCAGGACCCTGCACTTTCCAGGCAAGTGCTTATTCTACTGAACTAACTCCCCAGCCCTAGATATCTTTTGTAGACTTTGCATCATTTTGAGAAACAAAAGTTGACTATGGGCAATCTAGTTTGAACACGATTCCTTCCATTCATTGATTGAGTCTGCAGCATGAATTTTAATACTACTGGTTAAATAGAGAGTCTCCTGCACTTTGGACAAAAATATCCAACTTATATTTTAATTACTTGAATGCAGAAGTTCTATTTTCTCTATATATCCCCTACTCATTTAGACAAAATTATTTTCCAATGCTAAAGATAAGTTAATTTTGTTTCATTGTAGTTGTTTACTCATTTCTTTTACTTAAATGTTCCTAGTACCCAGTGACTTCATTTTAAAAAATGGCTTCATACAGCTCATTAAAACTAATTTTAACAATTATCTTTACTATGTTCTCCAGAAGATAACTGCTTCATATTTTTCAATTTCAAAAAAGAAATCCAATTATTAACAAATTATATGCTAATAAGAAAGATATTTTGTTTTCTTTCTTTCTTTCTTTCTTTCTTTCTTTCTTTGTTTTTGTGGTTCTGGGGATCAAACTCGGGACCTTGTGCTTGACAGGCAGGAACTTATGCCATAATGTGTATAATAAGTAGATCTATGTACCCTCACTAAGCTGGGACAAGAACTCAAACTTCATGGTCTTTTATCTCCTTTAACAAAATGTTTAAATCATTAGCAATTTGAGATTACAAAAGCCATCTCAAAACTATCAATATAAAAATCATGGATTCAATCCACATAGAAATTCTATGCATAGCTTCCTATAAAAATGTGTTTGTCCCACATTTTAAGTTGCTCCTGAAACTATAGATTTAGGATCCTTAGATCACCAAATTTATTTTCTTTTTAAACAGAGTAGTCTTTCCATCTTACGTTTATCTAATCATTTATTCATTCAAAGGGTACTTATGGAAACCCTTTTATGTACAAAGCTCTGTATTAATACTATAAAGCATTTAAAAGAAGCATAAGAAATGGTGTCATACTAAATATCTAAATAACATAAGACAAAATCAGATTTAGCACCAAAGTGATATATTTGTGTTTGGCTGAGGGAGGAAGGAGGAAGGACAATGGATACCTGGTGTCAGGAATTGAGAAAAGGAGGCTGTAGGACAGAGCTACTTAACCTTTTAACTTAAGATGAACCACAAAACTTCTTTTCACTTTTGAATTTTTCACTTTTGAATTTTTTTTTTAATTTGAGTTGTCTTAGAGAATTCCACTGTGAATTCCTTCTTATCAGACCACATGATGTCTTTTCTCCCTCTCCTTTTCTTTCCATTCATTCAGTCTTATCTATATAGTAGATTATCGTTTCTTGGGAGTCCAAATTTCTGCTAAGAAGCTCATATAATTAATCAAAGGGATAAATTTTACCACTATTGCATGCCTTCCAGATTAATTCAAATGAATTATGTGATCATGGTAATATCATACATCAGTTTAGTTAGACAGGACAGAGGTAGTAATATTTTTAACCAGGAGGTCAATCAATAGGTGTAGCCTTCTGTTCTTCCAATGCAATAAGCCAACCCACTGTGACAATCTCTATCTTAAATTGGTTTCCCTGAAAGTGAGGGTAGATGAGGTGCTGATTGCAAAGTATACTCCATGGGCAGTGCAATTGGAAACAGAGGAGTTGACACAAAGGTGTTACAGTTGAGGCCTTGGCCAATTCTAACCAGAGCCAGGATAATTCCTCAATATTGCTCCAAAAGAAGTAAGATAGCTAGGCCCTTTATCCCCAATCATTGTATCATCCAATTGTTGATTACAAACTGCCTTTTAATGGGGGTGGTTCCTTAGTTGAGGGAGTTCTTGGTGGCAGAGGAAAGTTCTACGGAGAAATAGTGCAAGCTGACAGTAGGCAATATGCCTAGACACAGAAACAGGAGAGTTACTCTTGAAGAGAGAATCCTAGAGGATCCCAAAGTATAAAGGCAAGATCAGGGGGGAATGCCTACTAACATTAGGTTGACATTAACTCCCAAGTTATTTTTAAGACTAGTCTTCCTACACTAACAGATGATGCTAGTATGATTCCCTCATACCTAGTGTATATTTATATACTGTGATCAATAAATTAAATTCAGTGACACAAGATGGCAGTTCTAATCATCTTAATAGGACTCCTTCATGACAGTAACACAGTGTAATCTTCTCCCTAGATGGCCTGAATGATGCATCAGTTTCTGAATCATCCTTCCTGAAGCACAGAGTGAACTTTAATGTGAGGATGCTGATACAACTGCAAGAATGCTTACATACAATGAGTTTACCTTTTTACTTAAATTCATGATTTATGGCTCTCATACACTCAGAAGACAATTATATGTGGATTGCTCATTATTAAAATCTGTAAATGTACACATGGAGCAAAATAGAAGTCTGAGTAACTACAATTCTATAAACCCTGATCCTTTAGGTAAAGATTTTAAAAAGGTAAAGTTTAGATTTCATACTTTCAATTTAGTACATAGTCTAAATCAAACACTTCTAAAAGGGAAGTATTACCCTTGTCAAAAAAAGAAAGAGGTATTCACTTTAGGACAGGCAATTTAACATGGTACCATTTCATTTGAAATATTTAGACTCTATCTTCTACCAAAAACAACTATTGCTGAACTAAAAACATATTCCACTGGGCCAAAAACTATATTCTGTAATGTCTTAGATATTTTTCCAATTCTGAGACAAAATACCTAATTCCCAAAGTTAACGGAGGAAAATGGTTGATTTAGCTCATAGTTGGTGAGGTTTCAGTTCATGATCAGCTGCTATAAGGCAGGGTGGCACATGGCAGAGGGAAAACTGTTCATGGCATGAGAAGACAGCAGAAGGAATAAGAAGGAAAGACAAGTCTGTTTGTGTCCCTTATATCGTATCCAGTCTACCAAGATTAGAGCAGTGCCAATACAGTCAGTGGACTGATCTAGCAACCACCCACCCTTAATTCCAGCATTACACTATAAACCAATCACATGCTTTAGATTCAGTGACCTCTGAAAAACTTCCATAACCATATTAGGCTTGGGGTGGGGGGCATAAACCCTAACACTGTAATTATCCAGGCTGAATTAATAATAGTTTCAGTTGAGTCTCTAATATGCTTACACATACTCTTTTTAATCATTGTATTCAGAAGCAATATTCAAAGTTGGTATTTCTGAGTCCTTAATATAATTTTGAAGGGGCTGGGGAGATGGTTCAGTGGAATAAGCACTTCCCTGGCAAGCTCAAGGGCGTGAGTTCAACCCCCAGATATATATATATATATATATATATATATATATATATATATGAAATTTAATTTGTTTCCCTCAATATATCAATTTTATCAAATCTTGAGTGCTTTAGCCAGCTTCTGGCAACATGACTTTGGAATTGTAACTAGGAAAGTTGAAAATAGCAAATTAATTCCTTCAGCTTATGTATACCAGCAAGCATGCAGGGAAACACTGCAATAAATATATTAGTTAGAATTGGAAGGAAAATTAAAGACTTGATTCACACCTCTGTATAGATTTAACTGAAATCAAATCTAGGTGTGGGAGCATGTGGGAAAGATTAGATGGTTTGAAAATAATTTATCCTTTCAGTCTAATTCAAAATACTAATAAAGACAAGTCCTTTTGTCTTTCCCTTTGAGCTTTTAAATGACAGGATGTTCATAACAATGCTTAATACTTAAATAATACCTTTCTTCTTCAAAGAGTTTTAAAAACAGTAACTACCTTTAAACTTGACCCTTACTTTGAATTCAACCAAATTGCTGAACGTTATTGACAGTGAAAGATAGAGAGAGACAATCCTCGTGAACCATGTATAATGAGTGGCTAAATTCCCGAGCCCTTTTATATATTTTATATATTTTAAAATAAAATTTAACATTTTCTCTGATCATAAAAGGAATATATATCCCCCCCAAAAAAGCCTTAGAAAAAAGAGGAGCAAAGGAAAAGATGAAAAACTAAATCACTATTGCACTTTTTAGATAATCTACTTTATAGCAGCATAACTTTCATCAGGTTATTTTCTTTAGGAATTTAGTAAGTCATAGTGAAATAATGGCTTTTTCACCTGAAAACTCTTCTAGTATAGCTAAATAAATAAATGAATCTATCAAGAAGTAAGAAATAGCAAGGTGTATTTAAGTCCTGCAACTTGATTTTTAAAAAATCATCTATATCTAAACAAGATTGTTGGTCTCAATTCCACCAATCCACACATTTACTAGAACATGTTAATATGATCTTGCTAGTTTTTGTCTCTGAATTTTCCTAATTCTTTATTTATATGTTTATTGATTCAGTAACTATGGTTTAAGCACATGTTATATCAATAGCTTAGTACTAGGTAGGAGCTGAAGAAGACACCTAATTAAAAAAGGGGGAAGGGAAGCTGGCACTAACTTCTTTCTTTCCTTTTCCTTTTCTCTTTCCTTTTCCCTTTCCTTTTCCCTTTCCTCTTCTCTTTCTCTTTCCTTTTCCCTTTCTCTTTCTCTTTTTCTTTCTCTTTCTCATTCTCTCTCTTTTTTGATTACTTGAGAAGGGGTCTTGCTGTGTAGTTTGCTATTCAGGCTGGCTATGAACTCAAGATGCAGCCCAGACTGGTCTCAAACTTGCAGCAATCCTCCTGCATCAACCTCCCTAGTGCTGGGATTACAAGTAAGCATCCCCAGATGGACTCATTTAATTTCTAACAAAATAAAAAAAAACCTACTACTTATACATAAAAGAAAGATTTAAGCAATTACTTAAAAATTACTTAAAAATAAATACCTTTAAATAGCTGCAATTTCTCTTCATTTTTTTAAATAGCAATTTTGTTGAATTAGAATTTGCATATACAATTTACAAACTAATAGTGCAGTATTCAGTAGATTTTGACATATTGACAGAGTGTACAACCATCAGCACAATCAAACTTAGATTGTTTTTGTTACCCCCAAACAAAACACTACACTCATGAGTTATCATCTCCCAAGCCCTCTCTGCTAAATCCAGACAACTGAGCTACTCTTTATTTTCATAGATTTTTCTGTTCTGGGAATTTATTTATTTTTATTTTTATTGATTTATTTTTAAATAATTTTACTGAGAAATAGCAATAAGACAGTTTCAAAACCAATCAATAGGACAGTTTCAATAATAAATACATTGCACATTGTTGTCTCAGTGGTTATTTATTTATTTTTAAATTCAAAATAGACAATGCTCAGAGCAACAATAAAGACTTTAACATATTCAAAGAAATAAAAATCCTACAAAATTAGCTCTCATATCATATTGAAATGAAATCAGAAACCAACAGCAGAAACATACTTAGATTACAATAACTTTTCTCTCTTTCCTTCTTCCTGTTATATCTTTTATTTCATACTTCTTTCATTTATAAATGACTCTAGATAAGATTAATTTGTGTATTTATTTTTCACAGTACACTCTTAAACTATGTACTTACCTTATATGTACAGTAATACATTATATAATGTTCATTTTGCTTCCAAGAGAAATACTATTTAAATAATGGGATAGGGAAATAATTGAAATGTGCATAACAAAGAATTTCTCGGTCTATGAACTCCTTTGAAACAGGGAAGGAATTTTGCCCTGTATCCCTATAAGACTCCGTATCTATCGCTAAGGACCAAATGGATATCACCTTTTCCAGGAAATTTCTACCTCAAATGGCAGCAATAATACTTTCCATCTTTGAAATCTTATGAAACTTTTTGCACTTGTACTGCATATCAAGTCATGCATCTAAGACAGAGAGCAGATTAGCTATCTTGCTCTTTCAATATATTTGCCCTCCCAATTTAGATTATAAATACTTTGAGGGACAACTCTCTTCCTCACATCTTATTACATTTTTCCTGGAGTACCCTCCAAGTGACTGTGTACAACTGCAAGAAATTCTTTTCACATAAAACCCAAAGTTGCAATGCAGAAGCCCTGGTGGTATCCAGTGATGAGTCTATGTTTTAATGCATTTTCTCTTTAAAACTACAGTAAACCCTATATTCCTTAATAATTCACTCTTTCTTCACAAAAAATTGATAATTTTGTGCCTTCCTACATTTAACAGTAGAAAACAATAGAAAAATTATATATGTTGAGATTGAGAATGTAACTCAGTGCTAGAGCACTTGCCCAGCTTGCCCAAGACACCTAGCACAGAGGGAGAGAAAGAGAGACAGACAGAAAGACAGATGGACAGGCAGACAGACAGACAGACAGACAGATACAGAGAGACAGAGAGAGAGACAGACAAAAGCAGACACAAAACCAGAAAGAGACACAGAGGAGGGAAATACGCTAAATCAGACAGAAAAAAATGACAACAAAAACAAGATCAAACAAAAATAAAATTTAAATCAAAACATTACTTGGATAGACAGACATTGAATAATACTAAGAAGAATTGATCCATCAAGAAAACATCAATCTCCAACATGTAAATACTTAAAAGCATAGCCCTCAAATATGTAAACATTCTCTTACTAAATTATTAGAAGAAATTGATAAAAAACAATTTCAGTGGGAGGTTTTAAACTGAGAGCTGAGACATAAAATAATTAAGCATCATGAAGAGCTGAACAATAAAAAGTTAAATCCAACAGATATGAATAGTTTTGTATGAATAGGTAAAACACATTCTTTTTAAGTGCATATTTTTAGAATGACCACACATTATATGTCACCAAAGAAAGTTCAACAATGTCATAGAGAAGCTATTATGTAAAACATATTTTCTACCCAGAATTTTTTTTAAAAATGGTTAAAATTCAAAACCGAAACACCCTGACTAACTATATATACTGATATCTGTGAATTAAGCTACTGCACTGCAGATGGTAATTTGTAACAGTGGTTTCATATTGGGAGTGCCTGTCATTGTGGTATTCTGAACACGGGCGGCTTGTCATGACATGCCAGTTACTGCTAAGAAGTCTCTCGGGTAGGTGGATGTTCAAGAAGAAGGGGGTGGTGAATGAAAGCAAGAGACAGGAAAAGGAATACTGTGGGACAGTCCTGCTTAAAGGTTGTATATGGTGAGATTTTTGGACTTATGTGCAAACATGGGAAGCATAGAATTCTTTATCCTATTGTTAAAATATAATCTAATTTTTAAATGTTCTTTATCATATTATGTAGGGACTTAAGGTTCAACATATCAATACTTGATGAAAAATACCTGTTCCTTATTATGCCTAAGATGTTTGAAATGTAGTGAAATAGTGAGGTTAAGCTTGATAACGTAAATCGTTTGATAATAACAATAAGCTTGTCTTCTGGATGGTTAACAACCTAAGTTTGCAGACCAAAATTAGAGAAAAAGGAGGGCTACAAGGAAAGCCAATATTTTGGCCCTACCCTTCTAAGGTCAATTAAGACTCAGGACATATGAGAACTTGTACTGTAACGTCATGTACCTCGGTAGTGTCCCAGATTTTCTGATCAAGAAGGTTATGGGGCCAAAGAGGAAATTGATCGATGACGTGGAGTGTGCCTAAGGAGAGTCACATGAGGAGAAGACACTCTCTCAGGCTTTCACAGAGAGCACATTGGCCAAGCAATGGCCCTGACTCATCCACATGGCTGCACTGACAAAGGTTCTACAATCTGAGGTACAGGATTTCAGGATAAATCCTGAGGGGATTTCACTGACCTTCTCAAACCAAAAAGCTACAACTCTTGTTGCATAGGTTCTGCTTTACCTTGGTCTTAACCATCCAGTAGAAAAGTATGAAGATGAAATATAGGAAGTAAAGCCATGTTGTTATGTTGAGCTGTGGGGGACTCACGTCAATAATTTCTGACATTGACAATTAAACAGAAGACCCAATGCTATTATGGGCTTCTGTACTCTTTTAGAATATTTTGCTGAGTTTACACACCTATAATATTCAACAACGGAACTTAAAAAAAAATTGGGGTATAACTATGAATGTCCATTTTGTATCTGTGTATTCAAAGTGGTTGGGATAGATATATAGTTGCATTCTCTTAATGAATAGAATGATTTTTTCTAATGGTGTTTGTAAGTAGGATCACAAGTCTGCATCTTGTACAGCAATTAACCACTAAGAAGAATATATGCAGTGTATTATTTGTTGAAACTGTACTTTTGATTTGATTTGAAACTGTCTCATTGCTATATGTTTATCAATAAAACTTTGAAAAGAAAAAAAAATAAAAAAATAAAATAAAATACTTTTAGGGAAAAACAAAAAACAAAAAACAAACAAACAAAAAAAAAAAACAAAACCGAAACATGAAATTTGTGGAGTTACCTCCACAAATGTGGTAATGGTTATGTGAGAACATGTTTAACTTCAAGTTGATCAAATTACATTATATACTTTTTTAGGTGTCAGTTATACCTAAGTGGTTTTTAAAAGGCAAAATGAAAACAAACTATATTTATTCTTGCCTCTTCAAAAGAATGAAATATGAATTTTGAAATATTTGAAAAGAAAAAATACACTAAGTAATTCTAAGGATTGTAGAGAAAATTATACAAGTTAAAACACAGTTTGAACTTAATGTTAATGAACACACTACACTTAAGGCTCTCAGGAAGTACCCAAATGAGACAACTACAACCCAGGGCTTTGAATTCCTAGACTTAACAACTTTATGATATCATTATGAGGAAATCCAAAAATGAAATATCTTGAAAGATATATAGGAATAAAGACCAAATGAACTCTAAATAAATATAAGAATTTTCAAACTCTTAAGGTAAGGTTTCAAAAGATACTTACAGTATACAGTAGAAAAATGCTTTTAAAGGGCCCGCCAAATAGCTCAGCCAATTAAAGCGCCTGCAAGCAGGCTCAGGGACCTGGGGGTTTGGTCGCCAGGCCTGCGGTGCTGGCCCTGCCCTAGGGGTGCGCTGAGAAGGTGATTGAGACTGGGCATGGTGGTACACACCTGTAATCCCAGCACTTGGGAAGCTGTAAACAGGTGGATCACTATGAGTCTGATCTAGTAGTGAGACCCTGAACATCCTGTAGAACCTTCCCTAAAAAATACAGGAAAAAAATGCTTTTAAGACTTAACTTGCCCATAGTGTACAGACAATATTATGTCACCTATGATAAATCCTGTTTACGAAAGAAGCAAAGAAAAAGTATAAGGGTAAAATAACAGCCCTCATAAGTTTGCCCAGCTTCTAGAAAACCAAAGCTTTTCACTACTTCCCCAACCTATCATTTCTGGATTTAATGAATTTAAAACCTTTAATAATGTATAGGTTGATGGAAAAGAGATACATTTTTATTATATGATATCTATTCTCTTCTTACAGAGGAAATAAGAAATTACTTGGAAAAGCAAAGTTAACTGGAAATTCAACCAAGCATTTTATATCCCTTTCCCAATCAATCATCATTTTATCCTCCTGAAACAAGATAATTTTCATACCATTTATCTTGTCTTTCCCTACAGTTTTTTGTAATCGTTCCATAAAGAATTACTGAAACAATCATTACAGTTATAACCTAGAAAAACTTTCTAAATAATGACAATTCATAAATGTCATTATTCAGATGAATATTGGGCAAATATTTTAAGGATAATGGGCAAAAAATTATTTACTTTTTCTTACCTTTGTATTGTACAGATAAACTGCAAAGAAAATGAGTAAATCTTGTCTTCTATTAAAAACTTTACAAATACTCTAGTATTTTAAAAATTCTTTTAGACAAAATGTCTCTTCTTACAGACAAAATGTCAACTTCCTTATAATCAGAGCTTTGTTGGAAAAAAGTTATTGGATTTGCCTTTTCTTCACACCAGGTGGGTTAAGTATTGAATTTGAAAGAACAGTACTAACTAATTTGAAGCCTTCTAAGATTCAGTGGAGTGGAAGCCTTGGTTATAATAGACAATCTACATTCAAAGCACAGGCGGTTCCCAAGTTGCAAATGGGTTATAGTCTACAAGTTAATTTGAAAGACTTCTGTTTAGAACTTGCAAAAGCATTTTACCATGGAAACAAAGTTATAAATGACAGTTGAATTTCTAAGATACCCCACAAAAGTCTATCTAATCCATAATGTGTCTGAATTCAATTACTGCAAGGAGAAGTTTGTAACAGAAAGTAATAGTCCACTGACAAGCTGATTGGTGGCCCATTTTATCAGAATCTCTCCATTGAGTGTTCTTGGCTTGTTGTTTTAATATTTATTCATTTGATCCCTTGAATAATATTTTTCTATAAAAAGCACTAATTTCATTTCTCATAGCCCTGAAAACTATTTTAAAACTTTGATTTACTTATCTTAAAACGAGGAATAAATTTTTTCCCCCTCTGGGAAAAAATCAGTTTCATTCTTATAAGGTTTTTTTTTATTTGATGTCTTTTATTTTCTCATTTGAAATTTATGCAAAGTTTACATTCCTTTTCTCATCATCTTGTTTTCCTGTTTCATTTTAGTGTGTTAGTTATCTAAAATGCCTTCAATGACAATAGTAGTATGCCAAATATCAATGAAGGTCATTAATCAACAAATACAAATAGGATTTTCATTTTTTTTATTTCACTTGCCTGACCCCTAATTATAAATAAATGGTTCCTAACTTCTGTATGTGCCACCCAGGATTTCTTAACCTGTCCCCAAACTACTTTTTTGCCCTGCACCTCCATACCTTCCATCACAAACTCTTGTCTTAGCTTCTTACTTCTAGACACACAGATGTGGCATTTCTCACACTTAATGCCTTTGAAGTTATTTTTCTTACTAGAGCATTCTATCTGTACCATTTTACTTAAAATCCATTCCTCAAGGGCAAGCGAGATAGCTCAGCAGTCTGAAGTGCCTGCTTAGGCAAGCTGAGGCAAGCACACAGGGACCATGGTTCTATCCCCCGCACCACATGCCATTCTAGCCCTGCCCCCAGGATAGGCTGAGCTGGTCACAAAAAAAAAATTATTCTTCAAGGTTCATCTCAAATTTCACACCCTCTAAAATAACATGGAATAAAATGGAAAGTGTGTGGGAGTTCTACAAACCTAGTTTGAATCCCAGCTTTTCCACTTTCTTGGTGTGTGTAAACCTAAGTTTAACCTTTCAGAACAGTATTTATCTAAGGAATTGGACAAATAGTACTTTGATCACAATGTTGTCCAAAACATTAAATAAAGGAACTTAAAATTCAAAAGCATGATGACTTTGACCATTCTATAGCTACTGATTGTGCTGTACTTGTCCTTTCAAAGCCCTATAGGAAAATTCTTAGTTGTTTATTTCAATGTTATAGCTCTAAAAATTTCTTTTTGCATGAGCATGCTTTGACTCCTTTATCAAATATTTGAAATCTATCCAGTTAACATCTATCAGTCAAAGTCCAGGTTTGAAGTTCAAAAATCAGAAACCATATTAGATATTTCAGACAGTGGTTTTATCTGAAGAATTAGTCACATAATGTTGGAACACAAACAGCAAATGGAGGATGCTGAAGGAACAGCTACCACCTGCAAGGCTGAAAAAGCTAGGGAACTAGATAGGAAAACCTAGGAGGTTAGAGGACAGGGGTACTCCTGTCATTACTACTCAGCTCTCTGAAGATGGTGCTATGATTGGTGCTATATTATCAAAGGGAGAATGGTTGGCTGGTTGTGTAGACATGAAATCCGTGCCACAGCTAATGCTTGCTGTGCATGTCAAAACCTTCCATGTCTTTTCCTGTAGCTGTTATCCTTTGAAGGAACAACACTTAGAAATATTGCAAATAGGGAGCAAGTCTTGTCTATCTCTTACCACCCTTCCAATCACTCTGTAGTGTACTAAACCTTCCCAAGAACAAATTCTAGTTTTATTTACAGGATCTTTTTTAAAAAATAATTTTATTGAGAAACAAATAGCAATGAGACAGTTTCAAAACCGATTACTAGTACAGTTTCAATAATTAATACATTGCATATTGTTGTCTTAGTGGTTATTCATAGGACAAGATGCAGACATGCTATCCTGTCCCCAAACATTATTAGAACAAATCCCTCTTTATTGAATTAAGAGAATGCAGCTGTATATCTATCCTAACCATTTTGAATATACAGATAGAAAATGGTTGTTCATTTGTATCCCTCTTTTTTGTTTAGTTTTGTCAGAGAAGGGTATTCCATTGTCATTTAAATATTGTAGGTGTGTGAACTCCACAAAATATTCCAATATAGTCCAGTAGTTCATAATAATAATAGACCTCACTGTCTGTCTGAATACCAAACATCTTAGATATAACATAGAACAGGTATTTTGTACAGGATCTTTTGGCATGGAAACAATGAAAATGAGACCAAACCAAATATCGTGAGCACACATATGTTTGTACAGGCAAAGCTTTATCCAGTGATTAGGGGAAGAGGCCTTAGTCAGATTTGGGTTTTAGCTAAAAAGGGTCACCGTTTATCAAGAAGGACCAAGCTATTTACAAAAAAAGAACAAAAACAAAAACACATAAAACCACCAGAGCATTTTGATAGATTTACTGAGGTAGGCAAAAGTCCAGTAGGTTTTTTTTTTTCTTTCTTTCTTTTTTTTTTCCAGAACCAGGGATTGAACTCAGGCCCTTGCGCTTGCCAGGGAAGTGCTTATTCCACTGAGCCATCTCCCCGGGCCCAGTAGGTTTCTATAGGCTGTGGTTTCTAATGTTCAAAAGACCTTTCTATTTTTCTTAAATTTATTTTTTAAATTTAATTTAATGTTATTTTGAAGAGTAAAAACAAAAGCAAAGACAAACAGAAGATACAAAAATAGAAACAGTGTAACACAACAATAGATATGTTATAGATTTTCAAAACCAGAATAGCAAATTAACAATGGTAGTTATATTACCTAGTTTTATCATCAAATCTGTTGCTCAGATAGTAGAGATAGCTATGCAAGAGTGGAAAAATAATTGAATATTAGTGCTTGCTTTAATAAATCTTAATTTTTTTCTTCTCTATTTTACTTTTTAAAAAATTATCTTAAAGGGAGTATAATAATAATTGATAAGACATTAGAAATGGTACACACATAGAAGATCATGATGAGAGGTATTTAACCATGGTTCCGATATTACACATTGCTGTCTTCAATGTAGTTGCTTAGGATCACAGTTACAAGTATACGGGGTTAGTCAAAGTGAAAACTGTTAACATTAACTGCTTTTTAAAAAAAAACTGATGGAAATTATTAGTACAATCATCTCAAGCTTTACTGCATATATACTAGCATTATCTTTTCCCCTTCATTTATTCCTATATTTTCTCCTTCCCGTCATCTTCATTGTTTAATCCTTATGTGCAGTTTCTTCATCTTACTATATCCATCATACCTTCAGGTTCTTACACTAGGGAGATGATATGATATTTAAACATGTGGGTCTGATTTCTTTCATTTATTTATTTCACTTTATTATACTTATGAGTATATCCTTTAGTTGCATCCATTTACCTATAAAGGCTGCAGGTTTGTCTTGCTTTATAGCTGAGTAATACTCCATTGTATAAAAATACATCATTTTTATCCATTCCTCAGGTGATGGGAATCTTTGGTTGTTTCCAAGATTTCACTATGACAAATTGGGCTGCTATAAACATGGGTGCACATATATTACTATGGCATGATATTTCAGTTCTTTTGGGAAAATACTCAGAAGGGGAATAGCAGGGTTGAGTGTGAGTACCAGTCCTAGTTTTTTGAAGAGTCTCCACACTCATTTCCGTAGCGGTTGTACCAGTCTACATCCCCACCAACAATGGAGAAGGGTTCTTTTTCCCCCACAGCCCCTCTAGAATTTGTTATTTATTGATTTCTTTATGACATCCACTCTTTCTGGGGTGAGATGGTATCTCAATGTTGTTTTAATTGGCATTCCTCAAGTGACCACTGCTGTGGAACAATTTTTCATGTATTTATTGGTCACTTGTATTTCTGTCTCTGAAAAGTGTGTATTCATTTCAGATGCCCATCAGGACCTGGACTTTTCTTTGTAAGTGGTTGATTACATTTTCAATTTCATTGGTTGAAATTGAGTTATTCAGAATTTTTATATCTTCTTGACTCAGTTTTGGTAATTTGTATCTATCTAGGAATCTGTCCATTTCTTCTGTGTCTTTGATTCTGTGAGAGTAAAGATTTTCAAAACAGCTATTAATTATCTTTTGAATTTCCACAGAATCTATAGTAATTTCTCCTTTTTCATTCCTTATTGCTTGAATCTGAGTTTTTTCATTCCTCTTTTTGAAGAGGTTATCAGCTAGGGTTAGGGGTTTATCAGCTTAATCTTTCCCAGAACAAGATTTTTGATTTTGTTCATTCTTTATATTGTATTTTTTTCTCTTAATTGTATCAACTTCTGCTCTAATCTTCATAGTTTACTCCTGTATTTGGGCTTTGGGCTTGGTTTGCTCTTCTTTTTCTAAAAGCTTGAGGTACAGCATTAGGGTATTTATCGGTTCTCATGCTGTTTTGCTAATGTGGGAGTTCACTGCTATAAATTTCCCTCTGAGAACTGCTTTCACTGCATCCCACAAATTCCAGTAAGTTGTGCTTGAATTTTGTTCAGGTTATAGATATTGTTTAATTTTTTGTTTAATTTCATCTGTAACCCATTGGTTGCTGAGAAGGGTATTATTTAATTTCCATATGTTTACGAGGTTTTTGTGATTTGTTTGTTGTTAGTTTCCAGTTTCTTTGCACTGGAGTCAGATAATATGCATGGGATAATTTCTGTTCTGTTGCATTTACTTAAGCATGCTCTATGAACTAGCATATGGTCTATTTTAGAGAATGTCCAATGTGCAGTTGAAAAGATTGTTATTCAGATGTTTTGGGTAGAACAATTTATATGTGTCCACTAAATCCATTTGTTCAAAGATTTGGTTCAGTTGTGCTACCTCTATATTAATGTTTTGTCTGCTTGACCTATCTTTTTGAGATAAGGGAGTGTTTAGGTCTTTTGTTAAGATTATGATACTGGTTTTTAGATTTTTCATGTCCATTAAAATTTGTCTTCTATAGTTGGGTGCTCCCATATTTGGTGCATATATATTTATGACTGTTATTTCCTCCTCTTGGACTTTTCTCCTAACCAGTTTGTAGTGACCTTCTTTGTCTCGTTTGATTTTTCTTGGTTTGAAGTTCAGATTGTCTGCAAACTGGATAGCTACCCTTGCTTTTTTCAGAGGCCCTGAAGCGCGAAGTATGTTTTCCATCCTTTGACTATCAGCCTATGAATTTCTTTTTTTTTTTTTTTTTTTTTTTTTTTTGGCGGAACTGGGGATTGAACTCAGATCCTTGCATTTGCCAGTCAAGCGCTTATCCTACTGAGCCATCTCCCTGGCCCCTGATTTTCTTTATGAGTTACATGTTTTTATCTCGTATACAGCATATTGTTGAATTTTCTTTCTTAATCTACTATGCCAGTCTATTTCTTTTAATTGATGAATTGAGTCCATTTACATGGATGGCTATAATTGGTGTGTATTGATTCATGTTTGTCATATTATTTTCTTGTTGTTCGTTTCCTACTTTTCTCCTTTGATTAACTGTTTGGCCTGTTTTTTGGTTTTGTTTCCCTTGTCATTCTTGGAACTGTGGTCATTTTGATCCCTTTCTAGAATATCTTTTAATACTCTGTGTAGTATTGGTTTGGTCATCATGAATATCTTTAATTGTTCTTTGTCATGGAAGTATTTTACTTCTCCATTAAACTTGAGAGTTTCAGACTACAGGACTGTATTGGATTATTTTGCTGAATTCATGCACCTACTATATTTAAATGGCAATTGAATACCCATCCCTCACAAAACTAAACAAAAAAGGAGATATAAATAAAAGATCATTTTGTATCTGTATGTACAAAATAGTTAGGATAGATATACAGCTACTTTCTCTTAATTCAATGAGAAGAAAGATTTGTACTGATAGTATTTGGACAGGATATCATGTCTTCATCTTGCACTATGAATAACCACTATGGAGACAATAATATGCGATGTATTATTGAAACTGTCCTACTAATCACTTTTGAAACTCTCTTTGCTTATTTTTTTCTCAATAAAGTTAATTTTCTTAAAAAGGAAAAAAAAAACCCCTTGGACCAGCCAAATAGCTCAGAGGATTAAAGTGCCTGCAAGCAGGTGCAGGAGCCAGGGTTTTGATCCCTAGGCCTGCCATGCCGCCCTGTCTCCCTCCCCCAGGGAGCATGCTGAGATGGCAATTGAGACTGGGCATAGTGGCACGGGCTTGTAATCCCAGCTTTTGGGAGGCTGCAAATAGGCAGATCACTACGAGTCTGATCTAGTAGTGAGACCCTGAACACCCTGTAGACCTTTCCCTAAAAAATACAAAACAACAACAACAACAACAAACCCGTGAGAGTTTCGAATAGTATATCAGTCTGGGTTGGAATTTATTTTCTTGTAGGATTTGAAATACATTGCTCTATGCCCTTCTAGACTTGATGCTTAGTAAAGAGAAATGTGCCGTTCTTCTGATGGGTTTTCCTGTAAATGTGATGTGTTTCTTTTCTCTAGTGGCTTTTAATATGTTGTTCTTGTGATGAATTTCTGGGATCTTGATTATTATATGTCTGAGTGTAGTTTTAATTGGGTTAATATTATTTGAAATTCTATATGTCTCTCTTAGTTGAATGTCAGATTGTTTCCCCATATTTGGGACACTTTCTGTTATTACTTCTTCTCATTTTCTTTTTATGTCATTTGTGTTGACTCTTCTTTCTCATTGATGTCTATTCATCTTATGTTGTTCATCTTTGCATCTGTTAAATTATTATTTCCTGAATACTAGCTATTTTTAAGAGATCTTTCCTTAGCTTTTCAGTAGTTGCAAAGGTATCTTCAAGGTCTGAAAGTCTTCACTTTCATTCAAACAGTTTTGCCTACTTTTAAGTGTTTTAAATTTTTTGTATATTTCTTTGAATCAGCATCTTGCATTCTATTTCTTATATTTCTCATTCAAGTTTTCTATCATTTTTCTATTCTCTATTTTTGTGCCAGTGCCTTCTTTAGAAATGTTTAGTAATTCTTTCATTATAGTTATCATTTCTTTTTTACCTGTGAGATTATTTCTGTTCTGATTTCCTCTATACCCTTCTGCAGTTGTTTCTTTTCTTCAGTTGCTATTATTTCAGGGATTTCAGGTGAGTGGCTTCCAATTTCTTCTATGCTAATGTTTCCTGGGCTTGTTCTAGGTGGGCTTAGGGTCTGAAATTGCATTTTGCCCCTTCTTTTTGTCATTTTCTATTTCAGACAGAACTCTTTATTTTTATTTCTGTCATTTTTTTATGTAAGTTTCATAGTAGGTAGCTGTATCACTGCAACCAGAACTTCTCTAAAAAGGGTCTGTTCTTTAGGATTCTCTCCTGGGTCAGAGATCCCTTTTGTGTGTGTGTTCCAAGATTTTGCCTCCTCTACTGATATAGAGTGAGATATTGGTTTCTGTTTGGCAGTGTCCTTCATCCTTCAGTATAGCACTTTGGGGAGGTTATTACCTAAATACCTCCCAATATTATTAACCAAGGAAGAACATGTGGTTAAGGAAATGTGGCATCCTATTTATACTAGTACAATTATCAATACTAATAATAGCTAGTGAAATTTAGAAATTGATAAACTTTTATAAATAATGGCTTTGTACTTTAGACCATTGAGGAAACATTATAGGTATAAAACAAAGCAGATCTTAAATTGGGAATTTGTATTTAACTTAGTTCCCTTGAGTTCTGTCTGGACCCCTTCCCTTGGTGTAGCTGGAGTCTTCCAGGCAAAGTAGTTCACCCAATTTACCTCCTACCACCTCTGTGCCATGCGGCTCCTTACCTTAGGTCTTGGTCTCAGCTGTGCTCTGCTGGGCCTAGTAGTATGCCTCAGCTTACTGGGTCTAGTTCTACCAAACTTGAACTCAACCTGCTAGGCCTGGCTGGATCTGGCTCCTGTGCTGGTGGCTGCTTCCAGCTGTTCTTTGCTGAAATGGACAGCTAGCTGGATGCTGGGCTTGCCCCAAAGACATGTCTCCTTGTGTAAGATCTGGTAGTCCTAGAAGCATTTATTTGTGTGTGTGTGTGTGTGTGTGTGTGTGTGTCTGTCTGTCTGTCTGTCTGTTTGTCTGTCTGTCCGCTAGTGCCGTTGAAAGCATTGCAATCTTGTGGATCTATGTCTTAGAAAAGGGCTGAAGAATTTTAGGTGCTTAGACTGCTGTAGCCATTTAAGAAGCATTGAGAAGTAAGAAAGAGAAAGAAAAATAAAATCTATACCAGCTCAAATGAGCCATCAATATGTCTACCTGCAGAGCTGAGTAAAATCTGACCCAAATGTTAAGCGTATGGCAGACATGACATAAAGACAAAGATGCCAAGACTTTTTGTCCCATTCTAGTCACCTGTCAGATATTTATTTGCCCAAGTAAAGAGTCAAGTGTTCTTAGCAAAAATAGTCTTCAGATAAGGAGAACTAAGGCAACTTTTATATAATTCATATATCAAAGGTGGTAACAAAGCTAGAGGAAAACTAATAATGCATTACTCATCTTTGTGACTTTTAAAGCCAATGATCTTTAAGCTAATTAAGATTTAATGAAGCTGAAGGGTTTATTTAGTTTTTCTCTCAATAATAATTCCTTCATTTTGTGCAAATATTCAGTTTTTATGCTTTTATGAGGGTCTCATGACAGGTCAGTTGAAAAGGCAGCAGAGTTTTTTAGCAATATGTTATAGTACAAGGGGTATTAGTTTACAGTCCTCAGGGAATTATTTTATGGTCCCAGCCTTTTGTCTCACCATACTGGTCCCTAACTGTCTTGAGAGCAAGAAAGAGCTGTTAAAGGAGTCTGGGAAATACAGTCTCCAGACCTAGCACCAGCATGCTAGAGCAAAGTACAAAATGGTAGGTAGGCTTGGAGCTAAGAAAAAAATATATAAATAATAGTACAGAGAGAAAATCTTTTAAAGTCAAGACATTTGTTCTTTGTACAGAGCTTTCATCATAAAAGGTATTCTATAAGCATTTCTCCATTGTCAGTTAATTTTCTCCTTTACAATAGACCGCTCTCTGAAGCAAATTTAGATTATCAAATTAAATTAGATTCTTACTAGAAAGGAATTTGCTCTTATTTTATGTTGAGAAATATGCCTAATATAATATTAATGTTCAATATATGCTGTTATAAAGAAAATAAATACAGTGTATCAGTTCATCAATATTCAACTCCTTCTTGTGAAGTGCTATTTTTGTAGCTGGGGTCACAGCTTATGCTTAAACTATATAGCTCACAGAAAAGGTCCATTTACAGAGGGAGGAAAAACAACTTATCCTAAATGAAGAGAGATATAAAAAGTTCATTTTGATGTCAGTTGTATAGAACAAGAGGTAAGGATATGGTGGAACATGTTGTCAATAGCATGAGTTGATGCCTGAGTTGTATGGCTGCAAAAATTTTAGTGTTGTATTAATTCATTTTCTGTTGTTAATAACACAACAGCACAAGTTGAGTCCATTATAAATATGGTTTATTTTGACTTATATGTCTGGAAATTCAAGATCAAGGGTGTGCATCTGGCAATGACCTTATTGAGTTCTGAAGGAAGAGGGGGGGGGAGAGAGAGAGAGAGAGAGAGAGAGAGAGAGAGAGAGAGAGAGAGAGATCCTTTCCTTATAAAACTTACCAGGATTGTATCATAGGGGCTCTTACCCTAACAAGTTTATCTAATTTTAATCATCTCCCAAAGGCTTCATCTCTAAATATTAGATCTATTTTCTTGGTACTTCACAATGTAAATTAAATTCCAGCATGAGTTTTCAGGGGACAAACTAGATTCAAAACACAGCAAGTGTATAATTAAGTGCTTCATCATGATGTACATAGGAACTTGGGGGCTGAAGAAAAAAGCAATAGGAGATGATTCCTATGGAACACTACATGGTGGCACAGGAATCCATGCTTTAGTCAAAGGTCAGTAACCTCATCGTAGAGAACACTGCAGAGAGAGAACTCTATTAGCTCTGGAAGCAATACAAGAAAATGCTTAGATGAGACAAAGAAGGAAATGGTGAATGTCATGGGGTCTCACAGAGAACTAATTCTTGGAGTGTACTGATGCAAATCCATGAGGATGCTTAGAACTAGGTGGAAGATAGTTAGCTTTGAGAATACTGTGTGAGAGTTCAACTACAGCTCTTATTTTTCACTCTTGGAAATAGCTTAGTAAGTTGAGTTGTATTTAAATTTTTCATGTCTTTGGCCATTAATTTCAATAACTTAAAGGTGAATGTCATCTTTCATTATCTTTTATGTAAAGATTTCTTTCTTAGACTGGGTATGGTGGTGAACACCTGTAATCCCAGCACTGGGGAGGCTGAAACAGGAGGACCACTGTGAGTCCAAGCTGCATAGTCAGACCCTGTACCATAAACATAAAGAAAACCCACAAAGATCTCTTTCTTATTGGAATGAGAATTAGTAGTAATTAATTTTACCTCTCTCTTTTTAATGTAATAGTACTAGGTTTATATGTTATATGTATAGTATGAGGAGAAAATAAGATCAAAATACAGAAGTGTCTTGGTTTATGAAAACTTTACAGATAAAAATTTGAAATAGGAAATAAAGCCAGTCTTAATTTCTTAAAGTCTTCAATTTAGAAATTATTTCCTTAGTTTTTACCATCACTATACATTTTGTTATTATTTTAAAAATGCCTATTTCATTTTTACATTATATTTTAAAACAATAGACTAATCATTGTACAGATATATTAATGCTAGCTACCATAAGTAAATTGTTGATCTATCTGGCAGTTTTAAAATGCAAAATGATTCAAATATGTAGTTCTGAAATTTGAGAAACGAGCTTTTTTAAGTTTGGTGAATTTAGAGTAGCTTGTTTTTCATTTTGAAACTTATTTAAATTTTTTCTTTTTTTTTTCCAGGTTGAAATCTCATTGTCATTTTGGTAAAGTATTGCTCTGGTTTTTAAATATGCTTTTTTAGAGGGAGAAAAGACCAGGTTCTTTAAGAATAGGTTTTTAAATTTCAGGTTGCCTTCTGCCTCATTATCCTTAAAGATGCCTATCTCTTCTGTCTTTAAAATTGATTCATATGTCATCTGGTTATGCTGGATAATGATCATGGTATGTTCAACTCCAAGACTGCTATCAGAGTCTCTTAAAGCTGTACAAAACATCAAAGAGCTGTTGACAGTCCCAAAGACAGATATAGAAACTTTATTTTTTTCAACCTAGAGAAAAGTCCTTATAATCTCTCTATTGTTGTGTAAACCCTTCAGATGGGAAAGCCATTCAATAAGCTCTGGCTAGTAACTAGATAAGTCTTTCTCCCTTTTGGAAGTGAGACTGGAAGTACAGTGTGCTTTGAAACCATATCATTAACATGGACAAATTTGGGCTATTAGGATTATCATTTTGTGATTAAGGAATTCCTTAGTCTCTCTTATTTTCTCTATAAAGAACAACATAAAAAAAAAACTTGAACCATAGGAAATCACTTTAATGGATTTTCTAGGTTTTGAAATAAAGTTAAAGTTTCCAAGGCTATTCTGGATAAAAATTAGGACAGAAAACAAAGAGCCAAATGGCTTTGAATAATAATAAATTAACAAGAATTTGGAAATTGTCCTTAGTGGTTTTTAAAGAGAGGTTGTTGCAAGGGTCCCAGGAACTAAAAAAACAAACAAACAAAAAACTGTGGAGAAGGTTCTTGTTAGAGTGATAGACTATAGCCAAATAGTGGCAGGGTGGGATGTGAGGACAATGACACCAGTGAAAAAATTCCCTGTGGTATGAATGGCTAATATCAATGTCAAATTACTTCCTTTTCTGTGCTTGTTAAGGAAAGAGCTATTCTACCCACAGAAAAGCACTCAGGGATGGATGTGGAAACAACAGAAGAATTTGAAGAAAGGTTGACCTAGTCACTCCCTTCCCAAGTTTCCTTGGCAATGGGCAGAAATACCAGGGATTTCCCTAACCTCAACTAGCCTGAACAGCCTAATCACATGACCATCATTTATTTATTTATTGGCCAGTAGGCATATACCATGTACTTTTTGCATTATGCTTTTTAATCTTGTCATGTAGGTATTTTATTGTTAGCATACAGATAAGGAATTGAGACTCAGAAAGATTAGACAGTATGTCAAGATTAATTGAATAGTCAATAACAAAGCTGTGATTCAAGCCCAAATTTACCTAATTCCAAAACCAGCCTCACTCTACTGACATTATATACATACTCTTCAGAAACAAATAACAGCTTTGGCTGCTTTAATTAATATGCCTCCAGGTCAAGTGCTTTTCTCTTCTAGACTTGCTCCTAAAGAGGAGAGCACTGGCAATCATGTGCTTTGTGTCTCTTTTTAATTAGGATATTCACTTTTGCTGAGAATTCAACAAGCACAATACTCCTACCTCAGTCTGTTGTCCTCTCTGGTCTTCATCACCAAACTTCTTTACTCCAAATTTCCTAAAAGACAAGTCTTCCCTTGCTGTTTGACATTTTGATTTCCTTCTCTCCCTTCAAACCAGCATATCTTGTCAATTGTGAAGAGTCTGAGATTTTTTATCCTCCTTTCAATTTATTAACCTAACCAACCTTGGTTCTATGGATGCTGGCAGAAGACAAGTGTCAAAGATGGCACTACTCATAATGTGGCAAAGAGAACTAGCGTCCTGTTCAGTCAAGTCTCCCTGCCTCTTGGGTATCATGTGAAGCAACATGTGTTTATATCACAGCCGAGGGACTCTAAAACTTAGAAACTACCAATCTTTTATAATAGGCTATAATAAAACTTGCCCAACCTTGAATTTAGAATAAGATACTATCTTTATTATACTGAACGATAAACATATATACCCTCTGCTCTGGTGGGGGATAGTACGTCTATTTTCCAAAGCTGTTTGACAAACATTCCAGAAGAGTTCAGAACAAAAGTCTAGAAAAAAAGCCATAAAGTTATGAGACTGCCATAAAGATTTGTCTTCCAACTCATTCCCACATCTCTCATACAGAAGATTTCTCTTTTGAAAGTGTAAGTAATTTCCTACTTTCATGATCCAATAATTTCCTAGAATCCTACAAGGAACCACAAAGAACATTTAATCATTCAAGAAATATTTATTAGATACCTTCTTATGTAATAGGCATTATACAAACCAAAATAGGTATGATCTTCTCCTCATGAAGGGATCAACAGCACACTATTCATACACTTGAAAATGTAACTACAAAGCATGGTAAATCACACAAAGGAAAGTTATATGGTGGTATAAGAGTTGAATTAGGAGTCTTGAACTTGTTTGGGATTCTGAAATGTTTTCCCAGGGATGACCCTTTTAAACAGAGATCTGAAAGATGAGTAAGAGATATGATGGTGAAAAGGAAGAAGGGCAGATTCAGAGAACCTGCAGCTTTTGCAATCAGTTCATTTGAGGAACTAAAAGAAAGTTAGGAAATCTGCTCAGGACGGAAGGGGAGAGTGATGTAAGATGAGACTGAAAAGGCAAGCAGGGCCAAACTCATCTTCTAATAGGCTACCTGAAGAACTATAATCTTATTCTAGAATATTGAAAATATATTTTAGGTTTCACATATAAAAGCAGCACAGAAGGGCTGGCCAGATAGATCAGGGGATTAAAGTGCCAGCTTAGGCAGAGTGCAGAGGCTGGGGTTCAATCCCTGGTACCACAAGCCCTGCCGGCCCTGCCCCTGGGGAATGCTAAGCCAGTGATAGAAAATGGGCATGGTGGTACGCATGTGCAATCCCAGCGCTTGGGAGGCTGAAAACAGGAGAATCACTGAGTCAGATCTGTGTAGTGAGACCCTGTACACCCTGTAGTAAATGCATAAAAAAGCAACACAATTCTATTTGCATTATAAAATATAATTTTGTCTGAAAGGTCCAGAATGAATAGAAAGGCACAGATTATTACATAGATTAAAGTAGACTGGTGATGATTGAAAATAATTGGAATTTCCACTTATATTATCTTGTATTAAGAGACAAAATATTTAGAGGTTTGCAGTGCTACAAATACAGGAAATAAAGATGAGAAAGTCATCTAGATGACTACTAGATATTTGACAGGGAAAGAACTTTCCATAATGAAGAGAAAGAAAATATCTTAAGATAACATTTGATACCAGTTCATTGTCATTTTTGACTGGAGATTGAACAGGTGAAAGAAAAGGTAAACAAAAAAGTTAATGAATTCAAGTGGTTTAAACTTTGTAATTGTGAGAAACTAAGTAGACATGTCAATGAAACAGTTCATATCAGATTTAGAATAAGAGGGAAGATTCTAGACTACAGGCATATCTGTGGAAATTATAGGCACATACATGATAACTAAAGCCATGATTGTGGGCAATATTGGATAGGCCGTAGGATTATAATAAAAACAAACAAGTATAAACTGAATTTTGAGGTTCTTTTACATTTACTAGGAAGAACAAGAATCTAAAAAGGAATTAGAGATGCATTCCCCAGAATAGTAGGGTGAAAACTAAGAAGATGCAGTGCCAAAGCAAGAAGAAACATTTAAGAAAGAATTGTGATCAAAGTATTGAGTACTGTTGAGAGCTCTGGAAAGATGAAAGCTAAATCTAGTCCTCTCATACTGATAAGGAAAATAAAACATTGAGAAGTGGTTTGTTCAAAGCCAACATAAACTTTTATTCCACCTTATATACCCAGAGAATTCATATTGGGGCCCAGGTAGTACATGGTTCAGTCTCTCCATAGGCTATAAATTCCAAATCTTCCCTTAACTTCATCTTACAGCACTGCAAATCATACTGCAATACTCAGGTTTACTTTAATGACATTCTTGAATTATATGACTTACTCTCCTTCAAAATACCTGCTCTTTCTCTGCTTAGTAGGTACATCCCAAAAATACTTTTACAATATTTGCTATTTTTAATGTCATTTCTTAGTCTTCTCCTATACCAAGTAATTATAATTTTGAGGATTGGACTGTAGGATTCTGCATTTTTAAAAAGCTACCAAGTAGGGTATTTTGGAAATCAATATCTTAGAGTTAAGTTTGTAAACCACTGGTTTAGCCTAGGACCAAACAGAGTTAGACAGCAATAGGGAGAAGCCAATGAACTCATGCTCTGATTAGTCTCATGTTTAAAACACTATGGTTATACTTCAGTTATTGCAAGATCAACTTCCCAGACATTCTGTCTGAAAAAGGGCCAAATCTGGAAGCTGACAAACAGAACTCTCTCTCACAGGGAAAGAAATTTCCATAGTGGAGAGCAAAGAAAATATCTTAAGATACCATTTGATACCAGCTCACTGTCATTTTTACTGATGGAAAGAAAAGGAACCTCTTATTAGCTAGCTGACTGTGGATATAAATATCAGACCACTCATCATCTGGAGCCATAGCAAAAAGCAGCAGAGAAAGATGTAAAAATTAAAATAAATGTTAAAGTAAAAGCATGAAAGGAAGGATCAAAGTAGATAAAAAGGTAGAAGAGATGTAAAGTGATGGATATTTGAAAAGGTGATGAAGACATTTTAAAGGGGGGGGGGATGGAAGTACCAACGTAGGGATTGTATACTCCTCAGCAGTCCTCTGGGACTCAAGTGGATGGCCAGGCTATCACATCTCATTAGTCACCCATGAACGATTTCCTTAGCCGTTCTACTCCTTGAGAACGTAGGGAATACGTGAATTTAATAAAGATTTTCTTTTTGTAAAATGGTTTTAAAAACATTGCCGTTTGGAAAGGCCGCACAGTTAATAAACTGAGATAAAGCTAAACGTGGGGCTTGGTTACATTAGTCACCATTTTCGAAAGGACATTTCCCGGGATGGCACTCCGGTCTCGAAACTACCCCCTCCCCAAGTCTTCCGGAGGAAACTGCAACAAGTACGCAGCCGCGCCAGCCGCGAGCATTAGTGCAGCGCCCCCCGTCGCTTGAGGTTTACCGAAAGCGCGGCTGCATTCGTTCACTTCAGTCTTCGTGCTGTCGTAAAAATTAAGGTAATGGTTCCACAAAATTTACCTAGCTAAGCGACCCAGAAACTAATCCCTAGGTTTCCAACTCAAGTAAATTATTCTCGGGGGCTGCCGAGACCCCGGGCTCTGTGTACTTGGAGGAAACCTCCGGGCCCACCCTGGTTGGCGTCCCCGTCCCTGAGGGGGCAGTAGCCCCCAAGCACCTGTCAGCGGGAAGTTGTGGCGTGCGCGGAGCAAGGCCGGCGCGGCGCGTTTCTGAGGGGCTTTTCAGAATGTGGACTGAAAACTGACGGAGTAGCCCTCGGAAAGTCAATTAACTCGCTTCCTGAGGGTGACTCAGAGCCTGGTCGCGGTGGGGGCTACGCGCAGCCGGGCGCAGCCGGGCCTCGAGCGAGAGCCGGGACCGCGAAGGCAGCGGGCGCTCCGCCTCCCCCCGCCCGGCCCCGCTGGGACTCGCGCTCCGGGACGAAGCGGCGGGACGGCGGGCGCGGGAGGGTAAGTTAGACTCGCGGCCGGCCGGGGGCGCCGTCGGCGGGGCTCGCGCAGCCGCAGTCGGCGCGCCGACTCCCGACTCCTCCTCCCGGATCCGTAGTAAGCATGGCGGCGGCGGCGTTCGTGGTCCCTCGGGTGAAACAGAAAGCGGGAGCTACGCGGAGAGGGAGCGAAGAGCGGGGCTGAGGCGGCGCCGTCACTGCCGGGAAACGGCCCTAACAGTCTGCGCGCCCGCGGCCGCGGCGGCCACCCCGAGACCTGGCTCTGCCGCTGAGGTAGATCAGGAACCCGGAGAAGGGGCGCCAGGGGAGCCGCCTTCCTTTCCCTCAGCGCAGCGTGACTCGGAGGTGAGGGCGCGGGTACTCCGCGAAGGTGGCTGACGCCGAGCCGGCCCAGCCCCGTCCCGCCCCCGAGCAGGCATAGCGGAAACCGTTAGGCTGGGGAGAGGGCCGGGGCGCCGAGCAGAGCTCTGCCCCGTCGAGGGGCCTGGAAGCCACCCGCCCGTCGGGCGCGCTGCGGGGCCGGGAGGCGCCGCGTCGGATGGCGGGTCACCTGCCGGGGCCGGGTCTCGCCGGGGGTCGCCTTCCCCGCGGGGGGGTTCGGGCTGGGGGTGGCTCCCTCACGCCCCTCCCCGGCCACCCGCGGGTGACAGCGCTGCTCCGGACGCCGGGGGCGGTGCGCCTCGGCTTTGGCCGCCTGGCTGCGCCGAACTTGGTGGCTTCCCTGAAGTTTCCCAGCTCACCTCAGGGTTAATACCGGGAAAACCCGCCCTCCGGTGTTTGATCTGTAGGCGAGCTGCTGCCAGTACCTGGCGGTTCTTCTCAGGTGAATTAACCACCTGTTTAGTCGGGAGGGGGACCGGAGGTTGCAGTCCTCGCCCTCTTTAACAACCTGAATCTTTGAACTTGTGGCACGGCTTTCGAAGAGCGTCATGCGTTAGATGAAGGTAAATGAACATATAATTTCGACGTCACATTGCGAGCAAAACGTTGGCTATTTCCACCAGCGCGGTCGTTAAATCATTTTATTAAACTGTTAGCATTAAAAGCCTTGAGCTATTGGGGAAGGTTGTAATGGTTGCTGAGATGCTAGCGTTCGTAAATGTAGACATTTTCTTTTCTCAATATATATATATATATATATATATATATATATATATATATACACACACACACTCTGGACTCCGTAATAACTAGAAATAAAAAGTTGATGAGGGTTTCGTTTTCTTTTCACATTATATGTTCACGATAGGCTTTTTAAACAGCCACATAATTATTTTTGCCTCTTCCTGTGTTCTGTATTCTTAGTTCTTAAAAACCAAAGTTTGTGTTCTGTTTTAAAAGAATGAAGTAACAGTTGAACTGTTTCTGTAATATTTTATCATTCTGTCTGTTCTTACCAACACCAGTACCAAACATATGCCATTCAAGAGTTCCAGCCATATGCTAGGCAGAAACAAATTGAGATTTGTGGCTTTCATCTTGTGTTTGGATAAATATTTTGGGGTTTTTGTGTGTTTGCTAAATCTCTAATTCTTGTCATCTTTTAAGTTTTACTTAAATCTTCTGAAAATCTTCAAGAGAAGTTATATCTTCTTAATATTTGCTTATTTGAATTAATTTTTTAAAGTAATGGGATAGTTTCCACTGAGATAGATGGTGGGCCTGAAAGAAAACACTAAAGATTTGAAACACATCTTTTATATATATCAAAAATTTTGTTTTTAGCATTTTAGCTGACTAGTAATTCTTGCTATCATTAGTACTCAGTGGGAAAAAGGGATGATGACAGGAAAAACATCTTGGGAAACTTTTATATTAAGTTTTATATTTAAAAATTTTAGCTATCACGTTAAATTTACTGTATTTTCCTCATTTTCTTTATAGATCATCTCAGTTGCTATATTGGTTACATGGAAAAATTTTTCCCCAGGCTGATTACTTTTAGCCACCTGTATGCTTCTCTGTGAACTCCCAGTTTTTCCCTTTTGCCTTAATCCTCTAAATCATTGGATGTTCAAGAAAAGTAAATTGTTGACATTGGATTCAATCAAGCATAACTATAAATATGATTTGCTTTTCCAAATTAGTGATGTATGTTGAAAACTAAGTTTTTGGTATGCTCTATTTCCTCATTGTCTTTATGTGAATAACTGAGAGCTGGTTTGTTTTATTTTACCATGTGTTTAGTAATTCCTTTTTAATGGTTAAAAGTTGTATAATAATGTTAAGCATATTTTATTATTAAGAAAAATTTCCCCTTTCTTGATTAGCCAGACATAGGTAAGGGCTGATTTGGTAAAAGGAAGAAAGGGATGCATAATTAATATTCTCATTGTCTTTTGTAGCAATACTTAGGTAAAGAGCATTTAATTTATTTCAGACTTATGAGTAATATGTTTGTTTTAAAACATTTATATTTTTATATTTATACATACAAGACTTGTGCATCTTGTATTTTGCCTTTATTTTTAAAATATAGTTTGATAAAACTATGAAGCACATTTTTTAAACAAAATAGTCTTGTTACTCTTTTTCCATAAGCATGAGTCCAAATTGTACCTTTGAGAGTGATGTAAGGATATGCACATGACTTCCAGTTTATTAGCTAAATAATCAAAAGATAAGTCATCAGTGGGCTTTTTGTTGTTGTTTAGAAACTTCTAATAGACTTCAAATAAACTCACCATATAATTTCAGAGTATTTTTCAGTTGTATCTTTTTAGCTCTTGATCCTTATCTTCTGTCTTTCCACTTTTGTGGTTTTGCTTATCTTTCGAGTATTCTTCTAAGTTTGCAGTTAACCCATAGTCTTCCATCAGATTCCTTTATGGGTATCATCTTTTGATATTTCCAGTCACTTACAACCTGTAGGTATTTTTTTTCTCCAAGATAGGAAATGTACTTGGGAGAGGACATCTGATGGTGATGAGATATTATCCAAGTGGTACTATAAAAGCAGTTTGTGAACTTGGATACTTAGACTAACTGGAGATTAGCAAAAACAAAAAACAACAACAACAAAAAAAAACCAAACACCATATGCTAGTATTTTGAAGTATGTGGCACCTTCTATAATTTAAAATATAGTGAGGACCAGAACAGTTCAAGAATTTTACTTGAAAATTAGGAAGGGTTTCTATATCAAAGGAAGATTCATTCCAAAAAAGATAGGCATAGTTGGACATAACAGCAAGGAGACCAGTCTGAGAGCATCCAAGGACAAGCACTGTATTGGGAGAGAAAAAAGGTAGAAATGTCTGCTCTAGCCCAAGATATGGTCAAAATAATAGGCTGGACTAGACATGAATTTAAGTGCATTATTTATGAATTCATCACTGAAAGAATTACATATTTACTTTGACATATTAATAGTTTTAAGTTTTCTGTATACTGGGTAGTTTATATGTGTTTATGTGGCTTGCATCAAAGGTCAGAGTTGAGGATATTTTAGACTTTTAGAGCTGTTTATGGTCCTATGGGATAGCCTTATTTACATTTTTGCTTTTTTGGGGGACAATCTTCAAAATGTGGAAATCATTCTCAGCTTAAGAACTAAACTAAATAAACTATTGTCTGTCTGTGAGTTAGTTTTGGCCATCAGACCTAGTTTGCTGACTTCTAGCTAATAATTGGCTGGATAATTGTCCACATAATATGTTCCATGAAATATATCATTTTTTGTGATTGTTTGGTGGTTTGCTTGACTATCTTTTTTTTTTTTTTCTTGTAGAATGCTAAAAGTAAAGAAAATATACTAGAATAAGTACTACTGTAATTGTTTAATGGCCAAATTTCTACCAAGATCCTGGAGTAGTTCTCAGAATTAGGAAGTGAAAGAAGAAAAACCTTAAAGCCTACCTTTAATGGAAGTGAAAATAGCTACACAGTTACTTAATTTAGAATTTGTATAGAGTGAAGTATATCAACCAAGTGTGATGGCTTGACATATTTTAAACTATAACTGGCATTTAGAAACTTTGGCTAGGATGCTACCTATAATTGCAAACAAGAGCAGACAGTAGGAACGTAGTTTTTTAAAGTAGTCTAGGATGAGTTAGTAAAAGAATAAACAGTTGGAAATCCTGAAATAACTCCGAGTCTTTTGTTATGAAACAGTCTGATAATTGAAATTTACATTGGTGAGTTTGAGTCATCATGCACATTAAAGCAGGGAAAGTCCTAGAAGTTGCTTCAAAATATTTCTGCTAAGATTATTTTAGGTAAATTATGTTTATTTAGAATAAGTAGCAGTTTTCTTGAAAATTCATTTATATGAAACAGATCTTTAGTTTCCAGATGTATAGAGTGTATTTGTAAGGCAATGCTTTTTTCTCAACCCACAGTGTTTTCCTTTACAATTACCAGGTGAATAGTGGTGCCTTACGTTCTTGCTATATGAACCAATGGCTAGGGTTACTCTGTATTTTGTGATCAAGACTAGCATAAGAACATTCTTCCATTCAGTAAACATTAGTAAGTAAATCCTGTATGTCAGGGTTAGTATTTGGTGCTGGAAAAACTAAAGATGTACAAGATAGGCAGCTCATGGATAAAATCAGTAATGTTTCTTTATTCCTGTTAACACTGAAACCAAAAAAGCCTGCAAACTTCACCTAGTTTTTAATTTTTACAATTTTGTTACTATCCTTTGTAAATGTATATACTTAATTAAATTCATGGGGCTGGAGATACAGCTCACTGGCTTAGGTGTCTGCTTGCCAAATGTATAGTCCTGAATTTGATTCCCAATAGCAAAAAAAAAAAAAAAAAAAAAAAAAAAAAAAAAAAAAAAAAGAGAGAGAGAGAGCGAGAAGAAGAAGAATTAAATGTATGTACCAAAGTAAGGCAGTACAAACCTTTTGAAATAAATTTCAGCCTTCATAAATTGCTGATAAAGTGTTGACTCATTAAATTTTGTTCTAAAAAGAAAATTACTCCCCTCAAACTTTTGTCAGTGCTTAAAAAACCTTCATTCCAGCTTTTTCATTTCCTAAAAGATAAAGTACCTTGATGGTAATTCAAATCTAAATCTTAGTTCCATCTTCATTGCTCATCAGGATATTGGTTTCAACATATTACTTTTCTTTTGTAGTCCTAGTTTCAGCTCTTAAAAATAGAGTATAGAATCAATTTTTGTTTTTATTACAAGTATTAAGAACCCCAAAAGATTGTAAACCATGAAAATATTGAAGTAGCATATAAGTGTGTACACTAATATTAATGTATTAGGAGGCAATGCAGTCTTAAGTGCCTGCCTGGTATGTGCAAGGTCATGAGTTCGATCCCCAATACCAAAAAAACCCCAGAAATAACTGAGTTTGAATTTTTTCCTTCAAAGTTCTATAAATATAGTGTATTTCCAATAAGCATTTAATTTACTCACAAAATGTTAACTACTTTCTTGGCAAAGAGGATGATGCATGGGATAGTTTTCTACTCTTATTAACCTTTTAGAACAGTCCATGTCCACTGTGCCTCTGTCCTTTTTGCAAGGAAATACTGAGCTATTTCATATAACTTCATCTATTCTTTCCAAAATGAGGTAAAAATGGCCTTTTGACTTTCTTATTTTGTATTTAAATGAAAGACAAGGGCTGGCCAAATAGCTCAGCAGATCAAAGCATCTGCAAGCAGGCACAGGGCCTGGGGGTACAATCCCCAGGCCTGCCATGCCAGGCCCCATCCCCCCCTCCCCCGCTCCGGGCGTGCTGAGACTGCAATTGGGACTGGGCATGGTGGCATGGGCCTGTAATCCCAGCTCTTGGGAGGCTGTAAACAGGTGGATCACTATGAGTCCAATCTAGTAGTGAGACCCTAAACACCCTGTAGACCCGTCCCTAAAATACAGAATAAATAGAATGAAAGACAGTATTTGTACCTATTGAGATTTCATTGGGTTTTAGGTCCTATGTTTGGTTATTTTTTAAAACTATAAAAACCTGCTGGATATGTGATGATACATTCCGTTTTACAAATGAGATTATACTCCTGTTTGATTTTTCTATTCCTCACTTGAGATCTCTTAACATGATAGTTAATAAAAATATAATGATGTATACTTTGTAGTAAGTCCTTATGTAGAAGTTATCAGAGTGTGATAGATTATGTGTATTAATCACCTGTATCAATGCTGAAGTGTTGTGTGTTCTGTTGTCCTAAGTCCATGTTTTAATCTGTGGTTCAACAGAATACTTTTTAAAGTTTATATGATTTCTTCACTGTCTACTCCAGTGAGAAATTATATTAATTAATTTGTGCACTTATTTCTTCAGGGAGTGGGAAAAATCTTCCTATTTTCTGGGAGTTCTAAACAGATGTTTCATAATTATAATTTAAAGTACAGTTAAAACTTTTAAGAGTAATTAAAAGTTGAGCATCTCTAATCTGAAAATATAATATGTTGCTTGATTTCTCTTATATCACAAACCCATAGTATAAAGAACAAAATAAAAGATAATAGGAAATAGGGAGATAATCTTTTGCCAAAGAGAAAGGTACCAAGAGATGAGGAGGGGATGAAGAGTTAAGATGTGTTATGACGTGTACTAACTCCCCAGGAGGAATGTAATCATTATCTACTGCAAACCCATACCAATAAAAAATAAAATAAAAACTTACAGAAAAAAATCTTGCCACTTAGCTAATATTTTGAATTTTTGGAGTGTAATGGTTATTCCATATTAGGGGATGTATTACAATATAGTTCATTATAGTAATCGATTTAAGGGAAAACTATAATCATTGCTTTGGTACTAAAAAGTCATTTTCTAAAATTCTTTTTCACTTCTAACAGCTTTTAATCGACAGGAAATAATCTTGTAAAGATTTTCTATCAGAAACATTAGTGTCATTGTGATAGTAAAATATTGTACAAGAACTACTTCTTAGAAGATAGGAACATAACATTGGTACAGAAATCTTAGCTAATGAACTTGTAAGTAATGGGGAAATATATCACCATTGTCCATTGTAGTTGGTTATGATTTTTTTACTTAGAAAATACAAAACAGTCAACTGAAAACCAATTAAAAGTTTCAGTACATGACTGACTATAAGGTAAACTTACCTGCTTTCTTGTTTTGTTTTGTTTTTTTGGTGGTACTGGGGATTGAACTCAGGACCTGTGCTTGCCAGGCAAGCCCTTATTTTACTGAACTATTTCTCCAGCCCCTACCCGCTTTCTTCTATAGCAACAATAACTAACTGAAATACATTAAGAAAGAACACAGTAAATTATAAAATATCTTAAAAATTGTAAAATGCTTAACTATATGAAGGAAAGTATGAATACATCTATATAGATGGAAGAATATTATATTCTTGAATATGGCAACTTAATACTGTTAAAAGTTTTCACTAAGTTATTTATAAAGTTAATATACTTCTAGTTAAGTTCAATAGTTTTAAAAATATGTTTTGCAAACCAGTGGTTTAAATATTGAGAAAAGAAAACACAGGAATGCTCAAATTTCAAAATATAACAAAGAGAAATATACCCATCAAATATTAAAAATGTGAAATAACTATTGAAATACAGTTTGGAGTAGGGTTAAGCACATTGATCAAAGGAAGAAAAATTCAGAATATCCATGGTTAAAGAATCATAAACTGTTGAATAATGGGAGAGCTAGTTTACAAATGGTATGGGACAAATGGCAGATATCCACTTCATGATACTCTTAAAACTAAGATTCAAATGTACTAAACATAAGAAAATAATGACACAAATTTCAAAAGTAGAATTTCTTCAAAATTTGGAGGTGAACCCAGATATGTAGTCTGTGCCTGTAATCCTAGCATTTGGAATGCTGAGATAGGAAGATCTCCATGAGTTCAAGGCCAGCCTGAACTACACAGTGAGACCCTATCTGAAAAGAAGAAGAAAAAATTAGGGAGGTGAAAATCTTTTCAAGTGAGACATTTTACTTAAAATCCCATTAGAAAGGCAAGCAGGAGGCTGAGATAAAATATTTGGCATATAATAGAATTAATATTCAAACTATATTTCATGCTTTAGATCAGGGTAAAAAAGCAACTTAGTATAAACAAGATTATAAGGAGTAATCATAGGAGAAGTACATAGATAGCCTGTAAAATTTTGAAGAAATATCCATCCACATCAGTTATTTGAGATACTTGAATTGAAACAATGAAATAAAACTTTTGACAATTTTTGTTAGTAAAACTGACTGATATTAGGGAATTTTAATGTGTCAAGTTGCAAAAGTAGCTTATCATAAATTGCAGATTAGAATATAGTTTTTTCTTTTTAGAAGGAAAGTTTAATATATCAGTTTTAAATGTGTGTTCCTCTGAACCAGAAATTTGCTTTTTATATCCATAATACAGAAATGTTGTCTTAGGTACTTAGGGATATTAATATTTTATAATTTATGCCATGCAGAAGAGATTTATGAAGAAAAAGTAATCTGAGTTTTCTTCATTAGAATAAATTATGACATGTGCTTAATTATAGAATATTAGGCACATGAAATATCATGAAGTGTACATATAAATATACTTCTTGGGAAAAAATCATAAGATTTTTACATGAAAAAGCATGACAATGTCTGATATATGTAATTTTATTTATGTAACACTGCTTACACAAAACCTCATACACAGAAAAATATCTAAAAGGATACACACCACAGCTTTTAGATGTAAAGGTGGACCTATGATTTAGGAGCAACAAAGAATTAAAAGTAATGTTTCTATGTACATCACTAAGTATAAGAGGTATAAGCTTTGTGATATAACAGACATACTAGCCAAACATCAAAGATCCTGACTTTGGCAGCTCTGATTGGACCTTTTAGGACCATCCTTTCTACTTGGGCTGTTTATGTCTGTTTTTCCTATGTAATTTTAATTTTTTATTTTAATTTCTATTAGTACATGTTTGCAGTATATAATGATCATTTCATTGTGGAAACTTGGTACATGTTTTTTGGTGTTGTTGTTGTTTTGTTTTTTTCTGGAACTGGGGATTGAACTCAGGCCCTTCTGCTTGTCAGGGAAGTGCTTATTCTACTGAGCCATCTCCCCAGCCACATTAACACATCATAATTCTTGTTTATTCCTTTCCCCTCTTCTTTTTAAAGAGTACTATAGGTTTTGATATTTTTTTTTTTAAAGAGGTCTTTAACTTCCTTGGTTAAATTAATTCCCAAGTATTTAATATTTTCTTGATGTTATTGTGATGGGTGTTGGGTTCCTACTTTCTTGGGAAGTTGTTGGGTTTTTTTGTGACTTTGTGTCCTTCTACACTCAGTTTGGTAATTATTGTAGAAGTCTTTTGGTGGGATTATTTGAATTTTCTATGTAGAGCATTATGTCCTCTGCAAATAATGATACGGTAATTTGACTTTTTCCTTTCCCATATGTGTCTTTTTTGTTCTTTCTCTTGCCTGGTTGCTCTGGCTAGTTTTTTAGAAGTATATTGAACATGAGTGTTGATAGCAGACATTCTTGTTTTGTTCCTGATTTTAAAGGGAGTTTTCTGCTTTTGCCTATTCAATAAGATGTTAATAAAAGATGTTGTAATAAACATCTTTCTTCAGACTGATATCAGGTCCTTGCATACCTGTTTCTTTCAGCGTTTTTTAAAATCATGAATAGATGTTTGATTTTTTTTCAAAAGCTTTTTTATGTCCCTTGCTAGGTTGTCTTTGCTTCTGTTTATGTGGTATGTTATATAATAATTTATGTTGACCTATCCTTGTTTCTCTGGAATGAAACCTACTTGTTCATGATAGATGATCTTTCTGATGATTTGTTGTGTTCTGTTTCATAGTATATCTTACTGAAGTTTTTGTGTCTGTGTTGAAGATATCTATGTTGAAAGAAATTGGCCTGTAATTCTGGGGTGTGTGTGTGTGTGTGTGTGTGTGTGTGTTTGAGTTCTTGTCTGGTTATTGATAATGATATTGATAGCTTCCAAGAATTAGTTTGGGAGTACTTCTTGTCTTTTAGCTTCATTTAAGAGGTTGAGGAGTATTGCCATTAGGTCTTCCCTGAAGTTCTTGTAGAATTTATCCATGAATCATCAGCTTCTGAGCTTTAATTAGTTGGTAAGCATTTTTGTGTTTTTACTTTTTTAATTACTACTCTACTTTCATTGCTTGTTACTGGATTATTGAGGGTTTTCATATCATCTTGATTCTTTTTTCATTATTTATATAAATCTCATAATCCATTTTTTCTAGATTTTCCAGTTGATTGGACTACAAGTTTATTGAAGTAGTTATTAATAATCTTCTGTATTTCAATAGTATCTATTGTGATTTCACCTCTTTAATTTCTAATTCTATTGATTTGGGTCTTTCCCCCTTTTTTGGTAAGATTAGAAGACTGGCTAAGTGTTTATTGATTATTGCTTATTCTTTGAAAAACCAGCTCTTCAATTCATTGGGTCTTTGCAATGTTTTTAGTCTCCATTCCATTAATTTCTGCCCTGGTCTTTATAGTTTGTTTCTCTGTACTAGCTTTGATTTTGGATTGTTCTTATTTTTCTAGCACCTTGAAGTACATCATTATTTGAATTTCTTACATTTTTCTGATTTGTGTGTTCATAATTATAAATTTCCCTCTGAGGACTTGTTTTGTTGTTTCTCATAGGTTCTGGTGTGTTGTACTGACATCATTTTAGTCTAGGAATTAAGTTCTTCCTTGATTTCTCCTGTGACCCATTGATTACACAAGATTATATTAATTTCCATATCTCTTAGTTACTTTTCTTGTCGCTGAGATAAATACCCAACAGGAAAGGTAAAGGTTTAACTTACTTCATAGTTTGTAGAGGTTTCATTCTATAATCAGCTTGTTCCAATCATGGCAGAGGGAATACAGCTCATGGCAGCAGACAGTAGCAAAAGCAACAAGAGCGAACAAGAGAAGTCTCTTCTTGTCTTATATTTTATCCCATCTATCAGGATTAGTGCAGTGCCAAACCAATCCATGAACTGATCCAGAAGTCATCAACCCATAGTTCCAGCATCGCACTAAGACTTAATCACATGCTCCAGATTGAGTCATCTCCTTAAAAAACCTATGACCACATGAGACTTTCGGGGGACATCCAGACATAAACCATAACATTCTGCCCTTGGCCCCCAAAGATTCATGCATATCCCTTTATGCAAATGGCATTTAGTCCATCTCCAAGCTGAAGTCCTAACAGTTTCAGTATTGCTGACAAATCCAATTCCCAAGTTTCCTCTGAGACTTAAGGCAAACCCTTAGCTGTGAGCTCCTGTATAATGAAAAGGAAGTTAAATACTTGCAGTATTCGGTGGCATAGGTAGGTATTTCCATTCCAAAATTCACAAACTGGGGGATACAAAACAGTAGGACCAAAGCAAATTTGAGATCCAGCAGCAGAAACATTAAGTGTTGTAGTTCCATGTGATGCGTCTGAGGCAGTCTGTGGCAAGATGTAAATTCCAAAGAGCTTGGGCGACTTTGCCCCTACAGCACCTGTGGTGTCTTGCCATGGTTTCTCTCCTGGGCTGGCTCAGCTCCTTCCTTGCAGTTTTCCTTAGCTTGTCCACGTTCTTGGCTTTCCAAACTTCTGAGGTCTCCTCTGAACTTTTGGCTTCACACTCAAACTTCACACACTGGCCTCTCCAAGGGCACACTGTCTGGCCTTGCAAGCCTTCTTCTGAAATTGGAAAGAAGCCTTTCTTACTCCATGGCTCTTGAATTCTACATGCAGCTAAAATCAGTACCATGTGGATGATGTCAAGGTCTGATGCCAATTGGAACAGTAGCCAGGCTTCCCTCTCTCTTGACTATCGGGGTACGGTGCCTGGCTTGCTAAGCACTCTGAATCCAATTCCAAGGAGCAAGTTCTCTAGGCTGCCACCATTCTGGAACATGGTACTCTGGACTTGCTTCTCAAAGCAAAGTCTTTCACTTTTACAACTTTGAGGCTGCGAAAGGTGGACTCCTGCTGCTTCTTGATGCCCTCAGATCAACTTTTCTATTCTGTTCCTTCTCAGTCATCAAAATCTCCTCTGCTTTATCTTTACAGTTCACAACTTCCTTTCTGCGTAAGCCTACAATGTTTTAAATCATTCTCAACATAGATCTGGCTAAAAAGCCTTCAACAGTAGTTAGGCCACTGCCTCACCATTCAGCTTCCTTGAAATTTCTTCTACGAGAGGGCCAGCCAAATAGCTCAGCAGATTGAAGTGCCTGCTTAGGCAGATGCAGGGGCTGGGAGTTTGATCCCTGGGGCCTGCCATGCCAGCCCTGCCTCCAGGGCACTCAGAGGGTGCTCTGAGACTCAGAGTGGTGGCGTGTACCTGTAATCCCAGTGCTTGGGAGGCTGTAAACAGGAGGATCACTACAAGTCTGATCGACATAGTGAGACCCTGTAATAAATACAGAAGAAATTTCTTCTATAAGAATAATTAGTCCACTTCCTTTAATCTGAGTCTCAGGGTAAGTCTCTGGACATATGCAAAATGTAGACAAACTTTCTGCCAAGGCATAACACACATCCCCCAGGTCCACTAGCCAATACAATTCTTCTCAGCCGAAACCTCCTAAGTCTGGCGTTTACTGGCTTTCTGGTTTCCTGAGCCCTGATTAGAATCTCCCATATAATATAGCCTCAGGTGTTCAAAACCTACTTTTTTGCTGGCATCTCCAGACTTTTCCTAACTTTTTCCCTTCCCACAGGCAAGTTCCAAAGACCCCTAAGCCACATGGCCAGATATAATCACACCAACAGCCCTACTCCCAATACCAGATTCAGTGTCAGTTACTTTTCTTGTTGCTGGGACAAAATACCTGACACCCAGAGTTAAAGAAGGAGAGATTTATTTAGCTTACAGTTTGTAGATTTTAGTCTAAACCATAGTTTTGATGGTTTCTTATGTCATAGATTTCTAGTTTTATTGCCATATTATCTGATAATATACATGGAATAATTTTGATTCTTTATATTTACTGAAGTACAATTTATGGTCCAGTAAGTGGTCTGTACCAGGGAAAGTCCTGTGTACTGCTAGAGAATATATATTCTCTGTGTTAGGTGGAATACTCTATAGATGTCTATTAAATCCACTTGTTCAAAGGTTTGGTTCAATTCTAATATTTCTTTGTTTTTTTATGTTTAGTAGATTTTTTTGTAACAGTTGATCTAGCTGTGGTATGTTGAAGCTCATCACTATAATTGTCCTGATGTTTATTTGACCTTTTATGTATAGTGGTATTTTATTTCATGAAGTTGGGTGCCCCAGTGTGTGTGTGTGTGTGTGTGTGTGTGTGTGTGTGTGTATAGTTGTTAGCTCATGTAGAATTGTTATTTATTTATTTATTTATTTATGCTCCAAAGGCCTTCAGGGCAGGTTTGGATGGCTTGAGTTGTGGGGATCGAACCATAGCAGCCTGAGCCTGACTGCTTTGTTGAAGCAGCCACTTAAAGAACTGAGCTAAGGGGCAGGCCCCCTAGAATTGTTCTCTTAATAAACATGTAGTGACCTTCTGAGCCTCATTTTGTCATTTTTGGCATAAAGTCTTCTTTGTTTCAAAATAGGATAGCGGATATACTTTTTTTTTTTTTTTTTAATTTATGTATTTGGTACAGGGTCTTGCTACGCAGCTTGGACTTGTAGCGATGTGGGGCTGGCATAGCATGCAGTACCGGGGATCAAACACGGGTCCTTGCCCTTGCAAGGCAGGCACTTAGACCACTGAGCTATCTCCCCAACCCAACTGATATACTTCTAATATACTTATCCCTGTTTATTTTGGGCTCCTATTGCATGGAATATTGTTTTCCACCCTTCAATTTTTGTTTTTTGATTTCTTTTTGGATTAAATGTGTTTCTTGTACATAGCAGACAGCTGGGTTTTGTTATTCCTATTTAATTTTTAGTAGCACCTCCTTTCACTTGCAAGACCTTCCCAGTTAGTATGTAAAGTTTCTAGTGATTTTAGAAATAATAATTTCATTGTAGTGTTGGGTCTGAAACTGTGATAAAATGGATTTAAAAAGTGAGAATTTTATAAGTGATTTGCAACCTTTATATTCGCTAACTGATCCCATTTTATTATACTTTACTTTTTCATTTCTATTGTAAGGGCTGGGGAGATAGCTCAGTAGCATAAGCACTTGCCCAATCCCCAGTACCGGAAAAAAAAAAAAAAAAAAAAAAAAGACAGAGTCTATTATAAAAGCACTTTTCTTTTTAAAATGTTATGATTTGGGGGCTGCCGTTGTAGCTCAATGGTAGAATGCTTACCTAGCATTTGACGGTCCCTGCATTTCATCACTAATACTGTAGAAAAAAAAAAGAAGAAAAAAATGTATAAATGTAGTTGTTTTCCATCTGGATATTTTGATCCTTCCTTAAAATTAGAAGTGTTATGTTTTGATTGTTTTTGTTTTGTGCATATAGGTTGTTGTTTCTGGTGCTGTGATGGTACCCAAAATCTGCATGCTCAGCAATAGCTCTACTGTTGAACTGTATCCTCAGCACTAGAACCTAATATTTTAAGGAAGTAGATAGTAGAGGTCAGGAGAGAAGTCAATAGCTTGAAAGGAAGACAGAGTAAAAAAAAAAAAGAAAGATTTTTAAAAATTAGAGCATGGAGGTGAGGAAAGATGAATATATTTAAAGAGAATGGTTTTTAACCCAGGCATGCATAGTTATCATTTATAAATAAGTTGGTTGTCTCAAAAATTGATTAAAACACTGGGTCCTATAGACAAATATCTCTTCTCATGGAAAATGTGTTTCTTAATTGACTTATGATAAAACTTTCTTAAGTGTAAAGAATTAATGGAGAAAGTATGTTAATTATGATAGTTATAATACTTCAATAGCTTTCATGTAACTTAATCCCTTCTGTTTTAAACTTTCAAGGTTAGAAAATATTCAGAAATTGCTAGGTTAGTCTTACATCTTATGTCTGCTGGACATAGCAGAATTTTTTGTTTTATGTGAAACTGGGTCTTATGTAGCCCAGGCTGGCCTTGGAATCTCATTCTTCCTATCTCAACCTCTTGAATGCTGGGATTGCAGGCAAGCACTACCGTGCCCAACTCTTTATAACCAAGAATTTGAAAATATAAAAGAGCAAAGTAAGCAATCTGTAATGTACTTGTAAAAACTAGTGCTTCTATAAAGGACAATACAATGTTTGTAGATAAAAATAGAATTGTCCCATGTGTAATTACTGTTTGATTCTAAAGGTAAGCTAAGTACTTTGAAGACACCATACATCTAGAGCTCTATATAGGATGTAAGATACTGTGTAATTTTAAGAAAAGGAAGTTGACCTTACATGTATACTGCCTTTTATATGTATACTGACCTTGTATGTATACTGTCATTTTAATGGGCTGGGGTTGATTTGGAATCACTTCTTTTCTTGTTTCCATAGTTTCTTTTAATGTCTTTAATATCTTTTTTTAAGATTTTTTTTGAATCTTTTATCCACATTTTCATATTGGAATTAAACTTGTGATTTGTTAGTTGGGAGCAAGAGCTGTATTTCTGAATGTAAAATTATATTTAATGCATCTTGTTAAAGAAGATAATGAAAGTAGCTTTAATCACTTTTCTTGAATCTCTTCATTTCGTAGTGAGTGAGGCCCACCCATCTTACCTACCATACCCCTTTTGCCTTTCTCATGGATAGAGAATTAGAGATTAATCCAATAAATAAGTTAAAGTAAGCCTGTTGATAAAGATCTATGTAAATCATTTCCCTTATAATAGGAGTATGAATAAATATTCTTTCTTAGATTAAACTTTATGAAATAGTTGATATTTGATATTTTTACCTTAAATGGCAGTTTTATGTGATTCAAGGTATTGAAGTATAAAACTGTGGTTACAATAAAGCTTTATACAGTGATACCTTGGTTGTCAAACTTGATTCTTTCCAAATTTGTACACATATACAAAAGGTTTGAGAATTGAATGTATTTTTCCCATGAGAAATAATGGAAAACCAAATAATTGGTTCTGATACCCAAAAATTACACTTATACATTCATTTTTCCAGGACATTAACAAATTTTGCAATGATTTTTTTCTTAATCATGGTTCTTACATTTTTCCTCCTACCTTTACTGCTGATACACTAACTTGCTTTGTCACCATGGTTATGATGTTTTACCCAAATAAAGTAACAATTAAAAACAGAAGCACAGTGACAAATTTTTAACACACTAATACAATTACTATATGTTGTCTAAGCTAGAGTGACACTTAGACTGAAGCATCATCACCTTTTTCTGTCTGAGGCAATACATGACTCTCAACCAGTATAGGTTTGTTCAAATTGGAATTTCAGTTGGACTGTCAAGCAAAGTGGCAAACATCAACTAGATTTTTTTTTTAAACTTTGCTGTTTGAGTAGTAGAAAGTTCAAGCTTGGAGTCATTGGACACCTGGTGTACTGTATCTCTATACTTAAAAATAGTGTTATGAAAATAACATTGTAAGTCATTTAAATAAACTTCCAAAACAATATGATAGGAAGGTAACCATAGTTAATATATTGCACACTGTTATCTTTAAATTAGTTATTCAGAGTACAAAATATTAGCATTTAATTGTCCAAACAATGTTAGCACACACCTATCTTTTCAATGAACTAACGAATTCAATACATTGAGAAATCCAATGTGCCTTTCTGGTCTTTTGATTTGACTAATTCAAAAAAACTAAAAATTACAGAACAACAAAACCATAACTGAAGCCATAGAAGACCATCAGATACCATAAAGAGCTTTTAGCCTGTGGAACTGTTGGAGATAATGTTGTAGGGTGGTGTATGTGTGTGTTTTGGAGGGGGGCTGGTTGGTTTGGTTTGGTTTGGTTTAGATTTTTTGAGACAGGGTTTTTCTGTGAAGTTCATGCTGGCCTTGAACTCATGGTGATCCTTTTACCTTAGCCTCCTGAATTTCTGGGGGTGCACTACTTTGGTATAGTGTGTTGTTTGTAGTTCCAGAGTGAAAAGGTAATAGGTACCAAGAAGCAAGATTACTATAACAAATACTTTAAAATGTGGAAGTGGCTTTAAGACTGAGTACTAGGTAGAGACTATAAAATCTTTCAGATGAATGCTAGAAAAAGCCAAGATTGTCATGAAGAATTACTAGACTATTTTGATGAGCAATCAGAAAGAAAAGAGATTTGGAGAGAGCCAAATTCTAAGAGGACACAGAAGTAAACTTTAATAAAACATTAGTAGAAACATTATTATTAATGACCATTCTGATGAGGTCTCGGAAGGCAATGAAAAACATCTTGGACAGTAAGGAAAAGGTGATCCTTTTTCTAAAGGAGCAAAGTATTTGGCTGAATTACATTTGTGTTCTGTAGAAGGCAAACTGTTAATCTATGTAATTGGATATTTAGGAACATTTAAGTAAAATGTTAAGATGTACCTTGGTTTCCCCTACTGCTAAGAATACAATGCAAGAAGAGAAGTGAATTGAAGAAACAGTTGTTAAGAAGGACTGAGAACTTAAAGATTTGGAAAATTCTCAGTCTGTCCATATTGCCAGAAATTACAAAGCATCTCTGTCAGAAAAAACTAAGGGTGTGTCTATTTGATAAGGAATTAAATGTGTTTGTGAACGTGGACCTAATCAACCACCTCAGCATAAATCAGGAGTTGATCTGGGATTATGCTAGCAGAAACACTAACAGCTTTGACTAAAGCATAAAGAGAAGATAAGTCAGAATGAAGGAAGGAGGACCTCAAAGGCAATTCAAAGATCATCAAGGTGCTATTCCTACCACAGACCCAAAATGCCCAAGCAGTAAGTGGTGATCTTACTGGTTCACTTTTAAAGAACAGAACTGATTCCACTCACAAAGCCAGGTAGTTAGGGCTCTGCCAGAAAGCTGATATGGTTTCACTACATGGAAGAGATTGGCCACCCTGTGGAGCCATGAGGATGATGCTGTTACCTCGGTGTCTGGAGGGGAGGATTTCTACACCAGTGAATCTGAAAAACAGAAAGCATTGAACCAAAAATGATTATTCTCAAACTTTTACGTCTAATGTTATTTACCTTGCAGGATTTAAGACTAATTTGAGACCCATTAGCCATATCTTCTGTTTTCTTCCTTCCAGGATAGCAATATCTATCCTTGTGTCGCCAATTATATTTTGCAAACAGTACAACTTAATTGATTTCACAGGTTCAAAGCTCAAAAAAAGAAACACTTTAGAATAACTCACAATTTTCTTTTTCTTTTTTTTTTTTTTTGAAGGGGAATGGGGATTGAATTCAGTACCCTTGCTTTGCCAGGCAGGTGCTTATGCCACTGAGCTATTTCCCCATCCTGGCGCTTACGCCAATGAGTTATCTCCCCAGCCCACAGTTTTCTCCCTAGGTGATAACTGAGATGAGACTTTGTAATTTAGAGTTGATTCTGGAACAAGTTAAGATATTTGGGACTGTTAAGATGGAATGAAAAAGGCATGAATGGGAAGAAAGCTAAAGTAGGCATAGAATACTATGGACTGAATGTGTTTGTACCCCCAGAATGTTAAAGTCCTAACCCCTAATGTGATAATATTCTTAAGACCTTTGTCAGGTGATTAAACTCAAGATGGTATCATGAAGGTGAAACCCTCCATGGTGTAATTAATGTTGTTTTAAGAAGAGACACGGGGCTGTCTCTTTTCCTTCATAAGAGAAAATGGTGATCTCAGAGTCAAAAAGAGGGCCTTCACGGAGAACTAAATCCACCAGCACCTTGATCAGAAGAGTTCCCAGACTTTGTAATTGTGAAAAATGAATGTCTCATTTTAAAGCCACTTAAATTTTGTGTTATTTTGTTATAGCAGCCTGAGCTAAAACAACTTGAATATGTTTTCTCCCATTTTTAAGGTTGCCTTTTGTCCTGTTGTTTGTGTCCTTTGATGCACAGAAATGGTCTTATTTTTTCCTTATGTTATGTGTTTTTCACTGCCAAATCCAATGTTACGAAGCTTTTCTGCTATGTTTTTTTCTAGTTTAGTATTTTTTGCCTTTAGATCTTTAAACCCATTTTGAGTTCATTTTTGTATGTGGTTTAAAACAGAATCTTTTGCATGTGGATATCCAATTTTTAAGACACTGCTTTTGAAAAAACACCATCTTTTCTCATTGAGTTATTTTGGTATTTTTATTGATGATCATTTGACTATATACTGTTTCCAAGAGTTTTTGGAGTTTTCTGTTCCATTGCTTAATTTGTCTTTCCTTATTCCAGTATCACACTGTGTTGATTAGTGTGGCTTTGTAACTTGTTTAGAAGTCAAGAAATGAGAATTCTCCATCTCTCTTGTCTTTCAAAATTGGTTAAAGAGGGTCCCGGGAGATGGCTCAGTAGAATAAGTGCTTGCCTGGCAAGCGCAAGGGTCTGAGTTCAATCCCTGGTTCCGTAAAAAAAAAAAAAAAAAAAAATTGGTTAAAGAGTCCTTTGAGGTACCATATTAATTCTAAGATGAATTTTTCTGCTGTTGGCAAAAAAATTGAGATTTTGTAGTTATTATACCATATTGAATATGTAGAATACCTTGAGAAATATGAACATCTTCAAAGTAGGAAGTCTTTCAAAACATAAATATTGGATGTCCTGCACTTGTATGTGTCTGTAGTTTCTGTATTTAAGTCTTTCATCTCTGTGGTTAAGTTTATGCTTAAACATTTTATAGTTTTTGGTGCTATTAAAATCTTCTTTTTTTTTTTTTTTTTTTGAAATTTCATGGAAATCAAGGTATTAAAATTTAATCATAATGTCAATGAGGAAATATGGTAAACTTAGGGATTGTTTAATGTCATTAAACTTCAGATTTTCATCTGGAAGTGTCATCAAAATAAGTTGGCTATAATAAATGAAGCTTTGCATAAATCACATTGTAAGTACATTTTGTCAGCTATAAACATTGGGTGTTACTTTATCAATAAAACCTTCATTTTCCCCAGTGCTGTCAGGCTGTCAGTCTGTCAGTCTAACTTTTGTCTTCAACAATGCTCAGGCAAATATGAAGCTTAACTTTATTTATTCATTTATTTATTTACTTATTTGTATTTTAGGGAACTGTCTACAAGGTGTTCAGAGTCTCACAACTAGATCCTACTCATAGTTAACTACCTGTTTACTGCCTCCCAGGAGCTGATATTACAAGCATGCCACCACACCCACACTCAATTGCTGTCTCAGAACACCTCAGGGTGGGGCCAGCACAGCAGGCCAGGGATTGAACTGAGCTATTCAACCAGCCCAAACTTAACTCATTGTGTGTGTATTTTTTTAAATATATTTTTATATATTTTTTATTGAGAAATAAATACGAATGAGATAGTTTCACAGCTGATAAATAGGACAGTTTTGATAGTCAATACACTGTACATTGTTATCTTCTTAGTGGTTATCCATAGTACAAGAAGCAGACGGGATATTCTGTCCAAACACTGTTAGTATACCTCTTTCTTCTCATTGAGTTAAGCAAAAGTAGCTGTAAATTTATCCTATTTTGCATATATGAGTACAAAATTATCTTTCCTTTGTATCTTTTTTTTTTTTAATTTTAATTTTTGGGGTTTTTTTTGTCCTGTGAGAGGTGAATATTTTATTGGCATCTAAATACTACAGGTGTTTGAATTCAACTAAACAATTTAACACTGTCTAGCAGTCTATAATATTAGTGGGTTATCCTCAGAAGTTATTGACTTGAGCCTTTTACAGCTCATCATATTAATATGGATTTACTTTATATACCTCATTTCTATACTTTGCTGCTGTATGGTTAAGACCAAGATATAGCAAGACCTAT
>NW_004524627.1:10928999-10959737 GCF_000260255.1 Octodon degus
TATGTTGGTGGTAGTCTCATAGGAATTACATTAAATCTATACAACAATTTTGGGAGTATGGCTATCTGCACGATGTTGGTTCTTCCTATCCAGGAGCACAGAATATCTTTCCATTTTCTGAAATCTTCTGCGATCTCTTTTTTCAAAATACTGTAATTTTCTGTGAAAAGATCTTTGATTTCTTTAGTTAGATGAATTCTGAGGTATTTCATTTTCCTCGGTGCTATTGTAAAAGGTATTGTCTCTAATTTCCCTCTCAGTGTGTTTGTTATCTGTGTAGAGGAATGCTGTTGACTTTTGGGTATTGATTTTACATCCTGCTATGCTACTGAATTTGTCTATCAAATCTAGGAGTTTCTTAGTAGAGTTTTTTGGGTCTTCCAAATAAAGTATCATGTCATCTGCAAATAATGATAGTTTCACTTCTTCTTTACCTATTCTTACTCCTTTTATTTCTCCCTCTTGTCTAATGACTCTAGCTAATGATTCCAGAACTATATTGAAGAGGAGGAGTGATAGAGGACATCCTTGTCTTGTACCTGATTTGAGAGTAAAAGATTTCAGTTTTTCCCCATTGAGAATTATATTAGCCATTGAGTTGTCATAGATGGCTTTTAACAGATTGAAGTAGAGGCCTTCTATTCCAATTTTCTGTAGCACTTTGAACACGTATGAGTGTTGGACTTTGTCAAAAGCCTTTTCTGCATCAATTGAAATGATCATGTGGTTTTTAATTTTTGCTCTGTTGATATAGCGTATTACATTTATAGATTTTCGAATATTGAACCATCCTGCATCCCTGGGACGAATCCTACCTGGTCATGGTGTATGATCTTCTTGATGATTTGCTGTATTCTATTTGCTAGGATTTTATTGAGGATTTTTGCATCTATGTTCATGAGGGAGATTGGCCTGTAGTTCTCTTTCTTAGTTGTGTCTTTCCCTGGTTTTGGTAACAGCATAATACTTGCCTCCCGGAATGATTTTGGGAGAACTCTTTCCTTTTCAATTTCCCTGAAGAGTTTGAGGAGTGTAGGAATTATATCTTCTATGAAGTTCTTGTAGAATTCAGCTGTGAATCCATCAGGACCTGGACTTTTCTTTGTTGGCAGGCTCTTTATTACATTCCATATTTCAATGGCTGTTATTGGGTTATTGAGAGTTGTTATATCTTCTTGATTCAGTTTTGGTAATTTGTACCTATCTAGAAATCTGTCCATTTAGAAGTCTGTGGCTTCTATTCTGTGAGCGTAAAGATTATTAAAGTAGCTATTGATAATCTTCTGAATTTCTACTGGGTCTGTAGTAGTTACACCCTTTTCATTCTTTATTGCTTGTATTTGAATTTTTTCTTTCCTCTTTTTGATGAGGTTGGCTAGGGGCTTATCAATTTTATTTAATCTTTCAAAGAACCAGCTTTTTGATTTGTTAATTTTTGAACTGTTTTCTTCATCTCAATTGAATTAATTTCTGCTCTAATCTTTATGATTTCTTCCCATCTTTGGGCTCTGGGTTTAGTTTGTTCTTCCTTTTCTAGATGTCAAAGGTGCAGCATTAGGGTGTTTATTGGGTCCTGTTTTGTTTTCCTAATGTGTGAGTTCACAGCTATGAATTTCCCTCTGAGAACTGCTTTCATCGCTTCCCATAAATTACATTAAGCTTGAATTTTCATTGAATTGTAGATATTGTTGAATTTCTAGTTTAATTTCATCTGTAACCCATTGATTGCTGAGTAGGGTGTTAATTTCCATGTATTTGGCGGGTTTTTCTGGTTTCTTTTGTTATTTATTTCCAGTTTCATTGCATTGTGGTCAGATAATATGCATGAGATAATTTCTGTTTTCTTGCATATACTTAAGCATGACCTGTGTACTAGAATGTGATCTTTTTTAGAAAATGATCCGTGTGCAGCTGAAAAAAAATGTGTATTCCGCTGTGGTTGGGTGGAACACTCTGTGTATGTCGACCAAGTCCATTTGTTCCAAGCTCTGGTTCCGTTGTGCTACTTCTTTGCTAATTTTTTGTCTGGTTGATCTATCTATTTTGGGATAAGGGGGTGTTAAGGTCTCCTGTTAAGATCGTTGTATTGGATATTAGATTTTTCATGTCAATTAAAGTTTGTCTTATATACTTGGGTGCTCCTGTGTTTGGTGCATGCATATTTATGATTGTTATTTCTTCCTCTTGAATTTTTCCTGTAACTAGTATATAGTGGCCTTCTTTATTTCGTTTGATCATTCTTGGTTTGAAGTTGAGACTGTCTAAGATGAAGATTGCTACCCCTGCTTTTTTCCGAAGTGCTGGGGCATGTAGCATTGTTTTCCATCCTTTGACCTCCAGCCTGTGAGTTTCTTTATGAGTTAAATGTGTTTCTTGTATGCAACATATTGTTGGGTTTTGTTTCCTAATCCACTGTGCCAATCTATTTCTCTTAATTGGTGAATTACTTCTGCCCATATTTTTTTTATATCATTTGTATTTACTCCTTCATTCTCATTGATGCCTATTAGTCTCACATTGTTCATCTTTGCATCGTCTTATAGGTGATGAATTATTTTTTCCTGCATCCTGTATCTTCTTTTTTAGATTTTGTTCATTGTTAATGAATGGCAACACAACTGATATTGTGTGTCAATTTTGTATCCTACAACTTTGATGAATTTATTCCTTAATTGTATTTTTTTATGGAATATGTAGAGTTTCTACATGTAATATTTGTAAACAGATCATTTTACTTTTCAGTTTAGATGTCTTTTAATTCTTTTTGCCCAACTTCTCTGGCTAGGATATCTGTTACTGTGTTGAATGAAGGTGGTAAAAATAAAATAAAGTTGGTAAAAGTGGGCACCCTTTCTTTCTGATCTTAAAATTTTTTGATAATTTTGTCATTAACTATCACCTTTTCTGTGGGAATTATGATATATGGCCTTTATTATGTTGAGAGAGATTCTTTCTATTCCTAATTAAAGTATTTTTTCATTGAAGGGTATAGATTTGTCCAAGGCATTTTGTACATCAGTTGAAGTATTCACATGGTGACTTTAACTTTTATTATTTTATTAAAGTCTAATATGTACACAGAAGTACATACAAAATCAGTGTGCAGGTCAGGTAATTATTCAATAATGACCATGTAATAGCCTCATAGATCAGAATATAGAACAATATCAGCACCCTAGAAACTGCTTTATGTCTCTTTTGTCCCATGGGCAATCACTGTCCTGACATAGCAATATAATTGTTTTTATATTTTCCACTTTTTATAAACTTATACATTATGTATTGTTCTTTTTTTCATTGAGCTATGTGAAATTTGTGCACGCTATTCCCTGTATCATTAGTTCTTTAAGTTTCATTGTTGTATATGGTCCATTTGTTGAATTAGCCAAAATTTATTAACAAGAGGCATTAAGTTTGTGAATGCTTTCAGGCTGTTAACAAACTACACTCCAATGACCTTTTGGTCCACATGTGTGTGTATTTATTGTTGAAATGTTCTAGGAATTTAATATTTTAGTATACATCCCAAGTAGAAGTGAGCATTACTAGGGATATAATAGCTAGATCATAACTGAGTGTGCATTTGTTCAACTTTGGTAGATAATATAAAGCTTTCCAAAGTGATTTTATGAGTTTCATTTCAACTCCATATGAATTTACCTGTTACTCCATAGCCTTACTACCTCCTGATACTGTCTTTTCATTTTTATTAGCATAGTGAGTACATGGTAATATATCATTTTTTCTAAATTAAGCTTTTCCTAATTAACTTTGAGAATCTTTTTATATTTTATTGGCTTCTTGAATTTCTATTTTTATGAAGAGTATATACATGTCTTTTTTTTTGCTGTTTTTAAAAAGTCAGTTTGTAGGCAGCCTATATATATTCTACACATGTACTTTTTAGTTATGTTGTAAATATCATCATTTAATGTGTGCCTTGCATTTTCTTTTCTTTTTTTATTTAATGAAAAAGAAGTAGCAATGAGACAGTTTCAAAACAGGTTAGTAGGACAGTTTCAGTAATTAATACGTTGCATATTGTTGTCTTCGTAGTATTCAGAGTACAAGATGCAGACATGGTGTCTTTTTTAAAAATTTTATTTATTTATTTGTTTATTTTCAAACCAAATTGGTAGGACAGTTTCAATAATTAACACATTGCATACATTCTTCCTAGTAGTTAATTGCTGTATAAGATATGATGTCTTTCCTAAACACTATTAGTACAAATCTTTCTTCTCATTGAACTAAGAGAAAGTAGCTGTATATCATCCTATTTTTACATTTTACTTTCTTAAAGATATTCTTAAGTGTAGTTCTTAATTGTAATGAATTCCCGTGTATTATTTTTCCTTTATATGATTTAAGAAATATATGTTGCATATTGTTTAACAAATCTTTTTCTGTCCCTTCATGACAAAAACATTTTTCAGCAATATCTTTTGAAAATATCTTTTGTTTGCCTTTGATATTCATATCTATAGTCTGACTGGAATTATATTTTTTAACAATTTGAAAGAAAAATTTTAGATTTTACCAAATAGTTGCAGCAATTATACAAAGATACTCAGGTTTTCTTCAGATTCCTGAAATGCCAAGTTTTACTGCATTGTTATATAGATAAATGCCTATATAAATAAGGTTACTGATACACTGGAGCCATCTTTGTGTATAAAATTTGATCAAGATTTACAAACTTGCTCGTCAGTTTGTAAGCCATGTTGTGAGTTACAGAGTAAAGCACTTTTACTTACTTTTAGCTTGAAATGGGTCTTGGGTAGGTTATTTACGTCCTCAAAGTTAGCAGTACAGTACAAGCCATTCCTATTCTTTTCTTCTTTTTTGTATACATCAGATACTCCATCATAAAAATAAAAATGCTTAATAAAAACTAAGAAGCTGTTCATGGTCACAAAATAAGATGAGAATATAGAAAGGGCGTGGTTATGTTGACAGGTAGTTCTTTTAGAAAAGTCTCATCAATTAAAAGTACTCCACGTCCTTATTGCGCTAAACAAAGAATTGGATAAGAAAAGCCCAAAATGATGCCAGCAGTTTTATTTGAAAAGTGAGGGGAGAGGGGCCGGTGAGATGGCTCAGCAGACCAACATGCCTGCTTAGTCAAGCTTGGGCAGGCACAGGAGCTGTGGTTAGATCCCCAGCACCACATGCCACTCCAGCCCCACCCCAAGGGTGGGCTGAGCTGGCAAGAATCCAGGCATAGAGGTGACACCTGTAATCCCAGCACTGGGGAGGCAGAAAGCAGGAGGATCACCACAAATCTGAGCTGTGCAGTGAGACTCTGCAACAACCAAATACATTAGAGAGAGAGAGAGAGAGAGAGAGAGAGAGAGAGAGAGAGAGGAAGAAGAAGAGGAGGAGGCGGCGGAGGAGGAGGAGGAAGAAGGGGAGGAGGAGAGGGGAGAGGAGGGGAGGGGAGGGAAGTGGAGGGGAGGGGAGGGGAGGGGAGGAGAAAAGTGATGGGTGAAGCTTTGTAGAGCAAACTTGCATGAAAGAGAAAAGGATAAATTTAAAGAGTGGGCTACCCTGAGGAGTCAAGATAGCAGGCTCCTTTTGGTGTCTTCTCTCTTATGTCATCCACATCTTGTAGAAGCCCATGAGAAGTTCCACATATGGAATCATAGGAATTATTTGACACTGTCCTGGGACCTTGTAACGGCAAGTCACACCCTATTTTCTTAGCCAGCTTTGACATGCTCTAAGGACAGTAGAAGAAAAGGATTGAAAGAGGCTACTGGGAATATCCTCTACCCAAAGAATGAATTTTCATCTTAATAAATGAAACATTGGAGTTGCAGAATTGAAGTTTCCAATGTTAAGCTTAAATAAAATCACCTATTTTGCATATAGTGTGGTAGGTATGATCAGGCAAGAAACTGTTTCATAGATAAAGCTGGTGTGTTGTAGATTCTAAAAATAATATAATTAAAGATAATACTTTAAGTGAAATGGTAACATTAAAATTACATGTGACTCCATACTCAGTTTCTCTAATAGCACACCATTCTGGTACAGTTAATTTGGAGATTTAAAAATCTGTATATGAGACTGGGTGTGGTGGTGCGCGCGCATGTAATCCCAGCTGTTGGGAGTCTATAAACAGGCAGATCAGTACAAGTCTGATCTAGTAGTGAAACCCTGAACACCCTGTAGACCCTTCCATAAAATAAAATAAAATAAAATAAAATAAAATAAAATAAAATAAAATAAAATAGTCTGTATATGTTCAAAGCTTCCAGTCCATCTCTTAAAAGCAAACTACAACTGAATATTCAGCATTATGTTCTAAAATTTAAGTAGAAACAATGACCTGCAGTTTTAGTTAAATGTACTGTACGGAATGTTAAAAATAGAGTACAGTGACAAGAATAGCTTAATAGATTATATTGTTTAAAGGTTAAATAGATTATTAATTTAGAAAAATGATCAAATGGGGTGGTATAGGACTAAAGTTACAATTATTTGGAAGGCAGAGCCAGAAGAATTACTCAAGCCCAGGAGTTTGGGGCCAAAAGGGCTAACAGTGTGACTATATCTTTTAATTTTTTTTTTTTTTTCCGGACAAGGATGAGGACAAGGAGGAAGAGGTCAAATGGGGAAGGGGCAGAAGACAGGAAGGGGAGAGGAGAGGAGAGGAGAGGAGAGGAAAGTTTATAAAGACTCTTTAATCTGGGTTGGCTTCCTGAAAATGTTTCTTACACTGAATTGTGTGAGATGTAATAGGAAAAATGATACATTGATTCTTATTTTAAAATTCTTTGTTCTGCATCAGGATATTAGACATAATTTAAAGAACTCAGCAATTTTGCATATAAATATAACTACTATATAATATATGTGTGTTGATATTCTGTTTCAAACCAAATAACAACAAAAAAAAGGTAAAAGAATAAAACCAGATGACCAAGTAATGTAACAGTTTAGCAGTTAAAACCTGAAGGTTCTTATCCTAATCCTGAGCAAATGTTGAGCTACTTTGCTTTTGTCTGAGGAATCAGTTTACTGCCTTGAGGCAAGTATGGTGATGAGGGTAATTTGGTCTTCATAATCATCTTGTTTGCCCTTAGAAAAGAGCAAGTGGTCAATTTGCCTTGTTTTGTAATTGTCAGTGTCTATCCTGGTGTTGAGATTAAGTAGTAGTGGTGGGTAAACTAAGAAGCATGTAGAGATGAAAGAGATGGATAGACAGACATGGAATTTAAATAGCTGTTTCTGCTGATAAACAAGCTTTAATAGGTCTTACTACTTTTGACAGTTGGTGAGAGATAGATAGATTTTTGTTTTGTTTTGTTTTTATTTTTAAATCAGGAATTGAACTTGGGGCCTTGTACTTGCCAGGCAGGTGCTTATGCCACTGAATATTTTTTGAAAGGTCTGTTAACTGAAAAAAAGTGGTCAACAGTATCCTCCTTTGACAAAAATATCTCTTAAAGAATGAGATAAATCTTGAGTGTATATTAATGTATTTTAAGGATATGTACATAAATGGCTATATATTTTTGTCTTTCAGAGTTGGAGGGTTATCCAGTATATTAATGTCTTATTGATAATGGCAGAACATCCACCTCTGCTGGATACAACTCAGATTTTAAATAGTGATATATCTCTTCTGTCTGCCCCTATTGTAAGTGCAGATGGAACACAACAGGTAAGGAAACTGAAATGTTTATTTATGTGTAGTACACATATATTTTTTCAAAGATTGTAAAATATAAACATCACAATATTTATGTTTTGTTTTGTTAAATGATAAAATAATGAATATTTTTGAAATTGTTCATGAAATGTCTCACTGATAGATTTCTTGTGTTATATTTAGTTGCCACTCAAGTTTTTCCTTTATTAGTCCTTTGATTTTTTAACTAAATCTAATTTTTTACCTTAATAATTATTATAAATCATTTATTCAAATTGTTATGAAATTATAACTTGGTTATGCAATTAAATAACATTATAAAATATAAAACTTCATCTTTTTCCCATCTTTTTCTTTCCATCTTCTTTCCTCACCAGACTCCTGTCCTCTTCTAAAAATCATGTACAAAATTACCGAAAAGGTGCTATGTTCTATTACCCTAATCCAGGGCTTTAAAGATACAGTTATGTGTTCATACTGACTCATTACCCTAGTAAAGTAATCCTGAAACAATGTTTTGCCATAAGCACCTATTATGTGCCAAACAATGTGTCTATTTTCCCACCCCCCTTACATTGTAGGTATTTTAATGATAGGTGAAAAAATGAAGATTAAAGATACAATAAATGATAAGGCAAGGCCAGCCAGATAACTCAGTGAACTAAAGTGCCTGCTTAGGCAGAGCACAGTGGCTGGGGTTTGATCCCCAGCATGCCATGCCAGCCCCACCCCCAGGGTGTGCTGAGATAGGTAATTGAGACTGAGCATGGTGGCGCACACCTCTAATCGTAGCTTTTGGTAGGCTGTTCATGGGCAGATCACTACGAGTCCGAGTGCGATCTACAGAGTGAGACCCTGTAGACGCTATACTAAATATAAATGAATAAATGAATGAATGAAGAGGCAGGGAAGATAAATCAGTGACTTAAGCACATGCCTGACAAGTGCAAAGTCCGGAGTTCGATCCCCAGTACCACAAAAACACAGCTGGGGAAGTAGCTCTGTGGACTAAGCATATAGTCAAACCCTATCAGCACTCATATCCTTAATCCTAGTATTGGACTATAAACCAATCCAAATATCACATCCTAAGCCCCACCTATGACTGCATGAGGCTTGACTTTCATGGTCCAGCATATGCCTGGCAAGCACAAGGCCCCAGGTTCAATCCCTGGCACTACATGCTGTACCAGCCAAAGAAACCAGCCATGGTGGTGCACCCCTGCAATCCCAGTGCTGGGGAAGTTGATATAGGAGGATCACTTGAGTCCAAGTTGCGTAGCGAGACCCTGTACCAAATAAAAGATTTTTTAAAAAGTAATCGATGAAAAGAAGGAATAGTATGGGTACCCTGTGATATAACAAGTATTGTGCTGAGAACTGTATGATTTCATTTAATTCTAGTAACAGTCCTGTAAAGTGGTTGTACTTGTCCATTTTGGCAGATAAACAAAATAGGTTTCAGAAAAGTTGAATAACATCATTAAGATTAAACAGAGCTTGTGCATCTGTGCTTGTATTACTCATAATGTCTCCTTTGGAAACAAGAAAAAATTATATTTTGTTATGTCATAAACATAATTTTTATAATTAATGATTATGGGTTTTTTTGTTTTGTTTTGGTTTTTTAACGAGATAAAAGGTCTATTTTGCTATTTAAAATTCAGTAATCTTTGGTTTGGTTTCTAAATGTTTCTGTTTTATGTAACCAAGGCAAAAAGTGTTGTGTCCTGGTTTTAATTTTCACACATACTCAGGTAACTTTAAATGGGAACTTCATTTCACTAATTTGCTTTTCATGGTCAAATTCAAGTCTATTACATTTTTTTTTTTCCTCACAAATATGAAAGCTGTGACTGGTATTCATTTACTTTAGTGAAAGGGGTATCTTCTTTTATCATTTGCGGCCTCAGGCTAATTGGTGGTTTCAAGTTGTTAATAAATCTTTTTTTTTTTTTGGCAGAACCAGGGATTGAACTCAGGCCCTTGCACTTGCCAGGGAAGTGCTTATTCCACTGAGCCATCTCCCCAGCCCCTAAATCTTTTGCATAAAAAAATAAGTACTTGTAGTACATTGATGTAGCTGCTACAGTTGTATATGCCAGGGGAGACAACACTGGAAAGATGTGCCACTGCATTTCCCTCTAAAGACTTCACTTCTTAAGTCACTTTCCTCATTGCTGGGACAAAAAGTCCAGCACCAACAACTTACAAGAGAAGTTTATTTTGGCTCACAGTTTTAATCTATAGTTGGTCAGTTCAAGTCAGGAAGACATGATGAAAAGTTTTGGAAGAGGAAAGCTGCTCACATCATAGCACAGACAGGAACCTTAGAAAAAAGGTGAAGAGGGAGATAAACCATCTCAGTTCATACTCTGAGAGTTAAGGCAAACTCTTCACTGTGACACCCCCCCCCATAAAAATTAAAAACTGCTGACATTGGCACAGGGTAAACCTTTATACATTCCAAAAAGGAGGAATGGGGAATGGAACCAAAACAATACAGGAACCCAGCAGGACAGACATTAAAACTTGGAGCATTGTGCTCAGCACCAAAGCAAACTGTAGCAAAATGGTAACTTCAAAGACCTAGAGTGGCCTGATAGGGTTTGTATCTAGATATACCCCCAGAGCCTCATGCAGTCACAGGTGGGTCTTAGGATGTGATATTTGGATTGATTTATAGTCCAATACTAGGATTAAGGATATGAGTGCTGCCTACCCTATGGATCAGGTAGCCTGGATAAGATATAAAGAACAAAAAGCTGTGGCTGATTGCTTGCTTGCTTTCGTTATCCTTTGCCTTGCATGAATGTTTCTTCTGTAATGCTCCTCTGCTATGCACCCTGCCTTAAAGCCAGCCAACAATGAACTGACACCTCTACAAATTGTGAGCTAAATAAACTTTTCCTTCTTTAACTTTGGGTGTCAGGTATTTTGTCTCAGCAGTGAGAAGAGAAACTAAGACCTGCCTACCCCCAGGACTGCCAAGTGCAGCCCTTCACACTTGGGCTGATTTTGGTCACTGACTGCGGCCTTCCTCCTTAGCCATTTTACATTCTACATCTCCAGCTTCCTGTGGTCTTCACTACACTTTCAGCATTATGTAGTTCCCTCTCAGGAGAGCACTACCTCACCTCTCATGTCTTCTGAAATCTGAGTGGAAGCCTTTCTGACATCACAACTCTCATTTTCATTCTGCATGCCTACAAAACCAGCAGCATGTAGATGATACCAGGGTCTGCTGTCAACTCAAATAGTATCCTGGCCCCCTTGCATCATGACTGTGGAGGCCTCCATATGCCTAGATGACAGCACTGAACTTGAATCCCAGCAAACTCAATTCTGTAGTTCAGTGATAAACCTTTTAGAGCTTTAAATGATATAAGCAGCATGCTGCAGTATTCTGTAAGTTCACTGCCACTGTGCTAGTCAGTTCTTTTTGAGCAGAGCACCCATGTGCTCACATCACAAAGAAAAGTCACTTTTGCAAGGTGAAAGATAGGGTCTTGCTATTTCCTAGAATCCCCTCAAGACATCTTCATTGTCCTGATATGAGGTACCTGGCTTCTCTTTAATGCTAATCTTTTTAGCAACCGTGATTTCCTGTTCTCCAGATTTGTAAGCATTTCCCTCCAGAAGAAACTAAAGACTTCAAATGGTTCTTTTGTGTCTTTTTTTAGGATAAAGCTGACTGAAACCCACTAGTAGTATGTATCTATGCCACAGCTTAACTATTAGTCTGCTTTGAAATTTTCTCTTTCAGATTAATTCCATATCTCCCTTAATCTCAGTTTTCCTACAAAGTCTCCGTGCAGGAGCAAAAGCACATGTCTGGAGCTCAACTGCCAGTGGACTCTTTGTTCACAACTGAAACCTCCTGAGCATTGTCTTTAGTATCTGCCTTTTTGGTCTTCTGTGTTCTGACCAAAATCTCTTATACAGCTCTGCTTATTAACATTCTAGAGCTGCTACTTCAGTTCAAATTTCCAAATCTTTCCTAATTCTTCCTGTGCACTACTTGCAAAGACTTATGAACCACCTGGGTTACAATCACAATAATGACCCCATTCTCTGGTACCAAAATCAGTCACAGTCACTCTCCTTGTTTCTGGGGAAAATGTAATACCTGCAAAAGTTAAAGGAAAAAAGGGTTATTTTTGGCTCCTACGGGTAAGGAGATACTCTCCTCCAGGTCGCATCCCCAGTAATTCACTTCTTCAAACAGACCCCACTTCCTAAAAGCACATTCAGCTGTGGTACTCATAACCCAGTCACCTTGTAAAAGCCCTGCCTTATGAATGCATGAGGCCTGAGGAGTGAGCACATTGGATATAAACCATAACATGTCTCTTTCCCCTGAAAGGAAATTCTTTTGGCAGAATTTTTTAAAATCTTGAAGGCTCTATGGCTATTTTGTATACACGTATTATACAAAGGGATTAAGGGGGAGGTGAAAAACATTGAAATTCTTAATAGCAGGGAGAGAGCTAAAGATGGGTGGAAAGAGAGCACTAGACTTAGCTCAGAGTTGAATTTGATTTATGTGACATAACCAGATTTTTAAACTTCAAATATGTTTCATTCTCTTAAAAAGTAAGGGCCAGCAAGATGGCTCAGTGGACTAAGTGTCTGCTTAGGCAAACATAGGGTCCAGAGTTCAATCCCTGGCACCACATGCTGCACCAGCCCCGCCCTCAGGCACGCTGAGCTGGCAACTGAGCCCAGGCTTGGTGTCACGCACCTGTAAATCCCAGGGCTGGGAGGCTGAAAACAGGAGTATCACTACGAGTTCAAGCTTCAACAATAAAGAGAATAGAAGTAGCAACAAGTTTGGGATTTGAGGGAACACAAGAGAACTGACTTGACTCTGTTTTTATTTCAAAATGGATGTATAAGTAGAAGTAGTAGAAATATGAACTAGGATTTGCACCCTCACCATGTGTCAGATACTGAGTCAAATGTTACAAATGCATTGTTTCATTTAATTTTCCTAATAGTCTTACAAGTCACTTGAAAATTTCTAAAACTAGGAGTTAAGAAAGATGTTACTTGTTACAAGGTTAAGTAACAGCTTTAAAAGGTAAAAAAAAAAAAAAAGCAACAGGATTTAGAGATTAAGTCTGTAGGATCCTAATCATGTATTACGAAGTGTCAGAATTTTATGGCTAGCAAAACCATAGGAATGAATAAGATTATTTTATTGGTAGAATTTTGAGTTGGTGGGAGACAAGTATTACAATGTGATTTGGGATATAGTACTCAAATAAATATGCCTATGATGCCAAAATGAAACCAGTTTATAATGTACCTTCTCTTGAACATGTTGAAACTGTTTAAAGTCACCTATATGTATCTTATTTCCCCAGGTTTTCCTTTCATCATTTTTGATCACTGTAGACAACTTTGATATAAACCACCTGCCATGGATTATTTTAGAAGTACGGCTTAGGAGGAATACTGTTTTCAGTAAGAGAGCTCAGGTTAAATAAAGACAAGAACTACAACTGGGGGTTTTCAGGGAACAAATACCAGATAGTCCAGTTAATGGCAGTTCTTTGAAAATGAATCTTTATACTGTTCTAAATCTGTTCTGTTCCCTCTGATAAGTACTGTTCTGCTGGTTTTCACTGCTACTGTGGTTTTGAGGCTGTTGGTTTTCAAGGCAACATGAAGGTTGGGAGACGGAGTAGGGAGTATGAATCCTGTTCATACCAGGATTCTAATGTTACTCTTGAATGGATTGTTGCAAGTTAATTAACCCTGGTTAATTTCCAGAGTTCTGAAATATCTGGTTTGACTATTTTTACTTGCTATTATGGAAAAATCAGTTTGAAAGATTTATACTTCACTATTCCCAGTATCATCCAAAAAAGAGGTTTTAATGGGTAAAAATGTAAAATTATCAGAGAGTAGGTTTTATTCTGTATGAAATACAGAATTTTTCTCATATTATTTTAAATTTCTTTTTATTGATGTCTAAACTTTGGAGTACAAAGTATCTGTTAGCTACCAGCATCTTCAGTGTAATCATTTCCTGTCTCAAATAAATACATCATTGTATTTATGACACATAGTAAAATTATGTTCAAACCTGATGGATGAATAGTCCTATAAAGAAGAGTTTATTTGGTTGTGTTTGTTGTTTTTTCACCTGACTTACCTCTTTACTTTAGAATAAATAAACCACTTCATATTCACTAAATTTCCCTACCTTGGTGCCTGAGTCTTTTCTGTAGATAGGTACTCTTTCGTGCACAGCAGGTTCTTTGTTTGGATACTTGATTGAGCGTTGTCTCCAAAATACTCAGAGCCTTTTGTCCAGAGGAAACTGACAAGGCAGAACAAGAAAAAGTAAAAGCACTTCTCCCTTTCTACACCACCTAAGATCCTAAAAGATAATTTCTGAGATTAGATTTTACCTAATGCTTTTGCTGCTCCTTCTTCTTCTTCTTTTTTTTTTTTTTTAATGTATTTTAGCAAGGGTCTACAGGGTCTCACTATATAGATCAGACTCATAGTGATCTGCCTGCATTCAGCCTTCCAAGAGCTGGGATTACAGGTGTGGGCCACCACGCCCAGTCTCAATCACCTGTCTCAGCACACTTCAGGGGCGGGGCCCACACAGCATGCCAGGGATCAAACCCAGGCCACTGTGTCTGCCTAAGCAGGTGCTTTAATCTACTGAGCTATTTGGCCGGCCTTTTGCTTTTGCTTCTTTACCTTCATGAAAGCTATATTTGGTTTAATTGGGGACAAAAAAGAAGGAACATTTTCACTAATATCAGAATAAATTAAATATGATTAATACTAACATGTGCATTTTAAACATCTTATAGCATACATACCAAACAATAAACATTCTGTAAGCCTTAGGGGTGGGATTACTGAGACTTTAAATAATACTTCAGGTCTTTGTGCCCTAAAATTTTAATCTAGACCCTCAATTACAGAGTTTACATCTGAAAGTAGTTTTCTTATAATGGTTCTTTAGCTTTGCCTGGCAAATAAAATATTTTTTCATTCAATTCCCCACCCTTAGAAGTTTTTGAAAGGCTAAAATAAAAACATTAAACCAATCTGTCCTTTCTCATTGAGGTTTGTTCCTCCTATACACCAACAGAATGCTACTTTCTAAGCAGTATTGGCATGAGAAATTCAGATGCTTTTTTAAAAAAAATAGTGTAATTTATTCTTTGCTTAGACACGGCAGTCTTGCATACCCCCAGTGGTACTGGAGACTTTGTATTAGAGAGTTACAGCCTTTTTTACTTTGAGATGTGGTTCTCGCTGAATTACCAAAATGCTAAGGCTGAGCTCAAACTTGTGATCCTCTTGGTTCAGCCTCCCAGAGCGCTTAGATCACATACAGCTTCAAGGTTCTCATTCTTACAGGATTTCTCTGTATGGAATAGTATATTGTTTGTGCTATAGGAAATATCTTAAATTTAGTAAATGGTTAGCTCTCTGAGGAAACAAATATCTTTGACTCCTCTCCAGATGAATTTTAAGTGCATTTGAGAACTAAATAGAAGCAATTAAATTGTCTAAAAATTAGAAGAAAATAAAGGTAGTATGTATCAAACCTAGATCATTGTTGTCCAATGGACTATAATGTAAACCAAAAAAAAAATTTAAAATTTATTAGTAGCCACCTTAAAAACTTGAAAATGGGCAAAATTAGTTTTAATGTTTTATTTAACCTACTAAGCCCTGAATTATCTTTATTTTTTAAAAGTCAGTATATGAATTATAAGGAATAAAAACAGAAAAGGCAAAAAACAAAGCCATTTCAAGTTATAAGGACAGCTTGGATGTGTCCTTCAAGGTCATGTGTGTACACACACATGCCATTTTTTTTATTTTTTAAAGAGAGTACAGGGCTGGCCAGATAGCTCAGTGGATTAAAGCACCTGCTGAGGCAGACACAGAGATTGGGATTAGATTCCCATACGAGGCCCGACCCCCAGGGCACGCTGAGACTGGGTGTAGAGGTGCATGCCTATAATCCCAACTCTTGGGAGGCTGAAAACAAGAGGATCACTATGAGTTGAATCTGTGTACTGCGACCTGTAGACGCTATACTAAATACATAAAATAAATAAATAAATGATAGTATTAAAACAGAAAAATTACAAATGATAGAGTTTCACTAAACAAAATAATATGAATTTCGTAGTATTTGTTGCATTGCATAGTATTGTCTTCACATTAGTTGTTCATATTACCAGATATATGCATGTAAAATTGGAAGAAAGAAATGTGTAAGAATTTAAGAGAAAGGGTTTCAACAATTGAGAATAAAAGACAAAACAAATTAAGCATCAACTGCTCCTTTCCACAAACCAGCAGAAATCCATAGTACAGTTGTAGAAACCATCCTTGCTTACATAAATCTCTTTCCCCTACTCCCTTCCTGTCCTTCTCCTCAACTCAGTAATTCCTTCCTTTTGAACAGGTTCATTTCCTTTTTCCAGTGTCTGTAGTAACCTTCAGATTTTATTTTCTTTTTCAGGTTGTCACACTAAGGAAACAATACAATGTTTGCACATGCAGGTCTTATTTTCTATAGGAGTATGGTCTCTAGTTGCATCCATTTACTGATAAAGCCTCAAACTTATCTTTTTTATAGCAGAATAATACTCCAATTTTTGTACTAAAAGTCTTTTCTAGTGTGTAATTTGCACTTACAGCATATCCCATCCAGACACATTTTAAGTGGTTGATAGCCACACTTAGTAGCTGCTAACATTGGACAGCATAGCCATAAATAAAATTAAATGTAGAACCAATAAAAGACATCACAAAGGGAAAAATGGATAATATTAACTATAGCAAAATGAACAAAGTAAGAGAAGATACTTTGAGCATAACATGGTACAGTATTATTAACATACAAAGAATTCATTGAAGTTAGCGAGAACCCTTAGAAACCCAGAAAATAAATGGTGGCATATATTGGCAATTTACCAAAAAAAAAAAAAAAAGATAGCTCAGTAGAATAAGCATTTGCCTGGCAAGCACAGGGTCCTGAGTTCAATCCCCCAGTACCAGACCCAAAAAAAAAAAAAAAAAGTGACTATAAAACATGAAAATAATAAATACAAATTTAATCAGTGGTGGTTATGCTCACCTGTACTCCTAGTACTCTAGGAGCCTAAGGCAGGAAGATGCCAGTTCCAGCCCAGCTTGAGTGTCTTTACTGAAACCCTGTCTCAAAATTGAGGGCTGAGAATATAGCTTACTTACTGTGAAGACCCTGGGTTCAGTCCTCATCACCACTTTAAAAAACAAACAAACAATGCTGGGAATGTAGCTCAGTAACAAAATGCTTACCTATCGTGCATAAGACCCTTCAGCACTTGGAAAGAAGGTATATAAATTAAAATAGTAGTATAATGTTCTATTTTATCTGTCAAAATAGTGAAGACTGTAAAGACATTTTCTAGATTACACAGAATGTAAAAAAAAAAAAAAAAAAAAAGTGTCCCTAAATAGGCTATGAGAGAGATCATAGTTAGTAAAATCCCCATAAAAGGCAATTTAGCAACAAGTATCAAAATTCCTTCACAGGGAATCTTTGTAGTACTAATTACAAAGAGGGTAGACATTATGTATCAAAATACTCACTTTGAAACTTTATAGGGGCCAGGGAGATAACTCAGCATAAGCGCTTCCCTGGCAAGGGCAAGGGCCTGCCTGGTTGAATCCCTGGTTCTGCTACATTAATGAAATGGTTAAGTAGTTTATAGTACAGTCATTTGATGGAATACTTGGAGTAATGTAATGTGATCATGTGTTTCATGATATTAAACTTTTAAAAGATGCAAAATTCTGTTTAGAAAATAGAGGGGCAAGTCAAGCCAATATAGAACAGAACTAAAAAGTACAACAGAATGTTAACAGTATTTATCTTAGGCTAAAACGACTTCAGACCTTTTATTTCCAGTTGTTTGTGTTGATTTTTCAAATTTTTATTTTTTAAATAAAATTAGTGTATATTTTAACTTGATAATAAGGAATAACTACAGTACATTCTTTGATATACTGTAGTTTCAATATCAGACTAATTCAAGTATGCTCACCTCACACTCAACTTCTCAGTTTGTACTTCAGAAAAGTACAGATGATTAACTTTTATAGATGATCCAAATATTTTTGAGTTTGATTCCACCTTTGTTTCTGAATGAAGTTTACTGACTTTCCAATAAAATTTGTCGCTGACTTCTTTTTCTGTTCCCTTTACTTCTGGCCCAACTTTGACTTCCAGAAGAGTAAAATAATGCTTTTTTAACAAACAAACATTATAAAGTTAAATAGTCAAATCTGTTCTCTTGCCAGCAGAACTTAGTATTTTTATGTGTTGACTTACTCTTTTGTAATTGTGTTAATACTTGTTTCCTTCATTTGAAGGTAATTCTGGTACAAGTTAACCCAGGGGAAGCTTTTACAATAAGAAGAGAAGATGGACAGTTTCAGTGCATTACAGGTAAGAAGGATAAATTATAATATATAGTAATGTAAATGCTTAGAGTTTCTTCTTTCCTACTACAAACACACAAAACCACAAATTACAATACTGTATAACTGTTGCAGTAGCTTCCTCACTAGTCTCTTTGCACTGGTTTCTTCATTAACCTTACTATAGTATTGTTCGGATCACTTTGTTGCTCAGTGAATCTGGTTCAGATTCATTGATTATTTATAAAGATCTTTCAGCTTTTACTCGCATTCTTACTTTCTCTCCATTACTACTTTCGTACAATTTTTCTTAAATCATCTTCATTCACTCACTTGATCCTCTCTCATGCTGTCAGTATTACTTTCATTATCTAGAATTTTTTTCTTGTTATCACCATTCCAGACTATTCAAGATCTACCAGTGTTTGAAGACTAAACTCAGATCTTAACCTTTAATTTTTTAAAATCTACTCTGGGCAGAATAATTCTTTGTTGTGGGAGCTATACTGCAAATTGTAGGATGCTTAACAGAATCACCTGGCCTACGCCTATTAACCACTTCTTCCCCCTACCGGTGGGGGAAGGGGATTGCTCCTAGCTGAAGCAAATCATTTTCCTGTGTGAAAATGAGAGCAATAGAAAAACTCACTGGCTAAGGTAGTCTCTTAATCCAGTATGACTAGTGTCCTTATAAAAAGGGAAAACAGACACAAATATACAGCCCAAGAAGAAGATAAAGGCAGAGGTCCACAGTCAGGACCTAATGCTAAAGATTGCCAGCAAACCGTCAGAAGCTAGGAAATGTGGATGGATCAGATTCTCTTATATCCATGAGAAGGAACCAATTTTGCCGATCTTTATTATTTGACTTCTGGCCTCCACAACTGTGAAACAATAAATTTGTTTTAAGGCAAAAGAAAAATTACTGCTTTTGGAATTAGAAAGAGAACCAGAATGTAATCACACTCTGTGTGATCCTGCATATGTTACTTAAGTTCTAGAAGTATATTTCTGTCGGTAAAATTACTGTCTCTGCCAATAATAGTGAACCTCATGGGATAATTGTGAGGGATAACTACTATGTATGTACTGTACTCCAGAGCAGACTTGGCATATATATTCAGTAAATAGTAGTGATGATCACTGTGGTATGATTGTATATGATTATAATCTCCATCTCCTCTGGAACATTATTGTGCCACTTATTTTGACATGTACTTACCAAAAAGCTATGTGCTTTTAGTATTTTTCTGATTGTATTGTTCAAATTATTTAAATTTTGTATCGTTTAACTTAAAATGTTTATTTAGTACAGATAAGGTCCAAGCTCTGTGAACAGGTAACATTTCTTACACATAATTGAAGATCATATCCCCTTCAATTCTTAACATTGCATATAAGGATTATCTCATAATTTCTGCTTTAATTTTTAAAAGAGTATATTACAGGTAAGGTAACCATATATTTTGTCATCCAAAATGGGATACCTGTAGGAGTGGAAGGACTTACAATTACTCCATGACTACTTCAGGTAAACTAGAATGTGAGATATTTTCCTCTCATTTAACCAAACTGTCTAATGTGTTTAACCATTAATCTGACTCCTTCTGGGAAAGCAATTAGCTCAGTAATTAAAATTAAGATGTTCTAACTGCCATTTAAGACTCTATATATTTTCCAGTAAGAAATGTCTCTAAATTAAAAGAAAGAAAGATCTCTAAATTAATCTAAATCAATTGGGTGGCAGTTAACTTTATGAATAATGAGCCGGGGCTATATGCTGTGGCACATCATCTGCCTGGCAAGCACAGTGTCCTCAGTTCAGTTCTCAGTTCCAAAAAGAAAGAAAAAAGAAACTTTACAAATAGGAGTCCAGGTGTTGTAGATTTGAAAGACATAAGATAGTAAATTTTGTAGGTAATAAGATAATATTCCCTTCTCTTGTCAGTTAGGTTTACATGAATAAAGTTCTTTCTGTTTTGGAGATTGGATCCCACTATGCGTTCTGACTGGCCTTGAACTCACTGTATAGCCCAAGTTGTCCTCAAACTCATGACAATCTTCCTGAGTGCTGGGGTATACACTATGCCTGACTCCTATTATTCCAGTTTTTTAATGTATACCTCATAGAATGCACATTCCTAATAGGGCACAATGGTTTATTTGTATATCTTTTAAAATTGTTGTCCATAAATATTGTTTGTAATGGAAACATTTTAGTTAATACTTTTTTTCAAAAGTATTTTCAGATGGAGATACTTTTCACTGTTTTAACATGACTAAAATATAAAAACCAGTAATCCCAGTTGGATACTCTGAATACATTAAAATTGTAAATAGCTTGGATTTCAAAATCTAATTTATAACTATAATCTTTAAATCTCATAAATCTAATATATTGATTTTACAAGTGGCAGTGAGCTGTTCAGTTGTGACAAAAGGGCTATCTGATTTATAATGTGACTGTAATGCTAACAAAGCATCTTAGTAGTAAGAATTACCATCTGAAGGTATTTTTGCATAGAGACACATTGCTTTGCCTCACTGGAAAAGATTCCTTTGTCCAACTGACAGATTATCAGAGTGGAAACTTTATTATAAAATGACTAGGTAAAAATTTTTAAGCACAGGAAAAGATAAAGGAAACCAGACAGAAAGTAAAAATGTTCTTCTCTTTATTTTTGTCTGTCCAGAATAAAAAGATGGAATGTAGTAGTAAGCAAGGGACTGGAATTGAAATATTTGCATGTTCTTACTCCAGCCAATAGAAGAAATTTGATAATTGCTGGTGTTCCTTTTCTCCATTTTGCCACCACTGTCATGTAGCAAGTCCTCTGTGGACTAATTCTAGAGCTAGGCAACAGTGAGAAAGTCTCAAAGGAGGAAAATCATAGGCCAGTGAAACTGAGAGGAAAAATGGCTCTAAAGCCATCAAGTCAGAACAACTGTTCTATGGTAGTCATTATACTCATAATAGAAAATCTGTACAGTAAAACCTGGAGAAAGGAGATAAATCTGGTGTAAATTTATAAACATTTGAATTAAAGATTCTTCTTAGTTTATTGCCTTTCAAAAATTTATAGGGCTGGCCAGATAGCTCAGTGGACTAAAGTGCCTGCTTAGGCAAAGTACCTGGATGGGTGTTCGATCCCCAGCACCACATACCGTGCTGACCCCGCACACAGGGCACCCTGAGACAGCGAGTAAGACTGGGCGGGTGGCACGTACCTGTAATCCCAGTGTTCGGGAGGCTGAAAGCAGGAGAACTACTGCAAGTCCAATCTGTGTAGGAGACCCTGTAGACTCTGTACTGAATACACTAAAAAAAAATAAATAAATACATTATAAAAGCAACAAACTAGGTTAGTAGAACTTTAGAACTCTAAATAATTAGCTTTTATTAGAAGTCCAGAATTTGTGAGTTATAGCTTGTTATGGGCAGGGCTTTCTACTTTAGCATACTTCCTGGGGAGATAACCCTTTTTTTTTTCTTCCTGTGAATTTGCTAAATATGTTATGCTAGTTTTTGGGAATTCAAAGGAAAGCAAGGTACAGTTCTTGCCATTCAAGAACACTGTGTGTAGTAAGGGAAGAAAAGTGGAAAGTTAATGGTATAAGAGTATAAAGAAGCCCATTAGTGAGATGAAGATATTTTGAGGACATAGAAGAAGAGGTACTATTATAACACAGAGTGATATGTAAGGACAAAATTTCTTTCATGAGAAAGTGAACCTATGAGCAGTCTTTAAGGAACTATCAGCTGGCAGCTGGACAGAGAGTCCCAATAATTTTACACAGAAGAAATAGTGTTCAAAAACAGCCAAAGGAAAGAAGAACTTAAATTATTTAAGTAACCACAGAGATTAGAAGTGCTGAAAAGTCGTATAAAAGAGGAATGTGGCTGAAAATGTAGTTTTATCTTGAAGTGGCTTGAGCGACAGACCTAAAACTACCCCACCACTGTCAGTACTGGAGATTGAGCCCAGGGCCTTTAGATAGAGCTACATTCCCAGTCCTTTTTTATTTTTTTGATGCGGGGTTTCACTAAGTTGTCAAAGTGAGGCTTGAACCTGATGATTACCTTCCCACAGCCTTTCAGACTGCTGAAATTACTAGCGTGTAGCCCCAACATACTCAACATATGTTGCTCAACATACTGAGTGATTTTGTGAGATTTGGAAGAACCTTTGAAGGAGTGTACATAGAGTAGTTAACATCCAATTTATAGTTTTTCAAAGTTCAGTGAGACTTCCTGTTTGGTCAATATGTGGTACCTGTTAGCCCAGAAGTCTTCCTCATGGGTGTTTTCACCTTCTAAGAAAAGGGGTTGGGTTGGAGGATTACTGTACTGTGGGCTGAAATTATGGACTTTTGAATACCTGTTTTTTAAAAATACATGTTTTGTATTAACAATGAGCGGGAATAAAAATTGTTTGGTGTGATCAGTTTATTGTCTCATACCATTCTCTTCAGGAGCTCATGCTTGTCTTCCCTTAACTCTTTACCTTATTCCACTCTTAATCTTACTCTACCAACAGTTCAATCCTCTATCACTTTGCATTTGGCCCTTCTCCTTGTTTTTAGGCTTATTTATATTATCTGATATGGGTCCATACTTCATTTCTTTTTCTTCTTTTTTTTTTTTGCCATCTTGAGCTGCAACTTGTTTCAGCACAAGATACAGCATTACATTTAAAATGAGAGTGCCTAGCATCCTGAATCTGTCTTACTTTTTTTCTATTAAGAGGTATTTTGAAATTGCTTTAAAAACTTGATGTTTTCTGCTTTTGTGGTGAAGTATAACAATTTTGCAGGGGAACTACCCACTCCGGCCCCCCTCCTGTCCCTCTCTTGGACAGGAGCTTTCTTTCCCTCAATAAATATATTCTGCTCATTAAAAACACACACACACACACATACACACACACACACAATTTTGCAGAAAAGTAAACAAAAGCTAGCATGGTGGTGTATGCCTGTAATCCTAGCATTTAGGAGGCTGATGTAGGATGATTGCCATGAGTTTGAGACCAGCCTGGACTACATAGAGAGTTCAGGTTGAGCCTAAACTACCAAGTAAGACCCTGTCTTGAAAAGTCCCCCAAAGGTATACAAAATAAGGAATCAAGCAAGGTTTCTAAATTTGGGTTCTTGAGCATGTCATAGAAACATACTTCTTATAGAACATGTGGTCAACTCTTAAGGCCATCATTGTAGAGCTGGCTCTACTGGTGATAAATTGGTGCCCTCCTTGAGATGTCATCTGTTCAGTGAAGCCCAGGCTTCACTTTCATTCCTTCCTTAGCCCTGAATGTATATGTAGAAATAAATCAAGCCAGATATTTATAGCCCTGTTTCTTTTCACTGTACCTAACATATAAAGAACATTCAATAAATGTTTTAAACATTGTCTCAGGCTTTCACAGAGAGAAAATTGGTCAAGCAATGGCCGTGACTCATCCACATGGCTGACACTGACAAAGGATCTGCAAACTGTGGTACAGGGTAACAGGACTGAGGGGACTTGACTGACCTTAGCAGATACAAAAAAATACATTTATTGTTATGTAGGTATTACTTTATCTTGGTCTTAACAATCCAGCAGAAAAGTATAAAAACAAGGTATAAAAAGTAAAGTGATATTAATATGCTGAGCTATGAAAGGCTCAAGTCAACAACTTCTGACATTGCCAGTCTGGATTATATTATATTATTTTGCTGAATTCATGTTCCTATAATATTTAAATGGCAGTGGAATACCCATCTCTAACAAAACTAAACGAAAAAAGATACAAAGGAAGGATCATTTTGTATCTGTGTATACAAAATAGTTAGGATAGATAGACAACTACTTTCTCTTAATTCAATGAGAAGAAAGATTTCTACTAATAGTATTTGGACAGGATATCACATCTGCTTCTTGTACTATGAATAACCACTAAGAAGATTATAATATGCGATGTATTAATTATTGAAACTGTCCTATTAATCGGTTTTGAAACTGCCTCATTGCTGTTTCTCAATAAAATTAATAAAAAATAAATTTTTTAAGTTGAATGAGGAAGGGAAAAAAAGTAACATTTCTTGAGCATTTTTCTCAGTAGCTAAAAACTGTCCTTATTGAACAATAGGTATGACTTTTTCTTTTCCATGACATTTCAAAATAAGTAAGTGGGGTTAAAGAATAAAATTTATTATTAGTGGTTTTACATTGTTATGGTACCTCTATTTTGGTGTGATTCTGTGCCTCTATGTGCAGAACAGAAAATTAAAAAAACAAGAATATATAGGATAGCTGTGCCTAAATATATGCTGTAGCCGCTTCAAGAAAAAAGTATTTTTTTTAAATTTTATTGATAAACAGCAATGAGACAGTTTCTAATCAAATCGGAAGTACAGTTTCAACAAATAACACACTGCATATATTCTTCTTAGTGGTTAATTGCTGTACAAGATGCGGACTTGAGATCCTATTTACAAACACCATTAGAACAAATCATTCTATTCATTAAGAGAATGCAACTATATATCTATCCTAACCACTTTGAATACACAGTTACAAAATGGACATTCATCTGTATACCCTATTTTTTCTAAGTTCCGTTACTGAATATTACAGGTGTGTAAACTCAGCAAAATATTCTAAAAGAGTCCAGTAGACTATAATAGCATTGGGTCTTCTGTTTAACTGGCAGTGTCAGAAATTATTGACCTGAGTCCCCCACAGCTCAACATAAGAGCATGGCTTTACTTCCTGTATTTCGTCTTCATACTTTTCTACTGGATGGTTAAGACCAAGGTAAAGCAGGACCTGTGCAATAAGAGTTGTAGCTTTTGGTCTGAGAAGGTCAGTGAAATGCCCTCAGGATTTATCCTGAGATCCTGTACCTCAGATTGTAGAACCTTTGTCAGTGCAGCCAATGTGCTCTCTGTGAAAGCCTGAGTGTTTTCTCCCCATGTGACTCTCCTTAGGCACACTCTACGTCATCGATCACTTTCCTCTTTGGCCCCATAATCTTCTTGATCAGAAAATTTGGGACACTACCGAGGTACATGACTTTACAGTACAAGTTCTCATATGTCCTGAGTCTTAATTGACCTTAGAAGGTTAGGGCCAAAATGTTGGCTTTCCTTGTAGCCCTCCTTTTTCTCCAATTTTGGTCTGCAAACCTAGGTTGTTAACCACCCAGAAGACAAGCTTATTGTTATTATCAAACTATGTAGGCTATTAAGCTTAACCTCACTATCTCCCTGCATTTCAAACATCTTAGGCATAATAAGGAGCAGGTATTTTTCATCAAGTATTGATATGTTGAACTTTAAGTCCCTGCATAATAAGAAGAAAGTATTGTTGATTGCTTAATTTTATTACAGTCATTAAGCATGTGTTCCAGGGATCCGAATTAAAACTTTTGCATTTATTGTTGTATAATCAGGTTATATTAAGCAATTTGGTCATTATATTTTTAAAGTTTGTTTATGTAGAGAATGCTGTATAAATCTTGGAACATAATTTTGCCATAGAGATTATTATTAGGCCATACCTTTTTGGAATTGTTGTTTATATATAGAACCATAGAAACCAAGACCTATTTCAAATATACAGTTCCTAATTAAATCAGTCATAAATTAACCAGATTTACATGATAATTTTTTTGCAGCTTGGATGTCACAGTTATATGTCATCAAAAATAAAAACCATAAAGTGACAAAAATGAATAAGCAAGCATGCTTTAGTTCCTCAGGCTTGTCAGACCTTTCATATCTTTATGGGACAATATCTCTGCCTTTTAGTTAAGATCAAGTATCTAAATGAAAAGACAAAATAAGAGTTGTTTATTGCTAGGATACAGGGTTTTTTTCTCATGTTGTGTTTTCTAGGACTGCGTTCTCAAAGACGTTCTTCCTGAGCATGTGTAATCAACAGCTTTGACTAAAATAAAGGACATTTTTAAAACTTTTAAGGGCAGAAGTTACAAAGAGTAAATAAATGTCAAGCACACACACACAAAATATTGAAATGATAAGTTAATAGCATAGAATTTAATAATACTTTTAATTTAAAAAATTAACTGCACTGGTGCTATTAAGATTTGTAGAGCTGGGGAGATAGCTCAGCAGCTTAAGTGCCTGCCTGGCAAGCACAAAGTTCTGAGTTCAATCCCCAGTACCAAAAAAAAAAAATTTGTATTAGTCAGAGTTCTATTGCAGAAATGTAGTTAGTGCACTACGGGAGCAAAGGAGGCAATTGCAGGTCCCTACAGTGAGGTTTAGAACTCAAACTGGGTGAGAAGCAATATGGTGTAGAATAGCCCAGTATTGGCAGTCAGATCCCAGTCAGGGAATTGACACATGAGAAAGTGGCCTGGTACAGAAAGCTAGTTTAAGGAGGCTGAGAAGGGTGTCCACAAGAAAGGGACAGCATGGTATATGGTATATGAACCTAAGCAGGATGAGGAAACTATTGCCACAGGAGGGTACTCTGAATAATCAGAACTCAGACAAGAGAAGAAAGGCATCAGTGAAAAGATTAGCCTGACAACAGTTGCAGAAGCCCTAGCATCAGGTCAGACCTTCCACATGCTGAAATTGTCTTGGAATAGAAAGTCAGAGCTTAAGTAAGATTTAGGGAGAAAAATTACAAAGAAATGTTGTGATTAGGAAATCACCATCAATACTACAATTATACTCCTGCCCATTCTCCCCCCAGAATTCAGCATTACTTGCTTCTAGCACAGATACCAGCCAAAATTACGTAAGCCAACTATGATTGCATAATACATTGTCAGCACCTTTGGGAGTGGTGATCTTTACTTCATACCATAGAATCTGAAACAAAGTCTCCTGGTGTCTCCTGAAACAAAGGAGCTTCATACCTGCACACCAAAACAAATGATAGCATTCACTATCGTGCATGACAGAAGGACTTAACTTTTTAAGGAAAACTTGTTTATTTTAGCAGAACTGGAGTTAAATCTGAGTGGTCTATTGAATTTAATTTGCAAAAGAGAAATGATTCTTGAAATTAAAGAAATGATATCTTAAACTTCAAAAATAAAAATATAAGTTCAGTGCATGTGTTGGATATGCAAGTTAGATGGTATTTTGTTACTGTTTTAAAAGTATTGACCAACTGAAGTTGTCCCAAATTGTCCCAAGGGAGATAACCAGGAGAACATAAAATCATGAAGTCATTCTTGTGAAAGAAGTATGTGAAGGATGTCTAATCTACAAAGGAAAACAGTGACTTACTTTATAGATGTTTTCTATACCTCTTTAAGGTAGCATTAGACCAAGAGATAAGAAAATAAGGTAGGAAATTTTTGCCTAGGGAAGAACTGTGCAATAGTTAATGAATGTGTCCAAGTGGAGCTGTTACTGTTATACCTGAGTCTTACCGTTATATATGTTCATGCACTGGTTTGATGATACTATAAAGCAGTTTCTGCATAGAAAGAGAAGTTTGATTAGGTGAATCCCAACATTCATTCTAACTAAAGATTTTTTGATTCCTGAATAATATGTGAATTAAACTGAGATCTCTTTAGTTAATTCTGGGAATGAGTACTTTATATGAGAGTCTTAAATTAAGTAAATATACCTGAGTCCAGTCACATTTCATAAAGTAATTGAGCTAGTGAATGGTAATGGCTCAGAATAGACCCATAAACAGAATGCCAGCTAGTTAATTTACTAACATCAGTTACCAATGAAACAAACACTTGAAAAAGAAACTCCAACTTGCGTTTATCTTCATATATACAATCTTTTAAAGTGTTCATAAAATACTACTTTTCATTTTGTTTCCTTAATAGAAATTATTTCTTTTTATCTCAGGTCATGTACTAAAATAATGTCCTTTGCTTAGCAGGCATTTTGTTGATAAGTTAAAGTGAACTGCTAAAATATTTTAAACATGGAGGCATATTTGTTTGCTTTGCCAACTACCATATACCAAAAACAGACTCATATTTTGGGATAAAAGTTAGCAAACTTTTCAGATTGGCAAAATCACACTGTTGTACTTAAAGTTGTGCCCTTTAAAGTTGCCCTTCTTAGACAAAAAGTTCCATTAGAATGGCTCAAAATAGTAGTTTTAAAACTTTAATGAGTCTTGTTTGTGAAAATGAATCATAACAGATATCCATTCTTAAATTCAGCCCATTTCCATTTTAAATGGTTATGACTCATCCTGAGAATATCGAGTAATAGTCCCAGGTTGTCCTTGTAAGCTATTAAAAGAAAAACTAAGTTATACATGACTTAATTATACATGGTTCTAAGTTTTGTCTTAGAAACTCTTAGCTAGTTTAAAAAGTCTAAGCTAGGTGAAGCACATCAGAAAATCTCAATTAAAATATTTTTAATAGATGGTAGCAAAAGGAAATTGAGACCCAGGAATATGTGTGTGTTAAAGAAGTTACATTATCTTTTCAGTAAATGTTTATAAATACTTGCATTCTAGCACTGTTTGTATTGGTAAATGACTGAAATGGACATAGCAGGGAGTAAGCCTTTTTTTGAACTGGACTCAGAAAATTGTTTGTTTTTTCTTTTCATAGTCATTTTTTTTAAAGTACCACTTTATTAGGCAGAAATATGAATATAAAATGTAGCTCTCTTCCTTTTCCATGACACTGATTTCCCTTTTAAAAATGAAGCCACTTAACTGAAAGTTACATAACAAGTGGGAAATAAAGATAGGGAATAGATTTAGAATGGAAAAAAAAAATAGAATGGAAAAAAATGAAGAGATTAGATCATTTTAAAGGCAAAAAGAGAAAAATACATTTAAAATGAAAAAAAGCTAGAAATTATCCTTTTGAAGCAGAATCTATACTACTGATTCTTAGGAATTCCATGTCAAGGGATATTTATCCATTTTATTTTAAAAATTGCCTTTTGAATATATAATACTAAGCAGTTGTAAAAATAATTTTAAGTAAAAGAAAATGATAAAGTATTCTTAAGGGTTTGCTTAATTTTTTAAATTATCGCCTATGCAGGGTTTTTTAATGTGCAATTAGTTGTTGTACTAAGTAATTGAAATTTGGGAACCTTCTGTTTTTTTATAGAAGAAAGATTATTTGATCTGATGTATTATCACCTCATTATTGAAATAGGGTTCCATTGACTTTCCTTTTACAATTTATATGTTTTGTTCTTTTGCCCTACCTCACTGGCAACTCCTCAGTCTTTTTTGATGTGTATTAAAATCTAGGTTCAAAAGTATATAGCATTTAAACAAAGTAAGTCAATTACAGAAGAGCAGGTATTATGTGATCACACTTATATAAGGTACCAGCAGCAGTCAAACTAAGAGAGAAAGAATGTACAACAGTGGTCACTAACAGCAAAAGGGAACTTTGAGTAGGGAGTTTTTATTTAATAGGTCAGTTTTAGTTCTGGAGATGGATAGTGATGATAGCACAACGGTGTAAATATACTTGATACTGAACTGATAAATATTGCATATATTTTAGCACAATTTTAAAAAACAAAAGAAATGTAAGTGACAGAGACCAGATGCCAGAGTTTAAATACTGTGGTAAATTGAATTCTCAAATGGTCCCTAAGATTGTCTTGTTCTACACACTCTACATCATCTTTGGAATATGGTGAATTTTACTTGAACATTGGGCTATATTATATGATACGGTTGGGTTTTAAGAGAGATTGTGTGAGGCCTGAGGTGATAGCTTGGCAGTATAAGTGCCTGCCTGGCAAGTGCAAGGTCTTGTGCTAAATCCCCAGTACCAAAAAAATAAGAAATAAAAAGAAATTTTTTAAAAATCCCCAGTATAATAAATAAATAAATAAATTTTAAGAAGACAAATTGTCTGGAGTAATCATTTTATAATCATATGAGCAAAAAATTTGAGACATGAAAGGGAATGCAACAAATGAAAGTTTTCTTGCTGATTACACACATTGTTTCGGCTCTAAGGAGCTGACTTTGGCCCATAGGTAATGGCTAACAAGGAACTGATGGCCTCAGTTCTACAGTTGCAAGGCTGAATTCTTATACAACTATCTGAATTTGGAACAGCCTCCAACTTCCAGATGAGATCCCAATCTGACATTTTAATTTCTGCCTTGTCTAACCCTGACCACAGAAAGCAGGCCAGGCCAGAATTCTGAATTGCAGAACTGTTAATGCATGGATATTTTTTGTCACCACTATGTATATAACCACTGTATAACCATAGAAAACTAAAACAATAACATGAACTTTTTTCCTCACACACATTATAATTCAAAGGTAGGCTTTAGTGCTTAGATAGCTTTTCTGCTCCATAGATCATACAGGTTGCCCAGTTTGTACCAAATTAAAAAAGTAATGAATCTATGCACAGGGTTTTACAAAATCTCTTTCTGATTTATTGAAACCTAGACAGTCTTTTTTTCTAACCTATTTTGCCCAAAATGTATACAGAATAATATTCAGGCATTATGAGCAGAATATGAAGTAATTGAAAGTCTTATGCAGGACCTTCAATTATAATAGCAATACTGATTGTATTGTACTGTAGTTGTAGATTATATAGAAAACCGAATTGAGCAAATTGCTAGATCTAGATTCAGATATGCCTGGAGATTGCTTTTTAAATCCATTC
>NW_004524627.1:10959882-10966318 GCF_000260255.1 Octodon degus
TGGCATGTGGTGCTGGGGGATTGAACCGCGGTCCCTGATGCTTTTGCTAAGCTTGTTCTAAGTAGGTGCTTTAGACCACTGAGCCATCTCTCCAGCCCCCCATTCTTTTATTTAATTAAAATATTATTAACTTATATGCAGTCACTATTTCAAAACACTATGATGAGCAAGATAGAATCTATCTATGAACTTTATTGTCTCCTGAGGAAGACAGAAGACTTAAGGGACTCAGTGAAATGAGAGATGCTGTGATTGGTAAAGCACAGTACAGGAGCTAAGGAAGAAGAGCAAGAGCACCCAAAACAGGCTAGAGGGCTAGGACATATGTCTAGAGAACATTTGCAGGATGAATCCAGTCCTCTAATTTTTTCTTTCAAAAATGGAAGATGAAAAAGATGTTTTGTTACAGTTTTTATTTAATCAGTACCATATATTTTATTATACATTATTAAGGATGTCAACAAGAGACCAGGGTATAGCTCAATGATAGAGCATTTACCTACCACGTACACGGCCCTGAATTTGATCCTTAGCACCACAAAGAAAGAAGAAAGTTAACTTTTTATGAGTTTAAGGAAATTACCTTTAATAAATACAAATGTATAAAAATAATTTGAACATATTTCCTTTAAACGATAACAGGGTTATCGTTTCTTTAATACTTTCTATGAAGTGTTTAGGTTCTTTTTCCTTTATGTTATTTTCATTTTTTTTTTTTGAACCAGGAATCAAACTCGGCACCTTGCACTTGCCAAACAGGTGCTATGCCATTGAATTATATCTCTAGCCCTCCTTTTTTCCCTTAAAATTGAGGCCCTAAGTTCATTGAGGAAATGATGGCTCAAACAGCACTTCTGCTACAGATAAGACTTTTAAACTAGTAAAAACTAACAAACATATCAAACCTTTAAGTAATAATTTTCTAAAAATTAAGGGAGTAGGGAAAAAAATTTTTTTAATTTAGTATTACAATATGGAACTAGTTGAAGAATCCTGATACTAAAAAGGGAATACGAAGAAGAAGAAGAAGGAGAAGGAGAAGGAGGGTAAGAGGGAGGGGAGGGTGAGGGGAGACAAGGAATCCTTAGACATTGAGGATTTTATTGATCAAAAAAAGTATCAGTAAATACCAGCCTATATTTATTCCCTCTGTACTTTGGATTTTTTTTTCCCTTTCACCAAATCATTCTGTGACCTGCTGCCTAATAAAAAACAATATTTACTACAAACCTACTTTTTACTTTATGTGTATCTTCTAAAACCTATAAAAGAATGTCTAAAAAGATCACCTTATTAAAAGCAAAAACCATACTGTGACAATAGCTTCAACAGAATAATCTTGTGATTAGGACAATGGATCACAAATAGAAGTTTCCTTTGTATAAGGTTATAGTGACTGCTATCATGTGTTTTGATTCCATGAATTACTAACTTAAGCATTCTACCTCAGCCATATACATAGTTCTTCACAAAAGCATGACTGTGCTGACTGGGATAGTCACAATATATAAAGTTACAAAGAAACTACCATGACTTTATGTACTGCGTTTTACATAACCTACCATCTGTAGAGAATGTCTCAGGAAACAGAAAAGATCTTTCCCAGTTCTTTTCTTTGTACAACATGTTGGATGGAATTTCTAGGTAGATACAGATCAAAAAGTCACTTTTTCCCAAACTTATCCAAGACTTCATCTACGATATCTCCATTTTCCTTTTTTCACGGCAAAATATATGAGGCATAATTTCATTCTTTAAATATCCTATATCTACAGAAAGATGACTTACATTCCTGACTGCTTTTATAGTACTACATTAAGGCACATCCAAACATGCCACTAGTAAGAGTCATAATATGATAATGGTAGCAGGAAGGGATTGTCTTGCAGGTATCTTTTCTCTGAGACTCTTTCACAGTTAAAATTTTAACATTGGACCCTCTTATTCCAAAATTTACATAATTTTACTGCTTAAATATGTCTGTTCATTTTTAGAGAGTTAAATTTTAATCAGCAATTTTATCCTTTACAGTTTTAATAGAGTTCTCTGTTTTTGGTGTCCTCTTTCATTTCTTTGCATTATATAAATCCTTAAACATTTTTGGAAAACTCCTTTATTATTGCAGTGAAATATATCGTATTTCAATATTTTAACATTTTTTTTGTATTAATGTGTTAGAATGTGTTAAAATTTACCATGCACTGGCATTGTGTGTAAAACACCATCACAAAATGCATACTCTTTTCCTGGAGATAAAATCTGCTTTAAATCTCTTTTCCTGTCCTAAAGGATAACTCATTTGTCACAGTTACTTGAAAGTCTTAGGCTCCGCCTCACAACTTACTAGGGAAGATAGGCTTGTAACCCATAACTAAAAGAGGGGGCAGTGACATGCTGTAATGGAATTACATATGCTCTGGTACATGTGCTCACCTTAGGATGTGAAGTAGGATCACTCAGGCCAGGATGGGGAAGTGACTGAGTGCCTCAGGATAAGATGGTGACTAAGAATTAGAAGTTAGCTAAAAGGGGTAAATTAGGTACCTGTGAGGTAGAAAGAATGCATGTGTAAACATTAATGTACATGAAGATTGAAAATTTATCATTAGAGAGTTCAATTGGAGAACAGAGTACATGAAGGAGTGGCAAAGAATTAGGCTACAGATGGACATATACAGGCTATACTAAAATAAGTTTATATTCCATGCTAAAGTTTTCGGGGTTTTTTTTCCCCTTATTTTTTATTTTATGTTAAAGAGTAAAAGCAAGTAGCAGAAACAAAGACAGAAACAGTAACAAACAACAATTACATATGGTGCAGAATTTCAAACAATAAAAATTTAACAGTGGTTGTTGTATTACATATTTTTATGGTCAAATTTGTTGTTCAGATTAATGGATATAGGTATGCAAGATTGGTCAAATAACACTTTTAGTAAACCATAATTTTTTTCTTATCCTTTTTTGCTTTTTATTTTTTTAATTTGAAGGCAGTATACTAATTGATAAGACATTAGAAATGGTGCACATTTAGAAGTACAAGATGAGAGTTATTCAACAGTGGTTTTTGTATTACACTTTGCTGTCTTTGATGTAGTTGCTCAGATTACAGGTATTAATATATAGTTAGTCATAGTGAAAATTTTAAACATTAACTGCAACTTTCAAAAAACTGATGGAAATTAGTACTACAATCATCTCAGCTATCCTGAATATATACTTGTATGATAAAGTTTTGTATTTGAGGCTGGTGATACAGCATAGTGGCAGAGAATGTGCTTAGTGTGATGCTCTGGGTTCAATCCCCAGCACCAGTTTTTTAAATTTAATTATTTTCCTTTTTTATAAAATTTTATTCTTAAATGTACAACAGACTCCAAGAACACACTTCATTCTAGTTATAGATGTCAAAAAATGTTATGGCAGGGCATCCAGATATTTGAATAGGAATGGAATCCAGGGTCACCATCATCATACACACAAGGAAGTTTATTTTTTGCCAGATTTCTCAATTCCACCTGTGACCAGCGGGCCCTTTCCTACAGCCTTCATCTATAGCTCATCAGTTTTCTTCTGTTTAATCTCTTCCTTCTGTTTGAACACTCTGTCTTGTCCATCTCCTTGGCCTGTTTCTTGGGCTGCTTCCAGGGCTTCTTGCCACCTTTGAGGCCAGACATGGCACCCGCACACAATACAAAGCCAAGCCTCAAAAGCCGGCAACCTTTAATTTAAATTTTTAAAAGTAAGATTTCACATTTTATCTGGAAAGGAAGAGGGAATCATTGAAGGATTAAATAGGGAAGTAACACAATACGAAGCCAAGCCTCAGAAGCCGGCAACATTTAATTTAAATTTTTAAAAGTCAGATTTCACTTTTTATCTGGAAAGGATGAGGGAATCACTGAAGGATTAAATAGGGAAGTTACCAAAACAGTACCAAAAAGGATGAGATCTGGGGTCTCCACAATCATTCCAGCAGAAAAATAAATAACAGTGCCTTTTACTATGCTACAGAATACAGAAGAAAGACTCAGGTTTGAGTAGAAGAAGGATGGTGGTAATTTATTTCTGGAGAGACTAGATTCAGAATACCTTTTTATTTTATTATCTTTACTTGTAAGAAAGGCTTGAAATGGAAAACAGATTTCTCAGTATATAACTTGAAACATGAGATTTTAATGTGCTCCAGAAAAGAATGTTAAATAATAAGAAAAAGATGACTGGAGTTGGGGACCAAGGTAGAGACATGTAAGGAATGAGTTAAAAAAGAGGGGGAAAAAAAAAAAAACCACTAAGTGTTATCAACAGTATGGTGAATATTTTTTTTTAAATATTTTGGAATAATCCTACTATGTAGTTGAGGCTGTTCTTGAACTTACTATATAGCTCAGGTTAGACTCAGACTTTGGGCAATCCTTCTGTATCAGACTCCCAAACACTGGGGTTACAGTTGGGCACCACCACACCTGGCTTGGTAAATGTTTAAAATTTTCTAAAACTTTGTTATAGAAAAAGATACATTGCCATTAACCACCCTCAGAATACTTCCCATCACTTGAAACACACTTATTGCATTGTTCTTTCCACTTTCTGAAACAGTTCTGAAGTCCTTTTTCATGTCTGGATGCACATTCGTGGCTGTTTCCATGTCCCAAATAGATTCAAAATACTTACCTTTCATAGTCATTTTGACTATGGGGAAGAATCAGAGGTCAGACAGTTCTAGATTTGTTTAATAAAGTAGATGAGAATACACTATAATGATTTCACAGCCTTAATTTTTCAATACATAGCACTTGGAAGCAGCATTCACTATATTTTTTAATCATATCTCTTAAAGACATGAAATAGGAAATCCAGAATCACCTCAGAAAGTGACAAGAATAATGGGGTATGTTCTAAGTAAGGGGGAGTATTTCATGGGTGATTAATAGCAGTGTGTCTTTTACTGCAATAATTTTTTTTAAAATTTACCATTCATATAGTTCAGTCATACCTCATAAGATTCCATACAAGGAAATATGCAGGCCTCCTTTATCTAGTTCACTAATACTAGAGCTGTACAACAACTGCTGTGGGATGTTGATATATACTACAGGAAGGAAAAGGGCTATAAAGTTGGGGTATTAAGAAAAAAAATATTTGCTGTATGCCTTACTAATGCGTCTTCTATGCTAATATTCATTATGAATTTTCAAGAAGTATTTGTCATTTACAGCATGTTCCAAACTTTTCAATAAGAAACTTCTTTAGAAGCACACTTTGAAACCAAAATTTATAGAACATATTTTTTGAAATCCAATCCTTGAGCAAATTCTCTTGTTTCAGTTTCCAATTTTTAGTATTGTGATATTTGTCACTAATCTACCTTCTTAGCATCCCAGATAAAGTAGGTGCTTGTGTGTGTATGTGTGTGTGCACGCATTTATGTGTAATCATCACTTTAAGGCAATAAGGAAAACAGCATAAAAAGTAAAAGGTGAAAAATTGAAATATTTGCAAGAGTTTGTTTATTATTATTAACAATTATTAACAATTTATTAATTATTTTATTTATTTATTTATTTATTTATTTATTTTTTAGGGAAAGGTCTACAGGCTGTTCAGATTCTCACTACTAGATCAGACTCATAGTGGTCTGTCTGTTTACACCCTCCCAAGAGCTGGGATTACAGGTGCATGCCACCACTCCCAGGCTCAAGAGTTTCCTTTGTAAACATACATATTCCATGTAAATCCAGTACAAAAATAGGTAAGGCCTAGAAATAGATCAAGAAAGAAAATATAAATGGCTCTTAAATATAGGAGTATTCAATCTTACTCAAAAGAAAATGAAAACTGAACTATAGTGAGTTATTGTTTTCCTCTTTCAGGTTACTGCATATCAAAAAGTTTAGGGCTTAGGAGATAGCTCAGTGGAATAAGCACTTGCCTGACAAGCACAAAGTCCTGAGTTCAATCCCCGGTACCACACACACACACACGAGATGAGACTATATATTAGTACAAATGCTGAGGAGATTTGGTCATATCAAAACTATAAATTTAGAGCCAGCCAAATAGCTCAAGTGAACTAAAGGTCCTGCTTAGGCAAGCAGTAGGGGACCAGGGTTTGATCCCCATGCCTTGCTGGCCCCACCCCCAGGGCTCGATGAGATGGTGAATGAGACTGGGAGTGGTGTTGTGCACCTGTAATCCCAGCACTTATAAAGCTGAAAACAGGAGGATCACTATGAGTCCAATCTGTGCAGTGAGACCCTGTAGACCCTGTACTAAATACATAAAAAATAAAACTATAAATTCACTGACACATCAATTCCATTCTAATAATTTACCCTACAAAATATACTGTGGGGCCGGGGAGATGGCTCAGTGGAATAAGTGCTTCCCTGGCAAGCGCACAGGCCTGAGTTCAATCCCTGGTTCTGCAAAAAAA
>NW_004524627.1:10966418-10983286 GCF_000260255.1 Octodon degus
TATATATATACCGTGTATTGTACAGTCATACTCTTTATATTGTTTTCACAGAACATAATACAGCTATTAAGGAATTGAGGCATCTGTGCATGCACCAGTAGGGAACTGTTATGGTTTGTGTAGTCACTGGGGTGGGCTTCTGTAAAGTTTGGGATCATGGATGTGATTGCTACAGTAGGCCTAGGGTAGATAGGCTGAAGGCAATATAAGGTAGGGAAAAAGGTTTGCTCTCTGCTGCTGCTGCCACTGCTTCTCCCTTTTTGCTCTTGCTGTTTTGCTGTTTTCCACCTCATGAACTGTTGTCTACTGCCATGTGCCACCCTGCGTTGGAGTCAGCTGAGTATGGACTGAAACCTCACAAACTGTGAGCTAAATAAACCTTTCCTTCCTTCATTTTGGGTGTCAGGTGTTTTGTCCCAGCAAAGAGAGAAGAATAAATGAGAGAGAAACTATCTCTAAAATGTATTAAGGTGTAGAATGGTTTTGTGTTTTTTAGAGAATATACATCGAGTGCCTTTGTACTGATAGACTATGTCTAAAAGGATTTGTAAGAAACTACAAATGGTTGCCTTTGTGTGGGGAACTATATAGCTGAGGAACCAGGTTGTAAAGGAAGGCCTCAAACCTTTGGTCGAATGTCTCCAAAGCATTTTATAGCTACAACCAAAAAGCCAGGAAAAAGCACTGTCCCCTTCTTTTTCTCAGTTTAATCTGTTCATGAATAATATACATAGGCCTTCCAATCTGATGTCTGAACCTGAAGGGAATGAAAAAGAAGTAAGGTTCCTATTCCTCTCTTTGCTTTTGTGAGGATTTTTTTTTTTCCTTTTCTGTCTTTAGCTCACCATCAACAATGAGTTTTTAATGCACTTTTTTTTCCATTTTCAGGCAATGTTAGCTGGTAGGAACATCCTTGAAGAGGTTAGAATAAATATGGTGTTATAGGAAGTACAACAGATGGTCAAAGTATGTAAAATCATGATAGAGAAAAATCAATCTTCTCCTAATGAAAGTACACTAATGTGTAGCAAAAAACTACAGTAGTGTTTTTACCATCTGTGAAATACATGGTTTCTACTGTGAAAAAAATCTAAATTTTAAGGGTTATTCCTGAAAATAACATTAAGACAACTGTCTCAGCAATTTTTAAATATTTCTTTCAGAAACTTTGCTAGCTTTGTGTTGCTGGAACAGAAAACTCAACATGTAGAATTTAAAGGAGGAAAAGTTTGTTTTGCTAAGACTTTCAGTGGATTCAGTCCATATTTGGTTCCAAAGCAGAAGCAACATGTTAAAAGGGCATGATAGACAGCTGCTAACTCTGTGGCAACCAGAAATCAGAGGGAAAAGAGGAGCCAGGCTCAAGAATACACCTTTCCAGCTCATGCTCCCTGAGTACCTCTAAAAGAACATTCAGCTGTGTACTCATCAATGGATTAGTTTGATAAGTATAACACCCCCATGACCTAGTCACCTTTCAAAAGCCCTGCCTCTGAACATGTGAGACCTCTGGGGAGACATTTTAGAGCTAAACCATAACATAGTGAGCAGAAAAAAATAGATAAATAAAAGTCTATTTGATTGATTGGTTATTTGATTGATTGTGCTAGTAATAGATCTTATATCACTGAACTACACCCCTAAAACTATAATTTTTTTCTTTTGCAGTTTTTTCATAAAAAACAATACTAAACCAAGTGGCAGTGGATATGAAAAAGGATCCTTTACATTTTTTCACATTAGTTTATGTCAGATTAAAGACAATAGAACGAATAGTTACTAGATAGCTCCAGCTTTCATCTCCCCTTGGTTTTCCAATTCTCCCAGAAAGTGATAGTCTTTGAAGAGAACATAAACTTAAAGAAAAGATGCTTTAAATACATAACCCTAGATTTTTTCTTTTTTCTTTTTAATTTTATTGAGAAACAAATCAGTTTCAAAACCAATTAGTAGGAAAGTTTCAATAATAATGCATTGCATATTGTTATCTTCGTAGTGGTTATTCATAGTACAAGATGCAGACGTGATATCCTGTCCAAACACTATTAGTACAAATCTTTCTTCTCACTGAATTGAGAGAAGGAAGCTGTATATCCTATTTTGTATATACAGATATAAAATGGTCCTTCCTTTGTATCCCCTTTTTTTTGTTTAATTTTGTTAGAGATGGGTATTCCATTGCCATTTAAATATTGTAGGTGCATGAATTCAGCAAAATAATCCAATATAGTCCAATAGTCCATAATAGTAGTGGGTTGTCCATAGGACTGACAGTGTCAGAAGTTGTTGACTTGAGCCTTTTGCAGCTCAGCATATTAATATGGCTTTACCTTTTATACTTCGTTTTTATACTTTTCTGCTGGATGGTTAAGACCAAGATAAGGCAAAACCTATATAACAAGAAATGTAACTTTTGTATCTGACGAGGTCAGTCAGATCCCCTCAAGATTTACCCTGAAACCCTATACCACAGTTTGCAGATCCTTTGTTAGTGTCAGCCATGTGGATGAGTCATGGCCATTGCTTGACCAATTTGCTGTCTGAAAGCCTGAGAGAATGTTTTCTCTCCGTGTGACTCTTCTTAGGCACACTACATCATCAATCACTTTCCTCTGTGACCCCATAATCTCTTTGATCAGAAAAGTTGGGACACAACTGAGTTACAGGGTGTTACAGTACAGGTTCTCCTATGTCCTGAGTCCTCAGTGACCTTGAAAGGCTAGTAGCCCCATATTGTTTCAAGAGAGCCTACAGCATGGTATGTTCACTGTATAGCAAACCTCCAAGGGTAGTGTTTGTCCCTGTTACAGAAGGGATTTCTAGCTATCTGTGGGTGTATTTAATTTGGAGAGAAGATATTTTAAAATCTGTAATGCTTATTCAAAATGAACTGTCTTCTATAATCCAGCTGTAACCATTTAAAAATTTAATAAAGACTCTAGGAAGGAGAAGATAGTGTGAAGAAAACCCTGGCATTGCAGAGAATTACCAGGTCTTGCAATAGTACTCCAAATATGAATGTAAGTGTTGTCAAACCCGGCATGATGTTATATACAATTCTTAATTAATGGTGAAATTCTGCACATTATGTAAAGAACCCAGCTTCAGAGTCCATTTTCCTAATTTGTTTAGCAGGTAGACCCCTAAGTTGTGGTCTGCTGGGGTTTTTTTATTTCTTATTTTTGGGTTATTTTTGGTACTGAGAATCAAACTCAGAACCTCACACTTGCCAGTCAACTCTGCCACTTAGTTGTATCCCTAGCCTCAATAAGGAAGTTGCAGTTTTTTTGGATTTTGTTGTGGTTTTACCTTTTTGGTACTGGGAATCAAACTCGGGACCTTGCACTTGCCAGGCAGTTGCTGTACTACTGAGGTATGTCCTGGTCTCTTAAGATGTGTTTTAAAGGTCTATAGCTTTCCTAGAACTTGTGAAACAACTTATATATAATCTGTTATATGAGACACATATAATTAAAAGTAAAAGCCTTAGCTACTATGTTTAAAAAAAAAAAAAAAAAAAGAACATTGGAACCCTTTTTGGCATTGGCAGTACTAACTTAATATAATCTTCATGCTGGCTGACTGGTCTGCCCTGTCACTTGTATACTTTTTTTTTAGGCTTGTGACCTTAATGTTTGGTCCTGACAGGATTTGCATCATTGATTCATATCATTGCTGTATGATGTCAGCATGTAGGTGTTCAGTTATTGAGACATAGTTAACCTAATGTGCTGCAGTAAATCCCAAATACTATTTCATACTAGAATAGCAAATGATTCATCATTGTTCACATTAGATAAGTACTATAAATAGTAATATTCAAAATCTGCTGCACCTGTGCACATTAATATCATAGCCTGTATAATTTCCCAAAAAGAAAGAAAGAAAAATTTTCAACAAAGCACTAAAAATAATCTCTTGTTCAGAAACAGATACTTACTTATAGACCTATCTCTACCTCTTCAGGTTTTCTATTTATATGCAGTTCAATTTAGTACTAAAAGTAGATTCTCATAATATAGTTATCAAATTTATTTTACTTAATGTTTTATCACTAATACATGTAGGTTTTGTTGTTTGTTTGGGTTTTTTTTGTTGTTGTTGTTGCTTTTTTTTTTTTTTTTTTTTTTTTTGTTTTTTAAGACAGAGTCTTGCTATGTAATTCAGGCTGGCCTTGAACTTGCTTATGTAGCCCAGGCTGACCTCAAACTTCATAGCAATCCTCCTGCCAGAGCCTTTCAAGTGCTGCAGTTACAGGCATATGCCACCGTGCCTGGCTGTCGGTAATATATCTAAAATACAATTATAAACATTATCATTTACCTATACATAGATAAATGAAATTGTCCATAATGCTGAATGTATTTAGGCAATTATTATATGTGTTCTACTTTATCCACATTTTAAAAAGAGTAGTTTCTAAAGAAAACAAAATCTCCTAAACATCTAAGCATAAATATCCTTAATCTTTTCTCTCTTTTTTAATTTCCTGCCTTATTCTGTTCCCAAATTATAATCACCAACTTGGAAATGTTTAGGCTTGAACTCTGTGCCTGCCCTGCTTGTCTTGTGCAAATAAATACTGCCAGGTGTTCTAAGCATTGATAAATTTGCATCCCCTATTAATAAGTAAGATGATTTTGTATCCAAGTTTGTCTGAGAAAACTTATGTAAAAAGTAATTTATGCCTTTTTTTCTTAGTATCTTACTGGCTTACTGTTGGTCTCAGATTTATCTTTTTTCATTAGTGTATATGGGTTAGAGAGATTATTTGGTTTAATTGTGGGAGTTTTATACTTACACATAGCATAATTTTTTTTTTTAACCACCTGGCCGGCGCTTATGCTGCTGCGCTATCTCCCCACCTTATTTTTACCACCTTATTGCCCCTTTCCTTGCTCTCCCTCCGCCCATTTTCACATTCTGGGATATTTTCATATCTATCCTCCCGTTACCTGCCCTTATATCCCTGTTTATACCTTTTTTTGTCTAATAATAGTCTTCCTCTACCTGTATCATCTTTTTTAGATTCTGTGTATCATATTAGGGAAAGGTGATAGTTGCCTGAGTCTATCTTATTTTCAACATTATCTTCCAGTTCATTTTTCCTTTAGATAAAATTTTCCTCATTGTGGATGAATAATATCCCATTATGTATATTCTTTGCCTGTTTATATGTCAGTAGGCATCTAGGCTAGTTCCATATCTTGACTATTGTGAATTGTACCAAAATAAACATAAGTATGAAGGTATCCTTGTAGTATGCTGATTTTAATTCTTTCAGGTATATATCCCAAGGAGTGAAATAGCTGGATCAAACAGTAGTTTTGTTTTTAGTTTTTTAGGAAATTGTACTGATTTCCTTACTGACTATGCTGATTTACATTCCCACCAGCAGTGTAGAAGGTTTCCCTTCCCCTGAATTCCCACCAGTGTTTATGTGTATTCTTGGTGATGGCCATTCCAATTGGAGTAAGATGGAGTATCATTGTAGTTTGCATTTCCCTAGTGACTAAAGATGGTGACCATATTTTATCCAACTTCCTAACCATTTATACTTTCTGTTTCGAGAAATATCTATTCAAGTCATGCCATATATTGATTGCACTGTTTGAGTTTTTGGTATTTTTTAGATCTTTATGTATTCTGAACATTAATCTTCTGTTGGAAGATTAGCTGGCAGAGATTTTTTTTTTTTTATTTTTATAGGTTGGCTTTTCACACTGTTAGTTGTTTGCTTTGCTGTACAGAAACTTTTTAATTTGATATAGTCCCACTTGTTGATTCTAGCTGTTATTTCCCATGCTATTGGAATCCTGTTCAGGAAGTCTGCTTTTGCTGGTGGCTTCAAGTATTTTTTCTATTTTTTCTTTTAGCATTTTCAAAGTTTCATGTCATATATCTACATCTTTGATCCATTTTTGAATTGTCTGTGGCCCATACTACCCTGAACATACCCAATCTCATCTGAATTTATTTTTGTTTAGGATAAGTAACAAGGATCTAGTTTCAGTCTTATACAAGTGGATATCTGCTTTTCCCAACACCATTTTTAAAGGGGCTTCCTCCAGTGTACATTTTTGATTCCCATGTCCAGGGTCAGGTAGTTGTAGTTGCTTGGATTTGTTACATTCCACTAGTCGGAATGCATAATTTTGTGCCAATACTATGCTCTTTTTGTTATTACGCCTTTGTAGTATAATTTGAAGTTGAGTATGGCAGCGTCCCTAGCGTTGCTCATTTTACTTAGATTTTCTTTGACTCTTCTGGCTCTTACACTAAACTTATTCAAATTAAAATCCTTTTTTAAATTCTGGAGTAAAATACATCCTATTGTTTTTGTAGTTAAAATATCCTCTTTTTGTGAAGTGATGTGATAGTGTAGATAGACTTCCTTTTGTTTCTCCTTAATTTCTTCTTTCTGTTTAATGTAGAAAACTTGGTTAATAAGTCCCAGAATTAGTTTTGAAACTACTGGCACATAAATTCAAATGCTTGGGACATAGTACATTAGAAAACAAATTTGTCTTATTGACCATTTTTCTGGTTAATATGTAGTCTTCTTACTTCATCTAGCTTTTCTCCTTTTCTAATCCAAAATATATCTGACTTTAGAATGATCCTTATATTTACTTTGTTTGGTATACATCGTATAAAGTAAAATTTTTGTTACATTAATACATTATTGTAAGGAGAAATTTACAGGGAGAGAAAATGGTAAATAATTATATGGCCAGGTCTGTGACCCAGAAAATAAAGGGGAAAACATAAACGAGCAAATAAGAAAAAATTAAAAGGACAAGAAACAAAGGTTACTTGTACCCAAAGACAAAATTGTATAGTCTAATCCTTCATTCTCTTTATCTTCCAAAGATTATTTGCATGTATCATTGTTAGTCACCCCAGCAGTAGGCTCCTTCCTATGGAACACTTCTTTAGTAGCATTTATTGGCCTCTCCCTAAAGGCCTTTCTCCTTGTCTGACTCTGTGGGCATGCATTAGTTATGGTCTAAGCTTCACATGTTTAAATTACTTCTTCCAAATGTGTTCCTTAGTGCTACCTCAAGGATTGGGGACATAGTCACAGAGTTGATCTTTCAAAGGATCAGATAAAAACTTGTAGAGAAGAAGAGGAATGCATTTCACTTCCTGTCTTTATGTCTTATTGATCAATCTAAAACTATTCTTAACCTAGCTGGTCTGCTTCTTAAATTTTCTGACATGCAAATGACCCAGGCTTCTTGCACTCTGAGTACATCCTTAATAAATAGCTGATCCTAATTGCTTATTGCCAGAAAAAAACGACAGCTCTATGAGTTTTTAATTAATTTCATAGCTGTCACTCTCTTTCTGCAAGTCAGCAGATTCAGCTGTTTATTTTGCAACCATTTTGAAGGATACATTACTTAAAGTAGGAAGAGTATATTATCAACCTCACTTCTTGTTTATATTTTTCTGTATTATTTTTCCATTTAATTCATCATCAAGTTTTATTTTTGTTGCTTTGGCTTTTGGTGGTAAAAGTCGTCACTTTTTAGTAATCTTTCAGAACAAGTTTGACCTTTCAGTAACTCATTTTCTGTATCATATCCCTCACATTCTGGAAGCTTAGAATCTTTTCTTCACAGGAAGAAGTCTCACTGTTTCAGTGAGATACAATTGGCATATTTTACTGTGTTTATTAGAAAATATTTGAATTGTATTGTATTGGGTCCTCCATCTAATGCCAGAATTTTCAGTATTATTTTTGTATGTGTTTTAAGAAGTTACTGACACCTGTCAGCCTGGGTTCTGAACCTTTTAAATTGACTTTACCAGTAGATAATCTCTGATTTGCTTCACTGTGTGTCTTTTGTAACTCTGCCTCAGTTTATGAAATCTGGATTCAGATTTTGATACCAAAATCTATTTTTTCTTCCATACAACCTGTTAATAAATCACAGTGATTACTCTTATGTTTGTCTTGGCTGCTAATGAACTTCCTCTGAGCATACATAACACCTTAGAGTAATAAAAGACCTTCCAAAAGTTCTTGCAGTCATCACCCCCCCCAAACTGAATATTGGTTTCCTTCTTTGTATCTGCTTTTTCATGACTGTGCAGCTCTGAACATGAACTTAAGCATATCTTCATGGATATGAGTTGAGAGTGAAATTGAGTTATTATCTATATTAATGTCAAGGTTATCTTTTTTAAAAAATCAGAGAAAGAAAATACAATCAATAATAAAAGTAGAAGCGGGCATGCACATGCACACAGCACACGTGCACGCGTGCATGCATGCACACACACACACACACAGAGGAGCAGTACAGGATTGAACCTCATGCTTCTCCACAACATGCTAAACAATCAGCTCTACCACGGAGCTACCTTCCCAACCCTGCAATAGTCCCAAGACAATTAGCAGCCTGAAACATAAATCCTGCCTTTGAGGAACAAGCCAGTGAAGCTATTGTATGTACAATTCTTTGTCTGTTGTGGACATTCCTAAATGGTTAGGGATGAAGAAAGGATTAAGTTATACAGTGGTATCTTAGACAAAATCTTTTAAATAATGGATTTATCTCAAACCTAAGTGAAAATCAGCAGGATGGATGGGTGAATAAGTTAAAAATACTATGAACACAAAGAACAGCTTTACATAAAATACATATTCTTGTACGATATGTTTTGGTGAGCTTTAGGGAGTTTAATAAGGAAGACTCAAAAGATCGTCAGATGGAAGGTGGGGGCACCAGAAATCACTTTTGTGTATCAGAAACAGTACAAGCACCTAGCGCCGGCCTCCCCCTTCTTTTTCTTTCCCGGCCCCTGGAGGTCATGTGATAGTGATCACATGACTCGGTCAAAGGATCTTTTCCTCTCACTGCTTTGCAAAAAAAAAAAAAAAGGAAAGAAACCGTTCACCAATTAAAGCTGTTAACGTGTACTACGCTGTTTCCTTGTTGGATTTCTTGTTCCTGCTGCTACTGTAAAAACAAAATGAGTGGTAAGACTTGCCGTTTTTGAACATTTGCTTTATTTTAAACCATAGAAAGCATTATCTTAAAGTCACGCTGTTTTTTTAACATACGTTCCAAATATTGCTATAAAATATTCTAAATTGTTATTCTGTAGTTCTAAAAGATTAAAATCTGTATAGAGTTAGATTGATTGGATTTTTCACAAGTTATCATGTTCTAGGGTCTTTATTTTACTAGGATTTTCTTTTCAGAACTAAAATCTGAAAATTGGCATCAGATTATTTGGAAGCCATTGTGAAAGCTTGCTTATAAGGAGAATGTGTAGCACGTCAGCAGCCTGTCGCATTTTAAAATTTTAAATGCTGAGCAAGAATGTAGTTTTAAAAAAAAACTCTCAAATATAAATGCATATTAACAAGTAAAAGTTGTTTAAAATTATACTAGGTGAAAATAGCTTATTTATTAAGTCAGCTTCTCTAAGACAATTGGTGAATAACAGTAGTTCTTTTTCCATTTTTAGAATAGGAAATATTCCCTTTAAAATACTGAATATCCCAGTGATTTGGGGTAGATTTTTGCCTAAAGCACGTAGATCCTGAAGGAGCTATTAGGTGTGTCACTACTCATATATAACTGTTCTTATGCCATGTGTATATTTAATGTCATAGTCTAACACACTTAGGTGCTTTGGGACAGACTAGCTCTTGCTGCATACAAATTTAAGTCAGTTTAGTAGTTCAATCTTACAGAACTTCATTAAAAAAGAAAAAAGACTTGGAACTAAGGAGGTAAACATTTGCATTATTCAGTATGCAAGATTTTAGAGTTTTGCTACTTTTACATACAGTAATAGCAACAAAAATGGTGCTGTAAACATAGTTCTAAGCATACTTGTTTGTACATTAGGAACTGTGTTGTTCAACTTGGATGTTGCTTGACGCCAATATTTTATATGTTAAATATAGTACTGACGAATTGTGTTTTTTAAAAACTCTAACCATGTACCATTTTTTTTCTTTCCATGTACCATTTCTGCTTCAGAATAAAATATACTTGCTAAAGTAAATTGATTACTTATTAGAGAAATAAGTTATTCAGTATTATTTAGGGGCTATAACTAGTAATATATGCACTGCTAGTTTATTTTGGGTCAGATGTGTTTGTTATATTTTTAGTAGCAGTAAAATATTAAAAGACAAAAGTCACATTTTATGCTACTAAATTTTATACTTTATAGTGGCTATCAAAATATAATATGGCTTGCATTGTAGCTATATAGTATTATATGGTTATAATCCTAGTAAAAGGAGAAAAACCCAAAGAAATTACATTAATTTTACATAAATAATCACCAAGTTATAGTGACTTGATGTTAGAATTATATTTGACTGTATATGAAAGGGCCCATAGTCTTTGGTATATACAAAAAAAGCTAAATAAAATATTAATTTCCTTATTAATATTATAAATAAAGTTTTTAGTAAATTCTCTTTCTGGTTCTCAGCTAATTTTTGTATATTATAAATAAAATCTAAGCCACCTCTCTGAATTTAGATAGCTAGTTTACTTTGTAGTTTTATATAAATTAACTACTGGGAACAAATCATTAGTATAAAATTCTTCTCATTTCTCTTGAGCCCAAAGTACAAAAGTTAAAATATGCATTTTGAGTCACGTCTTTTTGTGTAGAGGTATAAAGTGGCTCAAGAGTTTTAAATTAGTGGAGATAGTAAATTAATATGGGAGGTTTACATAAACTTAGAGAAATTTTGTTCATCCTTTCATGTTTTAAATTTTATAGTACATGTTTACAATGCATAATGATTACCTTTATCAAACAAGGCATGTATATAACGCATTCTAATTCTCTTTCTCAAAGAAAATAAAAACAGAAGCAGCTCTAATTTCCCTTAAAGGCATTAGAACTCATGTAATTCTTAAGACCAGTTGCCAATAAATGAGTAATACCTAGAAGTGAAACTGCTGTGAGTCTCATTTCTACCATTTGGGCAAGCTTAACTCTACCTTTGGAAAATGGGGATAGTAGCGATGATTACATGGAGACAAAAATATATACTGTTAGTATTAACTATATAATGATGCTTGTATTCTGAACATCTTCATGTATTTGTTTGGCTTGTTTTGGATGAAAAGAGTCATTTTGAAAGTTATTTTTATAGCCAGATGATAAGATGGTAGGTTTCCTTCTCTGCCTTACTTTCCTTTAGCCATTCAGTCTTTACCCACCCTACTCTGACCCCTCATTCTTTTACCCTTTTCATTTCTCTTTCCTCTCTTCCCTTCTGTTTTCCCTTCCTCTTTCTCCCTTGCAGCCCTCCTCTTTACTCTCCCCTGGCTCCTGTCTTATATCTCCTTTCCTTTCCCCTTCCTTGCTCCCTCTTCTTCCTTTTTCCCTTTCCTCTTCCATTCCTTTTCTTGGCTCTTTTTGGTATTTCCCCTCTTATATCCCCTTTTTCAGAACATTATCTTTTCTGTTTTTTTCTCTGCCTCTGTCTCTCTTCTGGCCTTAACCCCTCCCCCCACAACCCTATTACCACTGTGTGCTTCACCCCTCCCCCTCCTCTAAAATCCAGGAATCCAGATTTGCTGGAACCATCCTGCTCTTTCTTTAGCTTTTCTGAAGTATGTGTAATGAAACCAGTGGCAACATTCACTTTTAAAATTAAATTCTGCGTATACTTTCCCTATTATGTTTTTTGTTACATTCTTGTGCTTTCATTTCCTTGAAAATAAGTCATTTCTTTGAAAAAGTTTCAAGTTACTAAAAACTAGTGGGTGAGGGGGCAACATCCACTAAAGTTATAGAAAGAATCAGAAGGTGAGATACTTTTCTTTAAAAGTTAAATAAAACAAGGAAAATTTTGATTCCTAAAAGAATAAAACATATCTTCTAAATGTGCTTATTTTACTTCCAGAAAAGTAAAAAGAGGAAGTAAATGAAACACAATATTTATAGAAATTATTTGGAAAACATAACACTATTTAAATTTGAAAGGAAAAATAAAATTAAAAAGTGAAAGGAAATATAGGATAAGAGAACCTTAAGTTTCTTTTCAAGACCTTTTCAAAGGAAATAAATTGTTTGGGGGCAAATATGCATGTATGGCATTTCTGTAACTTCTTAAGCTCCCACAGACATGACTTGCATGCAAGAGTCTTTTAACCCTCACAGAGCACTACCCACACATCTTAACTATTCATTCTCTTGTTGCTCTTTTCTTTTTTTCCTGTTACTTTTGAACGTTTTGCCTTTTCATTGATTGTATATGCAAATTTCAAGGTTTTTTTCCTCTAGCTCAATATTTCCAACTTGCACAATTATAAAAATCACCAAATATATTTATAAAGTAAACGTAGTGGTTTAAGACTATAGGCATACTAAATAAGAAACACTAGAAGAGCCTATGAATTTTATGTTTTAAAAATGCTCCAGGTGAGTAAGCATGGTGGAACATGCCTGTAATCCCAGAACTCAGAAGGATGAGGCAGGAGGAACACTTCAACTTCCAGGCTGGCCTGGGCTACAAAGAGAGTTCAAGGCCAGTCTGAATTGCATAGTGAAACCCTGTAGTCTAAACTGCATAGTGAAACCTGTCCCAAAAAGATAACCCCACACACACACACACACACAAAAAAAAAAAAAGAAAGAAAGAAAAAGAAAACCTCAGATCACAACAGAGGAAAGCTTGAAAAGCACAAAAGTAGGTAAAAGGTAACCTTTGGACTTCACAAGGTAAATGTTTGTAACAAGTCAATCCTAATTTCTCTTCATAGTTCTATAATCACTATTGACTTGAGTGCTAAGGTGAAGTAAGAAATTTGTTTTTAACTTTAATTTGGTAAGCAGTCATGGATTAACACATTATTTCTATGACCCATTCAGGTCCTGCTCAGGTTCCAATGATGTCCCCAAATGGTTCTGTGCCTCCTATTTATGTGCCTCCTGGATATGCCCCACAGGTATGTTTTCTTATTTTATATATATAATGATAGATACTTTCTTTTTCTTTGATTTTAATTAAAAAATAACACTTTAAATACTGAAATCCACCCTGTGGGATATCTTCAGTAAATCTATTTCAGATATTTTTTGTTTGTTTGTTTTTTGTTTTGGGTTTTTTTGTCTGAACTGGGGATAGAACTCAGGCCCTTGCACTTGGCAGGGAAGCATTTATTCTACTCAGCCATCTACCCAGCCCCTATTTCAGATATTTTAGTACATTTGGAAAGGAAAAAATTTGATAAGCACTCATTTGACTTTGTCTTTGGGTATTGAATTATAAAGAAAAAGTCATTCTAAAGATTTTCTTATTGACTATGTAACCAATGTAAATACCTGAAGTTCTCAGTGTATTTATGCTAACATTTTTTAATTAACATTTGCTTAGAAATAAACCAAGACAATGCTTACAACCTTATTAATACAATTCATTTCATATTCTTGTAATAGTAGAATGTCACATTGTAGTAAATAGAAGAGAATTTAAACATGTAGTTCTGATAGCAAAGGAGATTAATATCATTGCATACCTACAACCCTTCTTTGTCCATGTGTTGGCCAACTCTTCACTTCAAAAATAATGTACAACTAAGTTACATGCAGGCAAACTGAATTAAACTAGTCTACAGGTAATTTAGTATCTTGCTCTACTAAAATTCTAGCAATGTGCTCATTGCCTCATAATCTTTTGGGAAATAATTTTCTCTTCCTAGCACTAAATTTTACTTGTCTTCTTCAAGCCCTCTATTACTTCCTCTCTGTTTATGGCAGAAGATTGGTGGGCTCTTGCAGTAGATTCTTTGCTAACTCTGATACTCAATACTGTGTAAAAGACAAGAAAAAGATACTGAGAGAGACAATGACAGTTGTTTAAGGTTGAGAGTCAGAAAATCTGAATCCATATCTTAGTTCAAACCCTTGCTGGCTCCTAAGCTCAGGGCAAATCAACTTCCTTGAATCTCAGGGCACCCAATGTAAGGTGAGAATGATAACATGTAAGATAGCATACTTGAAAATACCTTGTTGTAGTCGTCTTAGAATAGCCCTTGCTCATAATCTCTACTTTTGTTTTAACATACTAACTTTTCATTGTGCTTATATTACCCTGCTAAAATTGTCAGATCCAAGGGACCTTTTCCAAGTTAGAGTTCCTTTGACATCTTAAAATTTGATACTGTTGATGTGATTTACCCCAAATTTCCTATACAAAGATGTTCTGGGTTTTTGGGATTTTTTTCACTTTTCTGTTGCTCCTACTCAGAACTGTGTTTACTTATGCAAAGACTAACTCTGGCAATAGTTCAGTTTAACCAGCTATTTTTGAATGATATGATATGCTGAGCTGTATGTTACATGCTAGTAATGTATAGGTGAAGACGAATTATCTCAATTATAAGATATCCTGATGCTCTTTTACCTCACCTTTTTTTTTAATGACATCTTTATCTTTCTCATTTCAATCATGAGGTTTCATAAAGTTTTTTTCTTTTTTTTTTTTTTTTTTTTTTTGGCAGAACTGGGGAATGAACTCAGGCCCTTGAGCTTGCCAGGCAAGTAGTTATTCTACTGAGCCATCTCCCCAGCTCCCAGAAACAATTTCCGTACACCTTTCAAGATGCCTCTCCTTTTGTACTCTCCTTGTATTTATCATTTCTTAATTCTCTTTCCTATGAAGATAATAAATTTTTATAGTTTCTACATTCAACCAATGTAATTACAACAGTGTAAATACAAGTAAGTATTGAGTACTCATCAATATCAGGCACTTTTAAGTGCATATTCATATATATATTTGTTCATATAAAAGAGGCACGGATTCTTCTGTGAAATTTACATTTCTGTGGAGAAAAGCAAACAAAAAAGGATAGTGGGTGAATTAATGTATTAGATGGTGAATGATTGGGTAAAAAAATATTTTTCATTTTTTAAAAGAGAATACAAAATGATAATTTAGAAAGAAATAATACCAAAAAAATTCAATTTTAAAAATAACCAGTATGTAAAAATGAAAAAAAGAAAGAAATAATACAGAATTTCACTAAACAAAATACGAATTCAGCAGTACTTGTTGTATTACATAGTATTGTCTTCAAATTAGTTGTTTAGAGTACTAAATATATGCATGAAAAATTGGAAGCAGAAAACAAGTTACAAGAAATTAAGAGAAAAAAATTTAAACATTAACTGCTCCAGATTGGGCATGGTGGTGGGTACCTGTAATCCCAGCTCTTGAGAGGCTATAAACAGGAGGATCACTATGAGTCCAATCTAGTAGTGAGACCCTGAACACCCTGTAGACCCTTTCCTAAAATACAAAAAAAAGACAAAAATAAATAAATGAAAATAAAAGAGCTTCAAAACATTAACTGCTCCTTTCTATAGAGCAGCAGAAATCAGCAGTACAGTTATCCAAGCCATCCTGCATATAGACATAATCTTCTCCCCACCTCCTGTCCTTCTCATCTTAATATTTCCTTCCCTTTGAACAAATTCTTCTCCCCAAAAAAATATTTTAAATCTGGTGGTAGAATAATCCTCATTAGAAAGATAGCATTTGAATCAAGTCTTAAAGGACAGGTAGGAGTTGATTATACATTTAACTGGGAAAAGAAGATTCTAAAAACAGAAATAGCCAGTGCAGATGGCCTAAAATGAAAGTATGTTTTGTGCCTGGAAACAGCAAGAAGACCAGTATGACTGAATTCAGTTGTCTAGGCAAAAATAATAGAGAATGAGATCAGTTCCAGACCAGGTCATACCCAGTGCTCATCTTTTCTGTAAGTATAGTCTCTGTGATACAGCAGTAGCATGGTTAATATTTACAAGTCAGTCAAACAGTTTTCTAGGTCTTTTTGTTTTATTTTGTTTTTGTTTATTTGGTTTTTGGTACTGGGGATTGAACGCAGTACATTAACGCTTGCCAAACCAGCACTTATGCTGCTGAGCTATTTCCTGGCTCAAGGTCAAGGTATTTTGTCTTTAGACCAACATCCATTAAAATAACTTCCATAAAAAATTTTGTTTGTCATACATGTTCAAAGTCCTACAGAAAATTGGAATAGAAGGCCTCTACTTCAGTCTAGTAAAAACCATCTATGACAACCCAACAGCTAATATAATTCTCAATGGGGAAAAACTGAAATCCTTTACTCTCAAATCAGGTACAAGACAAGGATGTCCTCTATCACCCCTCTTCTTCAATATAGTTCTGGAATCATTAGCTACAGACATTAGACAAGAAGGAGAAATAAAAGGAATAAGAATAGGTAAAGAAGAAGTGAAACTATCATTATTTGCAGATGACATGATACTTTATTTGGAAGACCCAAAAAACTCTACTAAGAAACTCCTAGAGTTGATAGACAAATTCAGTAGCATAGCAGGATGTAAAATCAATGCCCAAAAGTCAGTAGCATTCCTCTACACAGATAACAAACACACTGAGAGGAAAATTAGAGACAGTACCTTTTACAATAGCACCAAGGAAAATGAAATACCTCAGAATTCATCTAACTAAAGAAATCAAAGATCTTTTCACGGAAAATTACAATATTTTGAAAAAAGAGATCGCAGAAGATTTCAGAAAACGGAAAGATATTCTGTGCTCCTGGATAGGAAGAACCAACATCGTGCAGATAGCCATACTCCCAAAATTGTTGTATAGATTTAATGCTATTCCTGTGAGACTACCACCAACATACCTCCCAGATCTAGAGAAAATGTGCCTAAAATTTATCTGGAATCAAAAAAGACCTAGAATAGCAAAGGCAATCCTGACCAACAAAGACAAAGCAGGAGACATTACAATTCCTGACTTGAAATTATACTACAAAGCTACTGTAATAAAATCAGCATGGTATTGGCAACAAAATAGACCTGAA
>NW_004524627.1:10984484-11022937 GCF_000260255.1 Octodon degus
AAATGTTTGATAATTCTATAGATAGGATAAACCATACTGCATATATTACAGGGTAATAATTAGCTTCTCTTCTGGAGGGTTAACAACCTAAGTTAGCAGATCAAAATTTGGAGAAAAAGAAGGGCTGCATGATTAGCCAACATTTTGGCCCTAGCCTTTCAAGGTCAGTGAAGACTTGGGACATAGGAGAACCTGTAATGTAACAACATGTAACTCAGTTGTGCTCCAGACTTTCTGATCAAGAAGATTATGGAGCCACAGAGAAATGTGTTCGAGGAATTAAAGTGAGCCTGGGGAGAATCACATGGAGAGAAAAAACATTTTCTCAAGCTTTCACAGAGAGCAAATTGGTCAAGCAATGGCCGTGACTCATTCTCAGGTCAGACACTGACAAAAGAATGTACAAAAGGTGGTACAGGGCTACAGGATAAATCCTGAGAGTACTTGGCTGACCTTATCAGATACAAAAGTTACAATTATGGGTATATAGGTCTTGCTATATCTTGGTCTTAACCATCCAGTATAAAAGTATAAAAATGAGGTATACCAAGTAAATCCATATTAATACAGTGAGCTATAAAAGGCTCAAGTCAATAATTTCTGAGGATAACCCACTAATATTATAGACTGCTAGACAGTATTAGATGTTTATTTGAATTCAAATACTTATAGTATTTAGATGCCAATAGAATATTAACCTCTGACGGGATAAATAAATAAATTTTAAAAAAGAAAAAAAAATGGAAATAGAAAGAAGCAGTCAATGCTCTAATTAGCTTTGTCTCCTTTTTTTCAATTGTTTTTACTTTTCCTTTTCTTAATTTCTTATACATTGCTCCAGTTTTTTCTTCTTCCAATATCTGGTAATATGAATAGCTGGTTGTAAGACAATACCATGTATTACAACAAATACTGTGAAATTCATATTACTTTTTAAGTAAAATTCTGTGTGAGTTGTCAAAAAAAAATATTGTTTGAACATAAAGAGTCTTTACTTGGGCTGGGGAGATAGTTTAGCAGCATAAGTGCCTGCCTGGCAAGCTCAAGGTCCCACGTTCAATCCCCAGTACTGTATGCCATGCAGTCATTGGAACCAGGTGTGGTGGCTCACACCTGTAATCCCAGCACTGAGGAGGCTGAGACCAGAGGATCACTATGAATCCAAACTGTAGTTTCACCTTGTATCAAAAAAAATTTTTTAAAGAGTCTTTAGTTGGTTTATCCACTCAGTGAAGTGCAGATTCCTTGACTGTTAAGGCCTTAAACAGTTGCATCTTAGTTTGCCTTATTCTCTTGTGATTTCTCCTGTGCTCACATAATGTTTTCCTTTCTTCATGATTTTAGTAAAGCTCTTATTTAGGGAATGTTATTCATTCTTCCATTTTGGCCTTTTAAAATTATGTTCAGTTTTTGAGAGCCTATGTTGAGCTATTTGTACTACTACTTCGTTATTATACATCCTACCTAATATTAAAATTATGTGTGTGTCATAAACTCCTGTAGGATTTTGGGTTTCTTGAGAGAAGTTGCATTTTATATCTTTTTTGCATTCATTTGGTAACTGAACTGTAAGAGGTATCTCATAAATAGTTGTCAAGTTAATGAACTTCAACAGAATCTTACTTGGAAAGATTATGTGAGCCTGTTGGGTTTACTATTACCAATCTTAATTTAAGATCACGATTATCTCTAGGAAATTGTCATTTTCAAGCACATTGACTAAATGAGACAACAAAATCTAGCCTTACCATTATTGAAATAATTTAAACAGCCAACTTGTAAGACTGTGTTCTTATATTTTCACATCACTGTCAAAATACCACTCTGCCCTAACATACAAAATTTCTAATGTTAGAAAACACATCATTATAAATAAAAAAAAAGAAAACATCATTAGGATCCAGGTTTTAGGATATAATTAAGATATATTAACTTGCAAATTTGTGGTATTACTACTAATTTCATGCTCCTGTTAAATTTAAAAGCATTTCAAGTATGAAATCATCACTATATATTTTCACATCACTTTTTAGGGTAATACTAGGCACAGCTGAGCACTTGTTACCTTGTCCAGAATCTGGCACATAAATGTAACATTAAAAAATCAAGAAGCTGACAGTTGAACCAAGTATTAAGATGCATAGATAGGGCCAGGAAATAGCTCAGTGGACTAAAGCAACTGCTTAGGCAAGCTTAGGCAAGCGCAGGGACCGCAGTTAGATTCCTAGCACCACATGCTATTCGAGCCCTACCCCCAGTGTGGGCTGAGCCAGCCAGAGTCCTGCAGAGTGGCACAGTCCTGTAATCCCAGCTCTTGGGAGGCTGAAAGCAGGAGGATCACCATGAGTCTGAGCTGCAGAGTGAGACCCTACAACAACCAAATACATTTTTTTTAAAAGATATATAGATAGCTATAATAAACAATAAGTCAAATTTGGCTCAACAGAAACCAAGTAACACATTAATAGCTACCATCTAGACTCCTATTAGATTATTATACACTGATCCACCCTCAAAAAAATGTATTATTTATTAATAAGGTGTTTTCTAAAATTTATTTTTGATTCTACAAGTTAAACTCAGGACCTTGCACTTACCAGGAGGCACTATGCCTCTGAGCCACATCCCTGGCCAGTGTTATGCTCAATATCAATTGGGAATTCAATAATTTTATTGCTGACCAATAATTTTGAAGAGAAGTTTCTATTTTGGAGGGGGTTGGTTTTTTCTTTCTTTCTTTCTTTTTTTTTTTTTTGCAGAACCAAGGAAGTTTATAGTAATAGAAACAAAATGTCCCTGTCACTATAAGGATGGACTTCTAAGGACAGTTTTCCCCCTTTTCATTTGGAAATTAAAATAGCTCTTAAGTGGGAAAAGTAGACTTAATTTTTTTAGTGTATATACATGGCTTTGTTTTTTAGAACAAACAAAATGGATCATCTGGGGGCAGGGAGATAACTCAGTAGAATAAGCACTTCCCCAGCAAGCGCAAGGGCCTGAGTTCAATCCCCGGTTCAGCCAAAATAAAAATAAAAAACAAAATGGATCATCTTTTTTTAAAAGCATTGTTTCAAGAAAATCTTTCATTAAAAATGACACTTTTTGCAATGCTATCAAATATTGTAGGGGAACCTAAAGCAATTAAAATAATATGCAGAAAACAAACTTAATTTTTTCTTCAATAGCGTAAGTGTAAAGGGCCAGCCAAATAGCTCAGCAGATTAAAGTGCCTGCAAATAGGCACAGGGGCCAGGGGCCTGCTGAGACAGCAATTGAGACTGGTGTGGTGGCACACGCCTTGTAATCCCAGCTCTTGGAAGGCTGTAAACAGGAGGATCACTACAAGTCTGATCTAGTATGAGACCCTGAATACCTTGTAGACCCTTCACTAAAATACAAAAAAAAAAAAAAAAAAAGCTTCAGTGTAAAGGAATATTAGTTTTGCAAATGAAATTTAGAAGATACATTTAGTAACAAAGAACAAGGATAGCATTATATTTTCATTTATTTATTTCATTTTATTTATTTTTGTAACAGAACAGGGGATTGAACTCAGGCACTTTCACTTGCCAGGGAAGTGCTTTTTCTACTGAGCCATCTCCCCAGCCCCTTATTTTCATTTATTTTAAAATGATGATTGGGCTGGGGAGATAGCTCAGTAGAATAAGTGCTTGCCTCGCAAGTTCAAGGTCATGAGTTCAATCCCCAGTACCGCCAAAAAAAAAAAGGGGGGGGATGATTATGTAGAAAACTCGGGAAATATAGAAAAGTTGTTGATATGAGACTGCTTTGGGTTTTACAACCCAGGGATACTTTCTGTAAGCATTTAATCTTTTTTCTAGTTCAAATTATAGACATTGGATATGCATAATATTTATATTTAATCCAATTAAGTATACTTATATTTATACTTACTTGATACTTAATATTTATACTGTATTTTAAAATATAATTCAAAAGTGTATGTTTTAAAGACCATATAAACAGTTCTATCAGTTACATCTTTTTACATTTATTTTCATTTTGTAATTTAAACTCTTGCCAATTTTTCTTTTGCAATTAATGAAGTTACAGTGTGTATCTGCACAAATTATATATGTTCTTATTTCCTTAGGATAAATTTTTACAAGCAAAATTATGAATTGAAAGGATTTGAACTTTCCATTCTGGGCACATATTACCCTCCTTTCTTATAAAGTTTAAATGAGTTTATGTTCTAATATGTAACAGCTGCACTAAACCCAGCATTAATTAATAGAATATGTAGGTTTCGTCACTTTGTTCTATACATCTTTTCTTCTTTATGATGGCAATCTTCAAGCTTACATAAAAGTAAATAATATTAACTCCTCTTGTACTCGCTGCTTCAACACTTATCAACAGGTTGCCAATATTATTTATCACACATACCATCTTTCTTTTACTACTAGAATATTGTAAGCAACTACTAAAGTATTATTTAACCTATTATTGGGTTTTTCTCATACATAACTAGTAATCTCAGTTGTTACAGTTCAATATAGTTGTCCCTAAATGTAGAAGATAGCCTCAGAGAAGACAAACTGTTTGGAAAACATGGTATATAGTCTATAAACCAAGATTATATACTTTACTCATAGATAAACTTCATAGCTATTTCAGAGGCCTGGCCCTTATTTTAGGCATAATATTACTAAGCTTAATTATTACCATTTAAGAAATGAAAAGGGGCAGTTGTGAGAGATTGATATACCAAATAGAAGCAGAAATATATGCAACTCAGTTGAAATGTCACAAAAAATGTAAAATTTAAACACAAAGCAAGTAATGCCAAACAAAACAGCAATGACAGGAGAAAGCACTTTAATTTACTGTCAAAATACTAGCATATGGTCCCTAAGAACATTATTACACTGCAAGACAAATTAACAGTTGATATTTTCTGTGTTTAAGTTAATGATTTATTTTTTAAAAGTATGAAATATAAATAGGACTCCTTAAGGTCAATATCAATAATTCTCCATCTTGTAATGGCTCCCTAAGTAGATTGTTTTTTCATAGAATGTGGGTTGTTACAGAGATGAGAGGGTATCTAACAGGGAGGGCATTGTAGATTTCATAGTGTGGGAAAAAGGCCAGCATTTTAAGGATGATTGTCAAATTACTCCTGTAAGCTCTACTATCTAACTTTGCCTAGTTTCAGCATCTAGCAGTGAGATCAGCATATTTTTAAAGTTTCTACAGACCAATCTGATCGTAGCCTTTTCTCTGTCTCTCCTGGGAAGAACAGCCAAAAGGGATGAGATGAAGATGTGGACAATTAGAAGATAGGGAACCTAGAGGTTCAGTGAAGATGCAGTTGTAGTATCTAGGTAAAAAGGAGATTTAGGTCATTTTGACATCATGTATATATGTGTAGTTGGATATATAGTATAAAAAAAATGAGGGTGTAGCTCAGTCCAAAGGTCCAGGTTCAATTCCCAGTACTGCCAAAAATGTGTATAGAAAAAAAATTGTTGAATAAATTGTCAAGGAGTGACTGGGGGGTAAGGGAGAGAGTGTTTCATTTCATATTGTTTTTTGAAACAGAGTCTTGCTATGTTATTTTTTAAGAGTTTAAAGTTGGAGTGGTTCTGATCTGAGGTGTGCTGTAGAAGTAGTTGCTAAAAGTGGAAAGGAAGCAAATGTTATACGAATTCAAGAGGTCACAGGGTGCCGAGGGATATAGCTCAGTGGCATAAGTGCCCACCTTGGCAAGCGCAAGGTCCTGAGTTTGATTCCTAGTACCACAAGAAAAGAAAAAGAAGTCGCAGAACTATTATAGCTTGATATTGAGGGAGAAATTTAGCATGCCAGTAGAACTAACAATATAAAACTATATTGTTCACTCAATAAATATTCCAGGAACATCATCCATAAGCTAGCTAGTATTCCACATACTGAAAGAAAAACAGTAAGCAAAGCAGATTTATTGTGGAACTTGTATATTCTCTCAGGGAAGACACACATACAATAATATAAAACTTTAGGTAGCAGATGCAACTTCCTTTCTCTTCAGGTCTCAAATACATCTTTGTTCAATAAAGGAAGAAGAAAAACAGCTTCAGAAATAAGTGGCATCTCTGGTTAAGGAATGAGACTGCTGACATATCTTATTGTCTTGTCTGTTTTTATTTTTACCAATATAGACTAAATCAAATTATATCTTTTTTTTTTTCACAAAGTGTTTTATTTTCATCATCGCCATCAGTGTATTTTATTTTCATACCAATTTGAGTGGGCAGGAAATTTGATGTTGGTATGTTTGGTGGACTATCAGCAGATGGGCCTCTGGAGACTAGCAGAGAGTTTTGAGGTTTCTGACTTCCCTGTGAAGTTACTGGCTGGTGGTGCGAGCCACCTGATGCAACAGTTATGCATTTGCTACCAATGTTACAAGGCCCCTGATGGGACAGTCAGTTATTTACCACTGGGGGTTCAAACCAAGAGAAACATTTTAACCAAGTGAAACCCCTATTTGTGCTGTGAAACAAGAAAGTAACATTACAGATTTTACTCCCACAAAGTACACATGACCATGAAATCTGGAGTTAAATTGTCTTGTGTTCAGATACTAGCACTTCCACTTATACCATATGATCCTGGGAAAGTTATTCAGCACCTCTACTCCCAGTTTCAGCAACTAAAAACTGGAGATAGTAACTAGTTGCTTATAGTATTACTAGAGTGAAAATTAAATAGTTAATATAGGTCCCTTGAGAAATTTACAACTCAGTTACAGAGTAAGCATATGTATCTAAAAATATAACAAACAACGTTAAAATGACATTGACCGTTAAGTGGATTGTCAACCTGATTGGCTTGAGAACAGCCAGATTAGTAAAGTATGCTTTTGAGTGTGTAGGTGAGTCATGGAGGCATGACCTTTGAGTCTGTTTCTCATCCCTGACCCCTTCCTCTCTGACACCATTCCCCCACTCTGCTATTCTCTTCTGTTATGTTTTTCCCTTAACAGCAACCAGCTACAGATAATGTGGTGGATTAACTAATAGTCAACTTGTAACACCCTGCTGAACTGAGTTAGCGTGGTTCTGGGTATAGAAGGCCCACCTGTAGACTGTTGCCAACATTGTGAAAGTAGAACTAGAGGGGAAATGATGTGCTCTGCTGTTCTATTCCAGGAAGCTCAGGTTCTTACCTTGAGTGTCACTTCCTTACTCCAGTGCAAATCACTCAGTCTGGTGGCACAGATCCTTCACACAGCTGACAGAGACTTTCTAGCATCTACCACTGACCTTTGAGTCTTTGCAGTGCAGATCCTTGATACAGACTTGCATGAGACATTACTGTGGGCCCTAGGCCTCCAGATGGACTTGTGGGGACGTTAGAACATGGCTATAGGTCTTCAGCTGGATTTGTGCAGGACGTTGTTATGGGATCCAGGCCCTCAACTGTATTCTTTGGGTCTCTAGTGTATGGACAGATCCCATGTACTCTTTTGCATTTGACGTTTTGGGTGAATATGATAAAATAGTCGTGTAAATTATGTGTCCTATATTAAATTGTTTTCCTTACAAGCCCTAACTACAACAGATGGAACCCCCTTAAAACCATGAACCAAAAATCCTTTCTTTTAAGTTGTAGATGTTTGATATTTTATCCACCAAGGGGAAACTGACCAATACAAATATCGAACAAGTGATTTAGGATAAATGGAATAAAAATTATAGGGGACAACAACTGAGATTGTGATGTCCAGGGCAGGGTTAATGGAAGAATAATCAGAAAGAACCTTCCATAAATTCCTGGACCCACATCTCTACCATTATCAGTGGTTGTTATGACAAATGCGCTCTGCTTCCTCATCTGTCACAAATTACTCCACTCCTGCCCCAAATTATTGCATCTTCTCTAGTACTGGAGCCTGTTCAAGGACATGACTATGGCATTTTTTCATCAGTTTCTTGCTTTCTGCTGAGGTTTTGTTGTTTTTTTTCTTTTTTTTTTTTTTTTTTTTTTTTTTTGGTAGAATTGAGGGTTGCACTCAGGGACTTACTCTAGGCAATCACGCTACCAGTGTCCTCTCGGCTGGATCTTTCAGTTTAGTATGTAAGCCTGATATAATTGTTTTCACTAAAAACAACAACAGCAATCAAGTAAGTTTTATAACTCCACAACTTTTATCAGCCTTTGCTTCACTTTTGTGTTCCTTTTATAGCAAAACTTGACAAAATTATGCTGTTCTTTTTTTCTAGCTTGCTTTCTTCTCTCCAGTCTAGTCAGGCTTTGCTTCTGTGATTTTTATCAGAAGCGGTTCTCATCACAGTCACAGAGGCATCCACATTGCTAAATCCACTGATCACTCCTTAGTCTATGTCTTAATCTGTCATCAATTTTTGACACAGTTCTTTCTACTGATAGAACTTTCCAAACGCCACACTTTCTTAATTTCCCCCTTACCTCATATCATGGTCCCTTTCTTCCCTCTCCAGAATGGCAGACTAGTTTATCTTATCAGTTTATTCAATATTTCCTCTTGAATGCCTCATAAATTTATCAAACTCATGCATGAACCTGAAAATCTAAATCTCTACCCCCCGCAAAAAATAAAAAAACCAAAAATCTTGTTCTAGCCCTCAGGCTTTCTTTATCACTGTTAATGGACACCTTTCCTCTATAACTTCTTTTTCTCACTTTCCACATGTAATCATCTGTTAATCTTTTGCCTTTAAATAAATGCAGAATGTGGTTCACTTTAACCACCTACACTGCTACTACTGTGGGCCAACCTGCCATTATTTCTTGGCCTAGATTACTCCAGTGGCTTTCCAAGTAGCTTCCCTGTTGGTTTTGCATTCCAACCTGTTCTCAATCCAGTAAGCAAAGTCCTTTGAAATACAAGAATTTCTTAACCTTGCTATTGTAGACATTTTGGGCCCGATCATTTTTGTTTTAGGGGATTGTCTTTTGTGTTGTAAAAATTTAGTACCACCCCTGGTCTTTCACCCAGTAGATGTCAGTAGTACTCCCCTGGATTGTGCCAGCCAAAAATGTCTACATATAAGAGACAGACGTTCTCCAGTGGGCAGTATCATCTGGGAGTAGGGAAGTCCTAGATAATATCACTCTTTGACCCAAGACTCTGATGACTCCCCATTTTATTCAAAGTAAGTGCTTAAATTCAAAGCCTTGCCAAATTATGTGGCTCCACCTGATTTAGCCACTCCATCCTCCTTTATCTATTTAACATTCTCTACTTTCTTTTCCTCAATTGTCATTTAGTCACACTTACTTCCTTTCATTTCTTGGCAATTAGTCATCCCCACTTGGACTGGAGAGACTTAGTTCTATTCTCTCTGCCCAAAACAGTTTTTCATTTTTCCGCATGATTACTTTATTTCCTTAAAGTGCCTACTCAAATTTCACTTTGCCAATAAGGCTTTCTCTGATCACTGACTTTAAGTTTGTAACCTTCTCACTCTCACAGTATTTATAATTACCCTTAGCTGTATTGCTTTTTCTCAAACTATCACTTTTTAGCATACTAAATAATTTACTTTTGTTCTATTTGTTCCTGTTAGTATGTGTGAACCCAATAAGTACATCATTCTAAAATTTTTCCTCTCCCTTTTAAATTATCGGTTCTGTTCAAAAATAATTTTTATGGCGTGAAAAAGTTAGTTATAGCTAGATTTGTAAGGTAGGTAAGACTTGTATGTTTTTAGAGAAAGGAGCAGCAGAATAAAGAGAAAAATAGCATACACAAAAGTAAAAATTGCAGAAATGCATAGGTCAGTGTGAGGCCAAATTTTTAGTATATCAGCCTGAGATTTAGGAGTTGGTACAGAAGAAAGATAGAACTTAGAAGGTAGGTGGGAGCCAGGCTGAATTCTAATCCTATTAAAAATGGAGTCTTTTTAGGTGTTGGGGAAATAGCTCAGTTGAATAAGTGCTTGCCTGGCAAGGACCTGAGTTCAATTCCCAGCTCTGCAAAAAAATAAATAAATAAATAAATAAATAAATAAAAATGGAGTCTTTTTAAGATTTGTGAATTGGAGAGTGATAAAGATAAAACTGTCAGTGTAACATGTACTGGGGTTTGGCTCGCTCATAATCAATTCCAAATTGCTTCTGTGTCCTTTCTTGTAAATTCAAAACTAAAAAGCTATGAACAGTGTGCAGATTCGCTTCTGTTAGGCTTCCAGATTTGATTCAGGTTCCACCAAATGAAGGCACTTGCCTGAGATTTAAATTCATAACTGAGTTAAATAAGCATTTTATTTTATTTATTTTTTATTGGCAGAACTGGGGATTGAACTCAGGCCCTTGCGCTTGCCAGGGAAGCGCTTATTCTACTGAGCCATCTCCCCGGCCCCTGAGTTAAATAAACAGAAAAGGTATTAAACATCTAATTTGCTGGAAGCAAGGCTTTGTGGTTCTAAACCCAGCATATATAAACAATACTGTATATAAACAGCATTTTATATATTTGGTTTTTCCAGTCCCATGTTACAGATGAATCGTATCCCCTCCAGAAGGTAAAAATAGTTTAATAGTCTTTTTAATATTTGTAATTTAGGCTTCTCTATATCCATAAGTGTGTTTTAGTGTACCCATATCTACCTAACACATAATTGTATACAAAGTTCTTTATCTTTATGCATGATAAAATATCTTGCCTTTAAATTAGCCTTACCAGTATCTTACCAGTAATAGTCTGTTTCCTGAGATGGTATTAGCTGCTCGTTATACTTCAAGGGGTTACTAAGTCTAAAAGAATTTTGGTGTAGGAATCTCTTGTTTTGAGATAAAATCCTTTACACTTTTTTTTTTTTTTTTTTTTTTTTTTGGGTGAAACTGGGGATTGAACTCAGGCTCTTGTGCTTGACCAGGGAAGCACTTATTCCACTGAGCCATCTCTCCAGCCCCAATCCTTTAGCTTTTGAAGCTTTCCTGTGTGTCCTTATAGCTTCTGTGAGGTTCAAAGGAAATTAATGTATCTGTTTTTGAAAATTTATTCCCACAGTTGTCCTGTCTAGAAAAAAAAATTCTGAAAACCACAGACGTTTTTCCTACTTGAGACTTAATATATTTATTCTCTTACTTGAAATGATCAACTATTGAAATTACCCTGGTCACTGCCATAAAAAAAAATGTACCTAAATTTAACATATATGTCTCAGTTACTCTTGTTGCTGGGACAAGTACCCAACACTTGAAATTAGGGAAGGAAAAGTTTATTTAGTTTACAGTTAATGGGACTTCAGTCCATACTCAACTGACTCCAAGGCAGAATGGCCAATGGCAGAGAGCGACAGCTGATGGCAGTGGCAGAGAGTAGAAAGAGAGCAAAGAGAGTGGCAGCAGATCAGGCAGCTGCCTAGCCTCTCTCCCCTCCTAACATTGTATTGCAAATTACCTGCCCCAGGGCAGGTGCAGCATCCACACTCACAATAATCAGTCACAAATTCCAGAAGCATCCCATGACTGCATGAGATTTTGTATGGGACAGCTAGACACTAGCCATGACAATGTGGTTTACTTTTAGGAGTCTAGATTTAATATCTTTTCCTGTATTTAGTCTTTCCAAATACAGAAAAACCTATTTTCCATCTACCCTGAGTTATAACATGGAAAAGGAAATTAATCTTGACCTTCTTATATTTCAGCCAAAATTACTGCATTACTAGATGCATGTTAAACACAAGTTACATACATGGTGTAATAGCTTGTTTATATTATTTAGCCATCTTCATCAGTATCTTCAGATTTATATAATTATTTTGTGCTCTTCAGTTCTATTTCATATGGTGGTACTTAGGGCTAAATCAAGGCTTCACACATGCTAGAAAAGTACTCTATCCATGCTACATCCCCAGCCCTATTTAATAGATTCTTGTTACAGTCATTCTGTAACAAAAATTTGGTTTTTAGTAGTACAGAGATTCTAAGTCTAACATATTTGAAAACAAATTTTTTATATCCATCACAAGTTTATAATCTCATTTTTATTTTCTAGGTTATTGAAGACAATGGTGTTCGAAGAGTTGTTGTGGTTCCTCAGGCCCCAGAGTTTCATCCTGGTGGTCACACAGTCATCCACCGTTCTCCACATCCTCCTCTGCCTGGTTTCATTCCTGTCCCAACAATGATGCCTCCTCCACCACGCCATATGTACTCACCAGTGACTGGAGCTGGAGACATGGCAACACAATATATGCCACAGTATCAGTCTTCACAAGTATATGGAGATATAGGTAAGACATGTGAGTCACTATGTAGCCCAGGCTGAGCTTGAACTTATAATCATGTGTCAACTTACCTGAGTACGGGAATTATAGTCATGTGCCACCACACCACACTAAAACTCTTTGTTTTGCTGAGGCCTTTTAAGGTTTTTCTCTTTAAAAACTTATTTTTCATTGCCTGGCACTTGCAAAGTCCTGAGTTTGATTTCCAGTAACCAAAAAAATATTTGTATATTTTTAAACTTTTTCTCAGAACAGATTTTTTTTTTTTAATGGCCTACTGTGAGGTATATTTTATTTATTTATTTTTTTAATGGTGTATTTTTTTCCCATAATTTTATTGAGAAACAAATAGCAATGAGACAGTTTCAAACCAAATTGGTAAGACAGTTTCAATAATTAACATATTGCATACATTCTTCCTAGTGGTTAATTGCTGTACAAGATGCGGACTTGATATCCTATTTATGAACACCATTAGAACAAATCCCTCTATTCATTACGAGAATGTAACTATATATCTATCCTAATCACTTTGAATACACAGATACAAAATGGACATTCATCTGTATCCCCTTTTTTTGTTAAGTTCCGTTATTTGAATATTATAGGTGTGTAAACTCAGCAAAATATTCTAAAAGAGTTCAGTAGTCCATAATAATATTGGGTCTTCCACTTGACTGGCATTGTCAGAAATTGTTGACCTGAGTGCCCTACAGCTCAACACAACACCATGGCTTTACTTCTTATATTTCGTTTTTATACTTTTCTGCTGGATGGTTAAGACCAAGGTAAAGCAGGACCTATGCAACAAGAGTTGTAGCTTTTGGGTCTGAGAAGGTCAGTGAAATCCCCTTAGGATTTATCCTGAGATCCTGTACCTCAGATTGTAGAACCTTTGTCAATGTCAGCCATGTGGATGAGTCACGATTTTAAATTTAAAATAAAAATTCTTATATTGCTGTATGATTTTTATTAGGATAAGTACATTTCATGAAAAAAAAAAAAAACCTTGAAAGGCTTTTTTTTGTTTTGTTTTTGGTATGAGGAATCCAACTCAGGACAGTGCACTTGCCATACAGGCACTTGTGCTTCTGCGATACACCACCAGTCCACAACCTTGAGTTTATAGGTGTGTGGTATGCTGTTTTGTTTTGTCTTTATGGTACCGGAGATTGGGGGATTGAAGCCAGGGCCTGCTCACTGAACTGTATCTACAGCCCTTTTTAGTTTTTGAGACATGGCCTTCCTCCCTCAACAGCAGCACACTTGGCTACTTTATAATATATTAAGTTATAAAATTTTATATAGAGGCTCTAGCATATTAAACAATCCACCTTGATTTATTTTTCTTTTTCCTAAAATTTTCAGTGGTCTTTTATTCTTTCAATCATAAGGAAATTTAGGCAATCGTTTCTTTTTACCACTTTTACATGTTTGAAATGGAAAGAAATGTTGAAAGTAATAGCTCACAAAAGAGTAAAAGAAAATGACAGTGGACAGATTTCTTCAAGTCTAATTTCTGCCTATTATAATCATAACACACTATAAAGCTGTTTCTGTGGAGATTAATCATAGGAAATGATAAAAGAAGAAAATGTCTGTGTAAATTTTCTTGAGATACATATATGCAGTGGTACCTTGGCCCTCATTATCAATTGGTTCCAGGAGGAGTGGCAGCTACCAAAAATAACGGATACCAAAGAGATTGTTTTGGCCGAAAAGCATATAATGAATCACGGGGTAATCAACACCAACAAGTTCTAGCTTATGTGTTGAGTACCAAGCAATTAGTATTAGGGCAAAATTTTTGTGTTAGAATGCATCAAGTACCAAACGCAACAAGTTTGAAACTAGTCAGATATCAAAGTACAACTGTTTATATAATTATAAACAAGTCACAAACCTTGGTTTTGTCAGTGGAGATCTAGAAATAGCTTTGTTTTGCAAAATTCTTAATAATATTGTACAGTAAATTTCATTTGATACAGTGTGCTGTGCCTGCCCCACCCCCTGGGGCATGCTGAAACAGTGACTGAGACTGGGTGTGGTAGCACGCGCCTATATTCCCAGCACTTGACAGGCTGAAAATAGGATCACTGCAAGTCCAATCTGTTTAGTGAGACCCTGTACTAAATAATATATTAACAAAAAACCCCATATATATATATATATATATATGAATGATAGGCTTATTTTCTTTTTATACCATGAACTTACTTGGAATGTTCTAACATTTGTTGTTTCCTCTTAGATGCTCATTCTACGCATGGAAGAGCCAACTTTAGAGATGAAAGATCTAGTAAAACATATGAACGTTTACAGAAAAAATTAAAGGATCGCCAAGGAACACAGAAAGATAAAATGAGCAGTCCACCATCATCACCCCAAAAATGCCCTTCTCCCATAAATGAACATAATGGAATTATAAAAGGGCAAAATGCCAGTGGTGTTAACACAGGATCAGCAAAAAGCAAATCGGGGAGAAGTAAAGGTAGTACACAAGTTGATACAGAAGTAGAAGGTGACTATTTAAAATCTTCAACTATTTTCTGTGATTATTTAATCTGATAAAAGTACATTCTTAACCCCTCTGTCATCTTGTTCTGCTCTAAATAGGTAAGCTGTAGATGTCTAATATTATAGTTCTAAATACAGAAAAAAATGTAGACCCTCAGCTGTTACAAACTGCTGCTTTTAGTAATGTGGGAAATTTCAGTTTGTAGCCTCACATATATTTTTAATCTGATTGAAAAAACAGTGCTACTTGGTATGTAAACTCAGATAATAATAATCCAGAGTCTGTTTCATCTATGCCTGGGCCTTGATCAAGCTATAAAATTTTAACAAAACTTGCTTCTCCCAACTTTTTGCGTGAAAATCCAGATAGTAATTAGTTACATTGTCTCTTTATATTCTGTTTTTCCCTTAAAATCCTTTTTTAAAATTTATTTATTTTTATTTATTTTTTGGCAGAACTGGGGATTGAACTCAGGCCCTTGTGCTTGCTAGGGAAGTGCTTATTCTACTGAGCCATATCCCTGACTTAAAATCCTTTTTATACCTTGCTTGTGTACTTCACCTAACCTGTGACTACCACCATATCAACACTGAGCACTACTTCTTCATATGTACTAGCAACAAACTCAATATAGAACCTAGGTTAAACAGTCTGTCTTTATGTGCCTATAATGCAAAGTTTGACTATAATGTTCAGCCTCAGTGTATCTTGACTTTTTATAGTTTTTCTGTGTTTGTTCTTTTGGGTTTTTCTGATAATATTTCTGTTTTAACTTCTAAATGTATTTCAGGCCAAAAAAAAAAAAAATTCATCAAACATGACTGAAGCATACTAAATGGTAACCAGTAACAAAGATGTTTCCAACTTTGAGGAAAATAGCGAAACATAAGACAATTTAACTCTTCCTGCCTTGCTTTTCCTTAAGATTCTCATTCCTCACTAACAAATTTTAAATAACAACTTTGTGACTTACACATTAATAACATGTTCTTCAGTTTCTGATTCTTACTGATCATTCTTTTCACCACAGATATTAACAAGTTAAGCTGAAGTTTCATGCATGCAAATGGTGCATTTAGGTTAATGATGAAACATTATATTCCATTTGGAGAAACAGTATAGCATGTTATGAAAAAATAGGTAACTTATTAAAAGACAGAAGATTGGCAAATAAGAACTTTGCAGAGAAGAGAATTTTTTTTTACTCCATGAATAAAAACACGTTTTTTGAATAGACATACAGCTACTTTCTCTTAATTCAGTGAGAAGAAAGATTTGTACTAATAGTGTTTGGACAGGATATCATGTCTGCATCTTGTACTGTGAATGGCCACTACAAAGACAACAATATGCAATGCATTAATTATTGAAACTGTCCTAATCAATTTTAAAACTGTCTCATTGCTATTTGTTTCTCAATAAAATTAATAAACATATTTTCTATAAGAAAAACTTACTCTTCAAATATATATATGCAGTCATGTAATTAGTAATCACAGTTCAAATCAAAATAGAAAATAAAGCAGAGAGTACTAAAGGAGAACAAATGTATATGTATGAACTAAAGATAAAAATCAGAAAATAGTAGTCTGAAAAACCAACCTAGTTTCAGAAGTCATGCTGAGGGATTACAATTAACTTTTTTTCTTTCTTTTTTTTTTTTTTCAGAAAAAGATGAAGAAACTAAAGCATTTGAAGCATTTCTTTCCAACATTGTCAAACCAGTAGTAAGTATCTCCATATCTTCTTGACATTTGCATGCAATATGTTCACTTCATGTTTTCATTCAGACTTTAAATCTTGCTAGAAATACGTCAGAAAGGATCTACTATCTGAGGTACAGAATCTCAGGATAAATCCTGAGGGGATTTCACTGACCTTATCAGACCCAAAAGCTACAACTCTTGTTGGATAGTTCCTGCTTTACCTTGGTCTTAACCATCCAGCAGAAAAGTATGAAAACGAAGTATAAGAAGTAAAGCCATGGTATTATGTTGAGCTGTAGGGGACTCAGATCAACAATTTCTGACATTGCCAGTGAAGTGGAAGACCCAATACTATTATGGACTACTGAACTCTTTTAGAATATTTTGCTGAGTTAACACACCTATAATATTCAAATGACAGAGCTAAACAAAAAAAAAGGGATACAGATGAATGTCCATTTTGTATCTGTGTATTCAAAGTGGTTAGGATAGATATATAGTTACATTCTCTTAATGAATAGAGGGATTTGTTCTAATTATGTTTGTAAATAGGATGTCATGTCTGCATCTTGTACAGCAAATAACCAGTAGGAAGAGAGTATGCAATTTGTTAATTATTGAAACTGTCCTACCAGTTTAATTTGAAACTGTCTCATTGCTGTTTGTCTCTCAATAAAATTATGGAAGTAAAAAAAAAAAGAAATATAGTATCAGTAATGGGTTATAGTGAATCTCTCCTAACTCCAAGGAGAGATACATTGATCAGTGAAGGAGAATATTGAGATAGCAATCCAGTTTTTAAACAAGGATGTAATATACACTAAATATATTATGGATTGTTGGAGTAATCAAAGAACTGATAGTGTAGATACAACTGATTGTCAGGTTATTTTAAATTCATTTATATTATGCCTACATGAAGTACATCCAACTAATTCCAGAAGCAAAGAGTTAAATAAAATCAAATGATAAAAGAAGAAAATAACACTAGAAGAAAATTTGTATTTCCCAATCTTTTATAGGTACAGATAGGAGAAAATTAGAAAAATATATGATAGCAAAATTGAGTTTCATGAAAGTTTCTTTATACATTTAAAATACCCAGTGAAAGCTCTGTTGTTACCTGCTGGGAAAAATGTTTAGCAATTTGTGTTCACAATATTAAGTGTTCATACAAATTGAACATTTTAAACTAACATGTTGAGTTCACTAATCATGAAGTCCCATTTCTTTTAAAAAATAAAAAAAAAACCAGCTGAATAAGCAAAATGTTTGTTGCAGCATTAATATTAAAAAATAAAACAACCGAAGGGATGCATAGGTAAGTCAGAATATTTGTGCTGGACAAAATGATAGAGCCATTTAAAAATACGGTTCTGAAGAATGTAGGAATTTGCAAAGATGCTTTTAACAAGAAACCTAGGGGGAAAAATGCTAGGGACCAAAGTATAAAGATACTGTAATTACAGTCTACTAAAGAAAGGACTACCTAGGGATGGTGGTGTGTACCTAAATCCCGGCAGTCTGATAATCTGAGGCTGTTCAAGTCCAGCCTAGGCAACTTGGGAACTTAGTGAATCCCTGTCTCAAAAATTTTTTTAAAAATTTTTAAAAGGCTGGAGATAGTAGCCAGTGCAAAGACTTTGTTTGGGTTCAACCTCCAGTATCTTCAGGTATAAATACTAGAAGAAAAAACAGCAAAGTAGCACAGTAATTTTTCTGATTAATCTTTTTTTCTTCCTCTGCTTTTTAAGAACTGTGACTTCACTCCACTTTAAAAGCAACCCAGTTGAAGTGTGAGTGATTATAATTCAGTCCTGAATTTATTTATGTAAGTTTTTATCATAAAAGATTAATATAGAATTATAGAGAGTGAGGATAAATCTCCTTTTATCCACTCCTCTAATTTCATCACGCTTACCTTGGGTTTACACTCCTTCCACTTTTAATTCATTTGTGTATGTCCATTCATCAAAATACTATTGTTGTTTACCTTTTTTTTATGAAAATGAGGTCATAGTGATATAGGAAAAATGTAACTCCCACCCTGCTAGGTATCAGATGTCCTGAATTTATATCCACTGAAATTGAAGATGAGGTTAGGAAAATTGAGGTTAGGAAAGATTGAAAAATAGCTCCTAAGGCACAGGAGTGGTCCCAAAAGTGGTTTGCCACCAAGGACCTTCTGTTGAATAAGTTTTACAGCCAGTTCACAGTGTAGGTACAACATAGGTCAAGAGACTGAAAGCTAAAGATAGGATGGAAGACACAGAAATGACCACCCTTATCCAGAGCTTAATGTGCTAAGCACCATGCAATAAGTATAAAATTAAAGCTAAAGTGCCAGAACAAAGAGGTAGAGTGTTGTCAGGGTGTTTAATGTGGGTTATACCTTGGTAAGACTATTAAGGAATTTTCCTTTGCACAGATGAAATTTAAAGGAAAAGTAGTGGGGGGCGGTTGCTAGAATAGTATTGCAAACAAATTGTATGGTATTTGAAAATCGCTGGACATGGCACATTTGAGGAACAACACAAGAAAGAAAAAATGTTCATTGTTGTGACACAGTGCAAAATGTAGGGTAGATATTGGTGCTAATTTCATCATCTAAAGCCTGTACTCAGCCTGAGCCTTTCTGAATCTTCCATGAAATGGAGTATAATGGTGTTTTCCGCTCAAATGCTTAAAATATTTAATAGTGAAAATATTTTTTGAAGCTGTTCTGTGTCTGCTTTATCAGAATCTGATGTCTTTATTTCAGTAATACTTGAAATTGAGCATGTCTTGCCTTTTACTCCTAGCGTTCAGAATCATCTTTACCTTTTTACAGTTATGAGTACTACTTTCTGACTCCAGTTTTGTTTGGCCCAACCTTTGAGTTCAGTTCTTAATTATTCTCACTTTTTAATCCCACATCTATGCAAAGGTCTAGAATTATCATTTATTCTACCTTAATATTTTTGAAAATCCACAAATGAGATTCTATCTATCTATCTATCTAGATATCTATATTAGGGAAGGGTCTACAGGGTGTTCAGGATCTTACTACAGACTAGTGATCCACCTGTTTACAGCCTCCCAAGAGCTGAGATTACAGGCACATGCCACCACGCCCAGTCTCAATTTTTGTCTCAACTTGCCTGGGGGCAGGGCTGACCCAGCAGGCCCAGGGATTGAACCCTGGCCCCTGCTCCTGCTTGCAGGCACTTTAATCTGCTGAGCTATTTGGCTGGCCCTGAGATACTCTTGTTTCTTCTACAATCTTGTCAAAATCTGTACTGTTGTGAATTCTTCTTCCTACTTAGATTTGAAACCTCCCAGCATTTCTGAAGGATTCTTTTGATAACTAATGAAGACTGTTCTTCACTTCAAAATTAACCCAGCATTTCTGAAGGATAGTTTTGATAACTGATGAAGACTGTTCTTCACTTCAAAATTAAAACTGTAGGGCTGGGGAGATAGCTGAGTGGAATAAGCGCTTGCCTGGCAATTGCAAGGTCCTGAGTTCAATCCCAGATACCACAAAAAATAAAATAAAACTGTGCACAACTTGTTCAATTTTATTAAACAACTCTTTCCTTTTTTTTTTTTTTTTTTTTGCTTATTACTATCTAGTCTTTTTCAGTTCTTACACACATTTTACAGGGTCATATCTAACTTTTAGCTGCTGCCTCAAATTGGATTCAAAATAGATGCAATACATAGTGGGAAAAGTGAATTATTGAGGTCTTTGTCACCACTTAGGTGCCTTAGCTTTCTGAGTATGTTTCTTCTGAAGATAGTTATGCCTATTTTCCCTACTACAGAGGGTAGTGGTAAAAAGCAAATGAGATGGATAGAAAAGTAAATGTTACTTCTAAACAACACACAAATTGTTCAAATGATTTTTATATCAGTATTTTTCAACCCTGTGTATTTATTCCTCTTATAGGTACATCTAAGAATATCAAAGTTTAGGGATAGGTTAAAAAGCTCAGTGTTAAAAAGCTTGTCTAGTTTGCACAGGGCCCTGAATTCAGCTATATGGATTGAAGAAAATGCTAATTAGAATATCCATGTTTGGATGTTTTTCCAACAAATCTAGAAAACAATTGCTTAATTGTTTCTAAATTGTTTTTTCTTCTCTAAAATGGAGAAATTGTATTGCATTCCTTTTTTTAAATATTTCCATTAATGAATACTTACTCATCTAGATTTCCCTAAGTCACAGTATCATTACCATCTTAGATTTCTTCTTCAGCCCTTGCCAGATTGAACTCCAGATAGCTTGTTTACTTTTCTCATTGCTAACACAAAGTACCCAAAGAAAATTCAAGGAAGAAAGGTTTAGTTAGCTCATAGTTTATAGAGGTTTTAGTGTATAATTGGCTGACTGCCAGGCAGTGTGGTATGGCAGAGGGACATTGCAGAGAAGGAATTGTTCATAGAAGGCCGAAGGCAGCAAGCTATAATTGACAGGCAGTGACTTTCTTTCTGTATTATCCAAACTACCTACCCTTAGGTAGGGTGGAACTCATACCCAGAGTAGGGGACCCTTTGTCCTACCCAGAACTGAGCAAACCAACCAGTGCACTAATTTAATATCATACATTCTTTTTTTTTTTTTTTTTTTTTGCGGAACCGGGGATTGAACTCAGGCCCTTGCGCTTGCCAGGGAAGTGCTTATTCCACTGAGTCATCTCCCCGGCTCCCCTATCATACACTCTTAATTCCAGCATAAAACACTCCAGATTGAGGCACCTCAGAAAAGCCCTACCTGTGAAGCTTGCGGCTTTGCAGGAAGCGAAACACAAGCCATAACCAGGTTTTATCACTTCTTTCACTTTAAATTTCTGGAATTCCCCTGTCCTACCCCTCTTCCTACTGACACTTGGTTAGCACTTCTTTCCAGGGCACACATACTGAGGAAGATCCACAGCCCTTTTTTAATGTTTGAGGTAAGGTCTTGCTAAGTTGCCCTGGTGGGGTTAAACTTGGTAATCATCCTGCCTGTCCCAGACTGCTGAAATTCCACACGTGCACTATTTTGTGCAGTTTTGAATTGCTCCAATTGGTCTGTAAACTTGTTGGACCTATCCGCACTTTCACAACAAATTCGCATCTACAAATAAGCAGGTTCCTATTTATGAACCATTTTACATAGGTTTATATAGACATTATTTAATCTTTTTTTTTTTCCATAAAATATAGATGGTTCATTTGGATGTTTTAAGTGATTCATGTGGAGTCAGGATGGCTGGCCAAATCCACAATCCGCTTCAGCTGGACAGTCCTGTTAGGCAGTGGCTTTGGCCTCAGGCAGGAAAGCCTCCCAGTATTTTATCAGCTGTTGCTGGGTTTGTACTAGTGATTCTAAGTACTTGATGATGTTTTAAAATCTTACACTCTGTTCTTTCTCAAAATTTCCCACATTTTTTTTAATTGTTTTAGAGATCTGTTGATAATCTCTTTCTCCTTGTACTTTTGCTTCCCACTCTGATTTCATTTTTTGATTGCTGAATTTTATCTGGTTTGTTAGCGACTATCATTTTTGCCTCAGTTTCACATTTTTTGAGCAAAGTAATTTGAGCATTTTCCCATTTTTGCCAGCTCTTCATTCAATGGTCAAACACACCTTTCACTGCAGAAATAAGACGTATGTCGTTGTCACTAAGTAGTTCTGAAAACATGGAAGTCAGCAAAACCTTGTTCTTGACATAACTGGTCTATTTTCTCTTCAACCTCTGCTAGCTGAGACAGAGCTCCAGATAAAGCAGTATGATCCTCAGAATTACCTAACATGGCAGCACTTTTAGCAAAGGCACCTGTATTGGCTAAAAGTTCTTTTCTATGACAAACCAAGGCTTCAACACTGGCATGACGTTTCCTAAACTGCTGGCCAAAATTATCAAACAAACAAACAAAAAAAGATTATCAAACTGCTGCTGCTTTTCTTCAAACTATGTATCCAATTCATTCATCTTGATTGTCATTTTGTTAGCAGCATCTGCAGCCTTGTTAACCATCAATATTCTGGCTCTACTCAGAGCCTGTGTGTTTAACTGCTCTCAGCAGCTCTGACTTTGCAAGGCTTGCCTTAAGTCAGGATCCGAACATGGAAAGAGAAGTCTTTGTTGTTACTCTATATGCCATGTAAGCTTTCATGCCATCACCAGCTTTCTGTGGATCTGATATACCAATTTCTATGTCAAAAATATCTCTATTTGCCTTATCTTCAATCTCTTCCCTGTATCAGTCAAACATCACAGGAGCTGACATACTCTTGGATTCCATTCTAGGAGCAGTGAGTGTAGTATGCATGACAGGTGTGACTGCGAGAGAAGGTTCTGAGGACAGGATAAGGCCCCTTTCTGGGCTGTCCAAAGAAGCTTCTTCTGTGGCTTCTGCAAACAGATCTTCTGTGTCATCATCTAGTATAATGTCTAATGGTTTTGGGCCATTGGAGTTTGCACTAGTATCCTCAACTGGTCTAGAGATGATGGACTTGACTCCAGGGCGGAGACAGTGCTGTTGAACAGATCCTCTCTGTCCTCCAGCTCTTCAAAATCTGTGGGCTTCCAGTCCGCTAGCAGAGGAGGTTCCTTCTCGGCCACCATCTTCACTCACTGGGATGACTGCATTATTTAATCTTTTAATCACATTCACTGTTCATTGTATACATTGCATTTGTTTTAAAGAGCTTTTAAATGTTATGTTTTTGTAGGCTTCAGACATCCAGGCCAGGACGGTAGTGCTTACTTGGTCACCACCTTCCAGCTTTATTAATGGCGAAACAGATGAGACGACTATACCAGAACTGTATGGTTATGAAATTCTGATCTCAAGTACTGGAAAAGATGGAAAATACAAAAGTGTTTATGTGTAAGTATTTTCAGATTTAAATATGTAAGTTATTCTCTTTTGCTCATGTTTTTATTTTGATCCATAAATTAGTGATTTCTATAAAATATTTCAAACACAGGCTGGTATATGTTTTTGTCTATACTCCCTCAGAACAATACCTTTCATTGGTCACACTCAGCATTTTTTTTCCAGTAGGCTGCTTAATAGATGCTCCATATTCTTATGTATTACATACACATCTTACTATAATAAAACCCACAACCAAGGAGTAGAGGACTGTGGGTTGTGAACTCATGGAGTATTATAGTGATCCCTTAAGAACTTGGACTTTATTATTGTGTGTCTGTAGATATGTTGTCATATTTTTGTTTATTTATTTTTTTTTCCGGAACCAGGGATTGAACTCAGGACCTTGCGCTTGCCAGGGAAGCGCTTATTCCACTGAGCCATCTCCCCGGACCTGTTGTCATATTTTTAATGTCTCTGTTTTCTTTATCTTGGTTCAAAAGTGTATTACATGACAAGGAGCCTAAAATTGAGACATTGTTGGCCAAAAAAGTTGTAAAAAAAAAAAATTGTTTTTCTACCTTTTTTCATATAGAAGTTGCTTTTTTTAACGAAAAATAAGGATATAGCCAATTATTAGTTGTGATGTAAGTACCACAAAGATGGTTCTAAAGAAGATAGTCATTTAAATTATAGCACAGAACATTTACTGTATTGATGAATAATTCTTTGTATTTTTTTATAAAGTAGCTGATATAGAGAAAAGAAAGCACAAATGTCCCATGACTCTCATCATGTCACTAAAGGTTATAAAGGTGTCCTTCCTCCTCTTTATCAAGATTTCCTTGTGTTTATTTTACTCAGTTTTCATGAAAGAGGAATACTAGACAAAGGATCATCAACATAAAAATTGCTTCTGTGTTGATAGCTATTTCTGGTTATCTGTTACTATTTGCTGAAGAAAAGTAATTTACTTCCATTTGCAGCCTTATCAGGGAAAAGTAAGCAAAAGGGGAACATTAGCCTAGTTGCCGCTGTTTTCTACATCAGTTAGTTTGCTAAAGATGCTCCTGTAGCTGCTTATTTTACTAAGTGTACCTCCACTGAAGAAACATTTGTTGCTTATCTTCTTAGTGACTTTAATTTGAGAAGCAAGGTAGGTAGGATGCAAAGAGTAGAGAAGAGAAAGAAGCCCATGAATTAGAAGAGAGACTTGGTTAAAACAAATGAAATGAGTAGTAGAAGAATTGGGGAGGAGATATGTATAGCAGGCTTGTTTATGGCTACATACCCAAATAATAGTTGTATCACATAATTATTTTTTTGTAGCATTATATTAAAAATATGATAGTGGACATGGGAAATACTTTAAATTATTTAAATAGTTTTTATATTATGATTCCCTTTTATCTTACTAGTTAACTCAAACTAGTATTGTGAATAAATTTTCATGTTATTTTCTAGTAAAATTCAATGGCATACATAAAGTTGGTAATTTTGCTTTTTATTAGCACATTATGTGCAAGATTGATTTTTTTAATTGAAAATAATTTCATTTTGAGAGTTAAATATCTTCCCTATATCTACTCAAAAGTAACATGCAGGTATATAAATTTAAGTTTGGCATATACCAAATTGCATAAAGTTTATATTTTAAATCTGAATATTATAATTGATAAAGAATTATAATTTCATAAAGTACTGTAAGCTGTAGTAAGTATATTCTTTGAAGATGCTGTAGACACTGAAATGTTACTTTTTTGTTTTCCTCCAGAGGAGAAGAAACAAGTGTTACTTTAAATGATCTCAAGCCAGCCACTGATTACCATGCAAAGTAAGGAACCCACATACGTTATTTGTATGTGATATACCATAGGGTTAAGACATTGGTTGGCTTTTTTTATTGATTTCCTTAAAATCTGGAATGTAAATTATTTTGGGTTAAAAATACAGACTTTGGTTTTTTTGTTGGTATAATTATCAACCTTTTAAAAATGTAACTTAAGTATTACAGTAAAGGATTAATTTTGTAGGACCTAGGGATTGAAATGTATAGAATATATTTACAGTATCTAATTTAGCACTGGAAATTTGTCCGAGCTTTGAAAGTTTTTATAAATCATAATACTTGATTTGAGCCAGAGAGATAGCTTAGCGGCATAAGTGCCTGTCTGGCAACGACAAGGTCCTGAATTCGATTCCCCATACCAAAAAATATATAATAATGATAGTAATAATAATAATACTTGGTTTATTCTCATGTTTTTTCTATATCATATTTGGGCAAAGTTTAGGATATTAAAACTGAATTTCACATTTAAAGTAGTATCTCAGATGTTTTACAGTTCTCCCAGTATATTTTATCAAAATTTTATAAATTCCATTATCTTCCCAGCTGGGACCCAATAGAACATTTAATCTTCCAATTTTTAAGAAACATTTGTGTTTGGGTTTATTGCTATTAACCCTTCAAGTAAATTTCCTGTGATTAAACCCAAAATATTATACAGCCTAGTATTTTTTAGATTATGGATTGTAACCATTTTTGAATCATGAATTTGCTTTTGTGGATTACACTCAGTTTCTGTGTGTGTTCAAACGTAGAGCCTCGTGTATTCTAGGCAAGTCCTCTCCCAATAAGATATACCCCAAGCTTGCTATTCAGCATATTTTAAATGAAATAGGATTAAGTAAAATAGGAAGTATTAGCATATTAAAAATATTGTTTCATCCTGAGTATGATCCCCAGTTGTGCATGCCATGCCTGCCCCAGAACTGGGCATGGTGGTGCACACCTGTAATCCCAGCACTAGGAAGGCTGAAACAGGAGGATCACTACAAATCCAAATTACATAGAGACCCTGTATCTAAATACGTACATACGTACATACATACATATATACATAAATAAATATTGTTTCAGGAAATTATTTTAAGAAATTTGTTGGATGTGTATATAAATACATATATGCACAGATATGGTTATATTACAATTTAAAGTGTGTTTCTTTGTATGGTTTATAGTTAAATGAGAAGAAAACCATTGACCCGAGCTATATTTTAAGGGTTATACATTGGTTTTAATATTTGTGTTTGCTTTTTTGTGTGCATGGTACTGAGTTTGGAACTCACTACCTTCTAACTGAGCTATACAGCTCTACCCTCACCCCCCTTTTTGTTATTGTTTTCTGGGTGGGGGTTGTTTATTGTTTTTTTGTTTTTCTGAGACAAGATCTCTCTAACTTGCCCAGCCTAGGCTCAAACTTGGGACCCTCCTGCCACAGCTTCTTAGAATATTGGGAATACAATTGTATACCATGCTCTCTGGCTATATTTTCTTAATAGATCATTTAAAAGGTACATAACTGAGGTGAAATGACAAAAAATGATACCGTTGAAAATAAGATAGAGTGATTCTACCAGGTAAAAACTATTTTATCACTATAGAGTACAGGCAGGGTCCAGTTCTGTAAAAGGAGCTCCTTCAGAAGCTGAAAGCTTTACTACCTTGAGCTGTGAACCTGATGCACCTAATCCACCAAGGATAGCCAATCGGACCAAAAATTCACTCACTTTGCAATGGAAGGTAAGAATATTTTATATAATATTTCTAACTTGACATTTCTTTCCGTTTTCCCCCTTGTGGTATTAAATAGCAGTTATTTTGGAGAACTAAAGAGATTTAAGTTTAACTAACTTGCTCAACAAATATGAAATAAATATTTGTTTTGTTTTATCCCTTCAGGAAACTTACTCATTTTTCTTACTATACATAAATATAGCAAAAAAAGATGGATTCATATTTACCAGTTGTTACTGTATTACACGTGAAGAGATTGAGATTCCTAACAGTGTTTCTCAACTTACTATTTTTTATAATATTTTTTTGTTATGTCTCTATATTCTGAATTTTGTCCTAAAATCAGATTCATAATGGGTAGACTCATAGTTTTTAAATATCAATATGATGCCTTAAAAAGAATAAAGTTCTAGAATATATAGATAGAATAATATGTGGTTTGATATGTAAATATCTGGTTAAGCTATACAAGAAGATATAATTAAGTGGACAGACATCATACATAGAAGTCATTCAAATATTATAGGCAGCATTGCAATTAATGACATGATTTTTCTGAGTTAGTGTACCGGTCTTGGTGAATTTCTGACCAAAATTAAATGCAAGCTTTTTCAGGGAATTCAATGTTTGTTCAAACCATACACAAAATACTTATAGAATAATAATTAGATTACAGGCTCTGATAATTACAAAGATATTTTACCTATGTAGATACCAGTGGGACCTCAAAGGTCCTAGAGGAATGAAACAATTCCTTATTGTGCTGATTATTCCATACTCTGTAGGACTGTCAGCATCCTTGGGCTCCATTCTGTAACTGTCAACCTTTCTTCCCTCTGCATTATTTTGATGAAATCAGAACATCCCTCACAAAATTTCAAAACGTCCCCTAGAAGGAAATACTACCCCCCTTTTGGGAACCATTGAATTACAGTAAGGAATAACTACTCATCTTAATTATCTACTCTTACTTACCTCAAGAATGAAAGTCAAGGCCTCTTTTCCTTCTGAAACCTTTAAAGGTAATTGACATTCAAATTTGAAACTTCTACCTTTAACAGCACAACAACCCTATATAAGATAAAGACCGTGCTCTTCATGTTGACTACACAGATTACATGGACAGGGACCCTTCTATAGATGGCCCTGTTAAACACACAGTAATTACAGCAGTTGAAGAAAAAAAATTATTGGACATAATACATACCTCAATTTTTGAGAGTATTAAACAGATCATTGTTAGGTTTTGGTAGGTAGGCCTGACACATAATAAGCATAATACCTGTGGCTTTCATTTAATTTCAAATATAAGAAATCTTGTTTAGTGACTTAGAGATGCAGTTTTTTTGACTCTGCTACCTTAACGTAATTTAAAAGCATTCCAGTTGGAGTTAGCATAGAAAAGAAACAATGGCATGAGTTGACATTTACCAGTTGGGAGAAGTATTTTTATCCGCTGACATTTTTTAGAAATGCTGGACAATACTGATAAAAAGCTAATGTTTATCTTTCACTCGGTTTATTGCCAGGAATCAAGCTGACCTACTCAGCCCCTGGAATTTTGTTTGATAGGAATATTGGCTGTGGAGTTATACACACCAAATTCAGTTATGCCTCACCTTTAATTATTGCAATTTAATAGTATAACATAGAGTCAATCCAATGATTAAGTGAGATAAGATAAAACACTATAAACATAATAGTTTTCCCTCTAACTTGGAAAAAACTGGAAAATCAGTCTCAGATTGTTCAGAGTAGCCATTTTCATGGCATCGCCAAAAATGTTTTTAAAAAGAAAAAGTAAATGTGAAAATTTAGTAACTAGAATAGAGTAATATGGAGTCATTAACTCTTAGGAAATATATTTTTACACTGTACTTTTTGCTGAGACTTGTGATCTCTGATTTTAGAGTGTCTTGCTTTGCTATAAAAAAGTTAGAACTTCCAAAGAATTTGTTCTTTGCCACATTCTCATTACATTCACTTTTAATTGCCATTGGTGTTCAAATCAACATGCCACTCTAATTTAACCATATATTTAGATGTATAGAGATTGGTTTTTGAAACAGGGTTTCACTATGTAGTTGAAGCTGGCCCTGAACTCACTAAGTATCCCAAGCTAGCCTCAGACTTGCAGTGATCCTCCTTCCTCAACCTCCCAAGTGCTGGGATTATAGGCGTGTGCCCCCACGCCCAACATATATAATTTTTTCAAGCACAAGATAAGTGTTAGTATTCAACAAATAATTTGGACCTCTCCATGTTATACTCTTTGATAAAAGCTCAATGATCTTTGGTTGCTGTTTAGATCATAATATTATCAAAAAACCAGATAGACACCAGAAAATTTATAGAAGCTCTCTACAGAATCATTTTAAAAGTTCAGTATTTTTAATTTGGACAAGAGACATCTGAGTCAGTTGTCTCCAACTGTGAAGTTGTAAGACCAGCAGTGTTCATATGTTCAATAAATAAGAAATTGGTTATAAGAAGAAAATTCAATTAAACATAAGGTTGATACTTTTTAAGAGTAATTTAATACTGTAATAAAATATCAAGGAAAACTGCAAATTTTCTCTGTCAAAAATGAATCGCTCAGCAGCATGCACTTAGCAGGCAAGTATGAGGTCCTGAGTTCAATTCCAAAATACCAAAAATTCAAGTACCCACCCAAAAAATTATGAGTCATTAGTTTTAGGTGAGTAATTCATTAAGTCTAGAAGGGATGCAGGCATTGTGCTCTCTTGAAATTCCTTTTAGCACCCTATAATAGTTCCCCATTATTTAGCAAAATTCCATTTAGATGATGTGTTTTAATTTCATTAGCGGGGCCGGGGAGATAGCTCAGTAGAATAAGTGCTTGCCTGGAAAGCACAAGGGCCTGAGTGCAATCCCCGGTTTTGGGGGGGGGGGGAATCATTTTGGGGCTGGGGAAATAGGTCAGTAGAATAAGTCCTTGCCTGGCGAGCACAAGAGCGTGAGTTCAATCCCTGGTTCCTCCAAAAAATAAAAAATAAAACCAGCTGAAATTGCATTAGATTTTTTTCAGTTCTAGGTATCAGACAAGGTGAGGGTGGGAACTCTACTATTTTTACTGCATTCCCAGCCCTTTTTACTTTTTCTTTTGAAACAAGGTCTTACTAAGTTGTCCAGGCAGAGCTCAAACTTGCAGCCTTTCTGCCTTTATTAAATTTTTAATGACAGAATAAATTGTAACAAATTTTAAATTGATGAAACCTGAAGGACAAATAGTTTTTTTAAGGATTACCAAACTTAAAGTAGAACTTGCTAAAAGATCACTCAGTGTTCAGGAAAAGTTTAATAGCCTCTTTTTTTGTTTTGCTGTAGATGTTTTTCCAGGACTAAGTCACAGAGAACATGTACACCATAAAGTAGATAATTAAAATACCATTTGTGAAAGTACTAGATTGAATTCATTTTGTCTCTTTCATGGTGTTCATTTTAGGTACCTAGTGACAATGGTTCTAAAATTCAAAGCTTCATTTTAGAATGGGATGAGGTAAGTAAATTTCATCTTTTTAAATGTTTAAAAATGATATGTTTATCTCCAGATAGAAATACTTTGTCTCTCTTTAAGAAACAATATGTATTTTTTATATGGTGCATGAGTAGACTGGTAATATTCTTAGAAACTATTGCAGACTGCCATCTTGTTTTACCACATCACCTTTAATGGCAAGAGTATTCATTTCTTAAGGCTGACATAACAAATCATAAGACTAGTGACTTAAAACTGTTACGATTCTGGAGGCAAGAAATGTGAAATGAATTTTATTGGATAAAAATCAAAGTGTCATCATGGTAGTGCTCCTCCAGGGGCTCATGAGTAACTTCTTCTGTTGGGTGTCTTCATTACTTAGTTTATGACTAAGTAATGTTGTGTTATGTTGCCCTTTCTCCCCTCCTTCCATTGTTGGCTCACTTTCCTCTTCTGCCTTCAAGTTCATAGTATTTGGGCCAGTGAGCAAATTTCCTAATTTAGAGATGATACAATTTCCTACTTAGACCACTGAGTAGACTCAAGTGACTAATTAGCCATTAAGTCTAATAAGAGCTCAGTAAAACAACCAGATACAGACTAAAGGTTTTCTTCAAAGAAGGCACCTTTGCCACCCTTTATCTCTACCAATACAATAAAGAAAGATGGGGAAAGGGATAGAGATGGAGCAAGTTAGCCATTTTATTTAGCATCTAAGTTTTCTAAAACTTTTTAAATTGTATTAAGCCATCTAACTTTTTTTGCTCCCTTCTTGTGGCTTATAATTGGCTGTTCTGTGTGTTAGAATCTTTTCAGAATTAATTTAGTCAATAGCAGGTCCAAATCTTTATTTTAAAGATACTTAGCATTTTTAGTTGGCTGTTTGGGGATTGGTAGGGATCTTTTCTTAAACTTAGCCTACTCCCTTTCATAGGTTAAGAGAAAACTGGCAGTTTATTTACATCAGAGCTCCTATTTTTGCTACCAATAAAATTATAAGATCCATACCTGGAAGCAGTTTCTGCTGCTGCAGCCAGAAACTTAGCATTGGCTGAAACACTATACTTAATTCAAGAAGCTATATAAAAATTCTTATTTTCTGCCTATTTTATTCTGCACTTTATGTACAATATTATAAGATGTGTGGTATCTCAGATTTCCCTTGAGATCTATAACTTTACAGTCATCAGAGAAGATTTTTAATACATAGTAGCACGTAAGTGACTACCCAAAAAGAAATTGATGTGGATTTATCTTTTTATAGTATTATATTTGGCTTATAATAATTAGCTATTATTTTTAGGGAAAAGGAAATGGAGAATTCTGTCAGTGTTACATGGGCTCACAGAAGCAATTTAAAGTTACTAAACTGTCACCAGCAATGGGTTGTAAATTTAGACTGTCAGCCAAAAATGAGTATGGTATAAGGTAAGATACATTCTATAAAATAATGTAAGTATTTTATCTTATCTGGTTAAATTCGTATGTATGAATATATTAGGCCAAATTACCAATAATAATTCTACTTTACTTTAGAGATATAGTTAAATTATCAGCCAAAACAAAAGGCCTCACATTAAGAGCACAGGAAAAATGAAAAGTCAGCAATTTTCCTGATTTCAAATACAAATTAAACCTGTTTGTGTCATCAAAAAGTTTTTCTATTATTCTTTAGTGTATGTGTTTTCATTGTTTAAAGTTGCAAACATGTGCTAATGAAAAAACACAAATGGAAAAAATAAATTTAAAAACAAAGTATAAAAAGTAAAGCCATATTAATATGCTGAGCTGTAAAGGCTCAAGTCAACAACTTCTGACATTGCCAGTCCTATGGATAACCCACTGCTATTGTGGACTGCTAGACTATATTGGATTATTTTGCTGAATTCATGCACCTACAGTATTTAAATGGCAATGGAATACCCATCTCTGACAAAACTAAACAAAAAAAGGAATATAAATGAAGGACCATTTTGTGTCTGTATATACAAAATAGGATAGATATACAGCTACTTTCTCTTAATCCAATGAGAAGAAAGATTTATACTAATAGTGTTTGGACAGGATATCATGTCTGCATCTCGTACTATAAATAACTACTACAAAGACAACAATATGCAATGTATTAATTATTGTAACTGTCCTGCCTGTTTTAAAACTGTCTCATTGCTGTTTGTTTCTCAATAAAATTAATTTTAAAAAAGAAAAATTTAAAGAAAATTTTGTATTTCTGATGAATTACAAGAACCTCTACAATACCTAACTTAAAAGACACATTGAAATTACTTTTATTTTGAAGATATGCCTCCTCACCTTTATTGGTGTGATAGGTTTAATCATACAAATGAGAATTTGTAGTTTCCATTTCATGTGCATGGCATTTTATGAAAGTGTTTAAAAGGAACAATGTATATACCAATAGAAAGGTGTTATTATGTTATTTTCCCTACAAATGTTCTGTGTATTTCTTTAATTACATGAACTGCAGATATAAAGGCTTAAAAATCTGAACAAAATTACGTTTTTCAAGAGATGCTGATCAAATCCAAAATATATAACTTGGATTATAACTCACTATCAAGAATTTTCATGTTCTAAAGCTAGGGATATAGCTCAGTAGCAGTGTACTTACCTCAATTGCTCAACGCTCTACATTTGAACCCTGCGGGACTGTAATAAACAAGTACTTTATTTTCAAAATACATCATGAATTTAAAAAAATCTTTAGCTATAAAAATAATTATTTTCACTCCTGCTTAAAAATCTATTTGTTTCAACAGTGGCTTTAGTGAAGAAGTCTTATATTACACATCAGGCTGTGCCCCTTCTATGCCAGCAAGTCCTGTATTAGCTAAGGCTGGAGTTACATGGCTATCCTTACAGTGGAGTAAACCCTCAGGAACACCATCAGATGAAGGAATTTCTTACATTTTAGAGATGGAAGAAGAAACTTCAGTAAGTGTGAATATGGATTTTAAATAGTCTTTAAAACTATTTCAGTGTGCCATTATTATTGCCACAAGAGTTAACAGCTTCACCAAGGGCTTTCAACCTTGGTTTGTTATTACAGTATTTGGAAGGGATTGGGAGTGAAAATTCAGTCTTTTGTTTTCTTGATGTATAAAAAGGTGATGTAGTTTGGGAGTTTTTGTTCTTGTTTTGTTTTTCTGGTGAATGTACATGTCTGTGCCTGCAAACACACAGACTACATTTTAAATATATCTACTTTGGGCCAAGGGATATAGCTCAATCGTAGAGCACTTGGCTACTGTGTGCAAAGCCCTAGGCTCAATCCCCACTACAGTGCACACACGCATACATGCACACACACACACCGCACACACTCTGTATATATTATAGTACTTATATTACAATACATACAGGCCTTCTCCAACTTTGTTCATTCATTGCTTCCCAGAGTGCCACAGAAGATTTTAAGGCTTACATGAGACTACCTATGCCTGAATCTGGTTACCTGTCACTCATTTCTTGTGAGCTAAAACCTAGCCTACCTCAAGTTAGAGTGTCTTCTATCAGCAGTATCAATTCCGTCCATAGTTCTGTAGATTTTTAAGAGCTCATATAAAGCAGTATAGTTCAGACATAATGATTTCCTACTCCTAGATACTCTAGAAGACTGTAAAAACACAGGTTAATACAAAAATTTGTATACTGGGATGGGGTTTTAGCTCAATGGTAGAATGCTTACTTAGCATGCATAGGCCTTGGGTATCCACAGCAGTGTACACACACACACACACACATACACATATTCATAGCAGGATTGTTCATAACAGTAAAAAAACATAGAACTGGAGCTAGGGATACAGTGGGTCACACCTATACTCCTACCTAATTAGAGGATGAGGTAGGAGGTTCACTTGAGCCCAGAAGTTAAGAGGTCAGCCTGGGCAGAGAAAGGGGGGTGGAGGAGACACAGTTTTTGTGTCTATAAGTAGATGAATGATTTGAATAAAATTTGGTTTGTTCACTAAAATGGAACATCATTAATCCATTAAAAGGAATGGAGTGGGGCCAGGGCCCTGGCAAGCGCAAGGGCCTGAGTTCAATCCCTGGTTCCACAAATAAATAAATAAATAAATAAATAAATAAAAGGAATGGAGTGCTGACGAGTGCTACCGCATGAATGAATTTGGAAAATATCCTAAGTAAAAGAAGCTAGTCACAAAATACCACATACATGTTCTGTGATTCCACTTACATGAATACTGACATATCCATAAACATGAAAGTATACTAGTGGGGTAAATACTGCTAACCAGAAAAGGCACCCTTTATTCTACAAGTAAGAATTAGTTAATAATTATCTGATCTTGTGAATGTACTATAAACCTTTTGAATTATATACTTAAAAATACTGAATTTTGTGATAAATAAATTATATCTTAATTTTGTAGAATTCTCAACATAATAACATTGAGTCTTTGGGACTTTAAGTGGCATTTTAAAATCTAAGCAATATTCTTACCTGCCAAGACAACCAGCCATCTGTTTATTCACCTAAACACAACTATGCCTTCAAGACAAAAGTTATGCTAAATAGGTTAGTTACTGCAGTGTGAAATTGTTTTTAATTCTGAAGATAGCTCAGAAGTTGCCACTGGTTATTACTTTTCCCTCAACACAAAAATCTTTCTTGGCTACCAAAATAATCTCCTTTACCCATCTACAAAAACTCAGCATTTCTAAGTCCATCCACTCAAGAGAGAAGCACCAAGGTGAAAGTTGCACTCAACAGAGAATTGTATCGCACATAATAAGAAATGAAGAAGAACCTGAGTCATTGTTATTCCCTATTCTTCTGTTAGATATCTAATGAAAATTTTGTTTTCCCTTCAAGGGATATGGTTTTAAGCCTAAATATGATGGAGAAGATCTTGCTTATACAGTGAAAAACCTTAGACGTAGTACAAAATATAAATTTAAGGTAAGCTTTGAAAATCTCTAAAAGCTTGATTTGTTTTTATTGTTCTGTTTTAAACCTAAGTATGTACTTCATTCCTTGGATTTTAAATCTTAACTGTTAATTTGATCTAGCAGCTTTTTTTTTAACTTTTCTGTGATACAGTAATGCTTCTCAAACTTGATACATGTAAATTCAAAACAAGTTTTAACATGGGACTCAAATTTGCATGTAAACAGACATCTTTTAAAATATGGATATTAGAATGTGCTGAGAATATGTTGCTTTATCACTCTCGCTTATTTGAGGCAGTAGTAGGCTTTGAAAATTCTTCTGTGGAGACTTGAAATTTATCTTCCCTACCATGGCATCATTGTAGGATAAATTTTGATTCTTTGCTTTGGTCAGTATATACATTGTTATTTTTTTTTGACATACAGTACTTCGGTTACTTAATACACCAGTTACCCAGCTTTTTTGTTTGTTAATATTGGTCAATAAATTCAACATTTAAATTTTCTGCAAGTGTTTATTTAATCAGATTACTTCATAAAGAAGTCACTGTAAATTGTTTTCATTATTACAAACCAAAAAGATACATTTTAGTACTCCTTCAGAACGTTAGAAAAGTTTATAGTAATAGGACATTTGATTATACAGTACATAATAATATTTGCTATTTATATGTAAATTATTTTATAATAGCTTCTTTTTTTTTTTAGTTTCCAAAATTCTTTAATAGATAAACTTAATGCCCATCAACTTTAAACCACATTTAGACACAGTACTCACACTGGCCCAAAATAAAAAGGCTTTCAAACACAAATGGTGCATACTAATTTTACAACATAGGAAGCCCAGATAGGTTTTTCTTGTAATTTCTGTATTTGACAGTGGCAATTTGGAAGTTAAGTTGTATCTGATAGCTATATGACACACAGCAGGGGAAGACTAATGGTGGGTGAAATCCTTATTCTATAAAACATTCTGTGAACTTTTAAGGCAGTTGTTTCTATTTAAAAGGAAAGGGATAAAGAACCAGGATATCCTAAATAATCCTGAAGGAGAGACAGGTTTTAAAAAGAGTTATGAAGAAAAAGGGAAGGGAAGCTTCCTGGGCATGTCACCATTTGCAAGGTCACAACGAACACCCCAACGAATGGCGTATCTTTTTTTCTCAGTTGGTACTACGTAATTGTTTGGAACATACACACGCTGAGGCTTAGGCTGGGGTTCTGCTCTGGAAAGAAACCTTTCTCGGATACCCCACCATACCTCCTTCCTGTGATCTTCACCAGGCAACCGCATTGAGTCCCAGTCCCTTTTGTATTCAAAATAGCGGGCTACCCGGTCTGTCTTGCCCCGGTTTCGGCTTAACTGGTCCAGCCTTGGGAGAATGAAGGACTTGGGTCTGCTGGCAACAATCAGGTCTTGTTCATAAACTGGAAGGCCCATTCCCTCTCCTTGTAGATAGCAAATAAATTGATCTTGTGAAATCCCTTGATATTCATGTGGCTGATTAAAGTTTTGCAAAATATCCACTGGGGACTCCCTGTCTTCCTGGAACTGCAGATTCATCAACCTTTGTTTTAAGTCCCAGAGATCTGTATCACTTTCTGTGCCGCACTCTGATTCACTGATAATGGACTCATCTGTCACTAACACTTCCCCATCTGGCTTTCTACGCAGCACCTTTCTCTTCATCACTGGCTTTCGGAGTCTTTGAGAGGCCTCTGAGACTGTTTGCGAGGTGCCAGGACTGTCTACGTGGGGGTGCTGCAGCTGCACAGGAAGCGCAGTTTGCTTCCCTGGGGCTACCGAGGCTTTACTGTAGGAATCATACTGGATAGACTGGGCCTCTCTCCTGACATCTCCCTCACCCTGCCCTGCGCAGATATGCGCAAAAGCTGTGGCAGCTGCTAACGTTCTTTCTTCAGGGTCCATACTGGCCCACTTCTGTCTCTCAGGTCCTGTGAGTTGCTCCATTGCTTCCCCAACACCGTACGACTGTCTTTTTTCTGCCATCAAAACTTTAATATAAGAAAATCTTGTCTCTAGGTTTCTACTGCCAGTGTGAAATATAAACATTCATAATATTTCTTCAGTTAGGCTGGCTTCTGTTGTACCACCTTATTTTAGTGTATCTTGATTGGCGTTAATATTCACATTAAAAACCTCGCAGACTCGCTGGGTGCCCTCGCCGCCGGACCCCGCAGCCGCCCGTGGAGCGAGCCCGGGCGCGCGCGGCAGCCCCGCGCCAATAGCTTCATTTTTAAAACTTTGATGATCAGGTTATTTTTTTGATTTCCAAATGTAATTTTCATAGTCATATATCTACTGAGTATCTGCTTTCAATCTAGTTTGTTTGTATGGTGATGTTAGATTGTATTTTTGATTCAGTAATGATTATTATGCCAACAGGTCTTCTAAGGAAGAAGTTTTGTAATGTCTTCATAATTTGTTAAAATTCTTAGAATCCTACCATGTAATACCAAGATTTATTGCCATTGCACACACATGCAAACACATATATACACATACACAATACAAACATGTTTAGTTCTTTATTGACCTGTATAAGCAAATCAAGTTTATATTTTAAACTGTTCACTATGGCTGTCTCTCAAACACTTAAAAGTCAGACTCTTAGGAAACAGATGACCCTCCAAAACAACCACTCCTAGGTAACAGGGTAGGGATGGGAAAACACATCCGTAGGTTTTCTCTTTACACATCAGTGGATCATAGGACGGTATTACAGTATGTACAGGCTTATTAAACAGATTAAGCTGAGAACAGTGGTTCTCAAAGAAGTTACCAGACCATTCTATCAACATCATCTAGGAAGTTGTTAAAAATATAAATTCTGTAGTCCTGTAATCACTTACTAAATGAGAAATTCCAAGTAATTTAGTACTGGCTGGAATTTGAGATCAGCTGATCTACAAGAGGGTAAAAAATAACAGGAAGTAGAAAAATGACATATATAGTTGTAAGAGCTGAGACATTTCACTGCATTTTAGATCTGTTGTGAGTTCAGGAGGTTTGAATCATTAAATCCCATTGCCATACCTTTCTTAGCTTGGCCTTGGAAGCTCTTCTTTCAAGCAGTCCTATCAAAGTAAAATCTTAGTACTCTAAAAAAAA
>NW_004524627.1:11023037-11056434 GCF_000260255.1 Octodon degus
TGTCAAAAAGAAAAATGCTAAAAATATGCACCAAGATGTAATTATAGCAGTATATAGGCATAGCATGTTGATCTTCTTAAGAAATGAAGAGCTGAAGCAGGAGGAATGAAGTCTAGACCATATATTGAGACTGCCTCAGAAAACAAAGTAAAAACAAAAAATTATTCTGATTTAATACAGATTAAAGTGATGGAAGTTGTTAATAACCATTTTTAAAAAGAATATGATTAATATAAAATGCTTAGTAAGAATATCCCCAGATAGTTAAAAATACTGAAATTTTATGGATTTCATAGTAAAGATAATCCCTAGATAGTTAAAATACTGAAACCAGGGGCTGGCCAGATTGGCAGGTATAGGGACAGGGGTTTGATCCCTGACAACACACGCTGTGCCAGCCCCACCCCGGGAGCATGCTGAGAAAGAGATTAAGACTGGGTGTGGTGGCATGTGCCTATAATCCCAGCACTTGGGAGGCTGAAAACAGGACGATTACTACAAGTTTGATCTGTGTAGTGAGACCCCCTAGACCCTGTACTAAATACATTAAAAAATAAAAATAAAAATCGCTAAAACAAAATTAGGACAAGGAAAAATTCTTGAGGACAGAAGAATGATAAATTTTAAAATATAACAAAGCAACTAGGGTTCTTAAAATCATTTAAAATTAGGAGTAATAAACAACTTTTAATTCCACTGGAGATGGAACCAGGACCTGGTATCCAAATTTGTTTTAAAAGCATGAAAGGCGTCAGGCTGGTGGTCATTCTTCTCTTAACTGGTAAGATGATACTTTGTTTCCTGGACTTATCTTTACTTTTTAATACATGTTTATAATACATAATGTTTGCATTCCTTATATGGAGTTGGTATGGATACATGACATGTCCTTTCCCCTTCATCTATCTCTTGATCTCCTTTCCATTTGAGAAAGATCTACAACCCTTCTTTCTATGTCTTTTATTTTGTTTTTTATAATTTGGGAATCTGAGTCTAGTAATTTTCTTAACAGTCTGTGTGATATTAAATTAGTCTCAATATCTTTGATAGTATAGTCATATTCTCCTCATCTTACCTATGGTCATTTTATGTTCTATCATCCATTTCCTCTGCTCTACCTGAAGTGTGCCCCAGCTAGGTCTTTAACTCTTCTTGGTGTATCCTCTTGTCTCTCAGGTATATCATCTCAGCATTGTGTCAGCTGTGATTTCTGTCCTGAGGAATATTCTATCTCCAAACATGTTTTGTTCATAATTATTTTTTTTCCAACACTTCTCTTACCTTCTGATACCACTTCTGTTCTACACCAACATTAATTTTTCTGAACAGCAGCTTTCCCTCAATGAAATAATTTCTTTAGTTTGAAATAAAGATTCTTCATATTCTTACTCAGTTTTTTAACTTACCTGTTTTCACTTACTTCAATCAGCTACCTCATCAGATTGAAAAAATTACTCATCCTTCCCTGAGCCGAGCTCACTGTTCCCACTTCACTTCTGCACTTATGCTCCTGAGTTTCTGTCCTTTTTCGTACCATTGCTTTCTCTTGAATAGTTGTTGCCCAAGAACATTATCATATCACTTCTGTTTGTCTTTGTAAAGCTTTCCTAAGTAATTTTAGGCTTTGGTAATCTTTCTTTTCCTTTTAATAGCCTGTTGCCTGTCTTTTGCATAAAGACCCTAAATTCATTAGCTGAAGCAGTGCTTCCTTAACCATGGGTTGAGGGCCTAGCACTGCAAAAGGGAAAAAGAAAAACAGTACACAAATGTTCATACAGCATTATTCATAATAGCCAAAAAGTAAAAGCAGAGCTAGATATAGTGGTTCACATCTATAGTCCACACTTGCTTGGGAGGCTGAGGCAGGAAGATTCCTTGAGTTCGAAAGTTTGAGCCCAGCTGTACAACAATAACAAAGCTACATTTGAAAAAGGGGGGTGGGAGGAAGCGTCCTAAACACCTTTAAGGTAAGGATTGCATCATACCTAAAGTTCTTAGAATAGTATTTCTAATGATCTGATTATTTATAAAATTAAGGAGAAAAACATTATCTTTATCACATTATCTTTATCCTTTATCTTCATCACTAACTGAAGATGATACTTGTAGTAAAAGGGAACAATAGTAAAATATATACACCTTTAAAATTATTACTAGATGGATCTTTATAGCTTTTAGAAAGACTTGTTACATTGAACTCTCCTGTAATAATAAAGTAAGTAGATACTCTGTGCAACATTGATAAGTGCTTCAAACACCTTTATGATCTCATTTGTAAAGCAGTAAAGTGAGAAAATCTATTTTGAAAATCCATCTTGAATATGTGGGAAGACTGAGGAAGTGTAAACAAAGTTAACAACTGGACTGAATTTTACCATGTTCTCCTGCATTGCATGAATTATTTAGGATTATAGTAGATTTACTGAATAAATCCTCTTCCAAAATGCCATGTAGCATAATAGACTCTTGTCTGTAATGGAGGACAAACACAAGTATAATTAAATTTCTAAAATATAAGGGCTGGCGAGATAGCTCAGTAGAATCAGCTCAGGGTCCTGAGTTCAATCCCTGGTACTGCAAAAATAAATAAAATAAATGAAATCAAATATAATTTTGACACCTAGATGTGACTTATTCCTGTTGTTACATAATAAGCTTACCCCATAGCTTGAAAACACTGGATTGTTTATTATCTCACAGTTTCTGCAGGTCAAGAGTTCAGAAACAGTTTAGCTGAATGGTTCTAGGATTGGGTCTCCATAAGTTGCATTCAAGATGGCAGCTGTGTTTGCAGTCATCTAGAGGCTCCAGCTGTGTCTCAACCCATATAGCTCTCAGTGGTCCCCAGGGGAAAAGGTGAGGGGGTTTAGAAAATAAAGACAAGAAACAAAAGCTTCTTTACCTAATGGGAAAAGAGGACTGAACAACACAATAGGGAAGTTTATTTATACTTTTGCAAAGTTAGTATCACGAGACACAAGGTTGCCTGGTGACTAATGACTGAAATTGTCTAAGCAGGATGTTTTTCTTAAGACTGAGGTAGTTTGCCTGCTTTAGACACTGTGGCCTTCTCTTGTCCCCACATGTATGACTAATTTTCGTTTTCACCCATTCGCAACACAACTGGTCCTACAGATCTGCTTCCAAATTCAATCACATGGGCTACGGATATAACTCAATGGCACATGTGCCTGCCTGGCAAGCACAAGGTCCTGAATTCAGTTCCCAGTACCAAAATAAACAAAGATTTCCAGTACCAAAACCAGATTCACTCACGTGGTTATTGCTTGGACCTCTCATATCATCACCTCAGCCTTCTAACATAGGCAAGTTATGTTATACTGTTATCTGTTACTTCAGGAAATCATTGGTACAAGTTGCACACAAAGGAAAGGGAATTAAGCTTCACCTTTTGAATAAAGAATGTAGAAATTGTGAATGTCTTTGTAAAGCCCCCAAAATTAAGTAGACCTGAAACCCCTCAAGCATCATCAGACTGTAGTTTTTGAAGATGATTATCAGTTTCAGAATATTAGACTTAACACTTGTATTCAGGACTGACTCTGAATTGGAAGTACACTTCATATTTGTTTTATATGCATTTAATCATTTGACTGAACTTGTTTTTCTCTCACTACTTTGTTCATTAAGCCAGTATCATTAGGTGTCAAACATACTAAGTCTTTGTGTTACCACAGGTTATTGCTTACAACTCAGAAGGTAAAAGTAATCCAAGTGAAGTAGTAGAATTTACTACCTGCCCAGATAAACCAGGAGTACCTGTAAAGCCTTCGGTTAAAGGAAAAATACACTCACACAGTTTTAAAATAACTTGGGGTAAGATACTATGACTATTTCTACATTATTGTTGTATTTGATTAAAGTAGTTCACATGTGAAAATCCTTTTTAAGAGATTTAAGAGTAATCTGGATACACTGGGCCTGTGCAATGATCACCTTAGGCTGGATATTTACTGTATCTATATTTAGAAGAGGGGGAAAAATACATGAAACTACTACCGTAAAGTTCAAGTTCTTGGCCAGTGAGATAGCTCAGTGGATTAAGCTCCTACTTTGGTAAGCTCAGGGACCAGGGTTAAATTGCCAGTCCTGTGTGCTGCACGGGCCCCGCCCCCGCAGTGCACTGAGCTGGCCACTGAATCTGGGCATGGTGGTGAACGCCTGTAATCCCAATACTGGGGAGGCTGAAAACAGGAAGATCACTATGAGTCTGAGCTGCCTAGTGAGACCCTTTACCAAATACATAAAAATGAAAAAAGAAAAAAAAATGCAAGTTCTTATTTTATGAATATAAAATATCCTGGTTGCTACAAGATTATCATGGTTTTCAGCCATACTTAGACAATAGTACATGTGAACATTATTCAGCATTGTTGGGCCAGCCTACAGAAGAAAGCCCAAATTCAGGAAAGGGTATCCGTGTAGAAGAAAGCAACACTAATGATCTGTACAACTTGTCAGTTTTATGTTTTCTTACAGAAAATTTTACCATGAGTTAAATAATTCTAGTTAATCCACCAATTGAATGTAATTTTGGTTTTGGTTTTGTTTTGTTTTGTTTTGTTTTCCTTAAGATATACAGCATTATCTCTTATTTTGGTGTCAGTTTTCCCAGAAAAGTGTTGATTATGGGTAATAACATTTTTCCGCCAGGTGTGGTGGCACATACCAGTAATCCCAACACTCAGCAGTCTGAGGCAGAAGGATTGTCCCAAGTTCAAGGCCAGCCTGAGCTGCATAGCAACACTGTGTCTTAAAAATAAAAATTTATGGAGTTTTACCCCCCCTAAGAAAATCTGTTAGTCCAGTAAGAAATGTGTGAGTCATTCACTGAGGATCTTTTTTGTAGAAAGCTGTATGCCTATAAATACTAAGTTCAGATTTGATACAGAACTGTGCATCTACTATTTAGACACTAAGCAGGGCCCAAACTGTATAAAATGAAAGAAAACTGAACTTGCAGCAGAGTTTTCTGGTTTATCCTAGCTCTCCAGAGAAATAAAAATTAGTTATTCGTTTACAACAAACATTTATTGAGCAACTGCTTACCTTTATGGTAGATAATGGTAAAGCAAAGATCATACAGTCTTTGAAACTTGATCCCTGCCTAAATAATTCAGATCAATAAAAAGACTTTGTAATAATTATAAAATATCCACAAATATTCAACCACCTAAGAATCTAAAGTGACTGGAATTTTGTTTAGCCATTAAAAATAGACATAAAGAGTCCAAGATATAAACATTTACAAATGCAATAAATTAAAACAAGTTGACACAACATAGGTACAGATATTAGAAATAAAATAGTGCAGGGGATTCTTTTTTTCTTTTTAAAAAATTTTAGTTTTGTGTTCTGTTTATTGCAGTTTTTTCCCTTTTCACATTGTATATACTATGCCTCATATCACTTTCATTTCTTTGAGTAGATCCACCAAAAGACAATGGAGGGGCACCCATCAATAAGTATGTAGTGGAGATGGCAGAAGGATCTAATGGTAAGAGTAACTGTTTCACTCTTTTTTTTTTTCCATAATTTTATTGAGAAGCAAATAGCAGTGAGACAGTTTCAAACCAAATTGGTAGGACAGTTTCAATAATTAACACATTGCATACATTCTTCCTAGTGGTTAATTACTGTACAAGATGCGGACATGATATCCTATTTACAAACACCATTAGAACAAATCCCTCTATTCATTAAGAGAATGTAACCTTATGTATCTATCCTAATGTTTCACTCTTATTATTTCAGTATATTCTTCATGATTTTACATCTTTTCTTTCCTATTTTCATTTGTTACCACAAAAGATACTCACTTGACTATGTACTGACCTTTATTTATTTATTTATTTATTTATTTTTGCAGCAGTTAAGATTTTACCTGTTGTAGCCTCCAGAAGTATAGGGAAATATATGTCATGCTGTTGTATGCCTACCTATATTTACTTTTTTTTCTTCATTTGTTTACATTGCTTGCACCCAGATATCCAGGCTAAGTTGTTATATAACTATAAAGCCTCCTAAAGGTTAGTTTATTCAGTTAAATTTAAATCTAACAGATGTAACAGAGAAAAATCATCTTCTAAAATTTAACTCAATTTATATTCATTTTAGTAAGAAGATGACAAGTGAACTTTATGCTTGTGTATCATGTTGAATGAATTTTTTATTTCTATGAAATGACATTTCCTGGAAAAAATAAGAATTGCTTTTAATTAAAACTGAACTTCCTGTGTTATTGGCTGTCTCCACTCTGTTTATTATAATGTTAGTACTGGACCAATAAACACATTTAAAATGCTTAATTAAAAGCAAATTATCAATGTAAGCCATAGTCTTTATGAAGTTACAAAGATATTTCAACAAAGCCATGCACATTTGTTTAAGAAGCCACACACATAAAGAAAATTATATCATTTCCAGGAAACATGTACCAAGCTAAAATTATTTCTGACGAATTATATAAACACTTAATTAGTGAAGCTAGGATACCTGCCACATCCATGATTCCAAAACATTAAACATTACCTTACAGCTGATTGAACACAATTCTTTACCTTACAGGAAATAAATGGGATATGATATACAGTGGTGCTACTAGGGAGCATCTTTGTGATCGACTAAATCCAGGCTGTTTCTATCGTTTACGAGTTTACTGCATCAGTGATGGAGGACAGAGTGCGGTAATATTTATTTATAGATGATGGTGATGTTGTTGTTGTTGCTGCTGCTGCTGCTACTGCTGTTGTTGTTAAAGTTTGGGCAGGATCTCCAAATGCCACCTTCAGTATTGAAATATGTTTACAAATGTGGAAAAGTGGATAAACTTATAGTTGCCAGAATATTCTAATATAAAACTTTGCTCGTAGTATTCTGTGACCATCTCTTCTCATTGGTGTTTAGCCTTCAAAGAAAAAGCAAATACGCATGCACACACACACACACACACACACACACACACACTAGTAGAGGAAAGTTTGTAAAGATAAGTTTTAGAATGCTGCTTAATAACCATACCAACATACAAGTCAGAAACAGAGGGCCACGGAGACATCTCAGTGGCATAAGCACCTGTCTGGCAAGTGCAAGGTCCTGAGTTAAACTGCCAGTACTGAAAAAAAAAAAAAAAAAGGAAAAGAAAAACAAGTCAGAAACAGAAATAAAATACTTACATACTGATTTACTGTTCCATAAAGCATGTGTCAAAAGAAACAGTGAAATATCATTTGCTATTTAAATATAGCTTATGTTTACTTATTTCTGAAAAATTGACCTTTATTTTATTATTAAACCCACCAAAAATGGATTTAAATGTACTATTCATTGAACGAACACACACCAACACGCACACACAAACATTTACAGTGATCTGGAGAAGTAGGTTTTTTAATAGGAGTGATTATTGTTGATTATTTCTTGATGAATTTAACCAAAGATGAATGATTTCACACAATTAAAATACTTTTTTAAATATTATTAGCATTTAGTTGAAAGTGTCAATATTGTGAAACTACATGTAAGTCCTGCTACACCAGTTTATAATCCCAGTTACCTCACTTTGTCCAGTAAGAAAAATCTCCCCCAAAATGGAGGTATATATACCTCAGTAGCCTAGCATATGTGAGTGAAACTGTAAGGTTGATCCCAGGACTATAAAAAAGAAAATCTTTCTAGATTTCAGAAAAGTACATGCATTCACACAGAATCCTATCCTATTCTAATACAGAATAATAACATTCTTACATAGGATACCTTTGTGGATAAAATAATGAACAAATACTTTGTGATTATAAAGAATGTTAGGGCTAGAAAGATAGCGCAGCAGACTAAACACCTGCTTTGGCAAATGCAGGGACCAGGATTCAATCCCTGGTCCCACATGCTGCATTGGCCCCACCCCTGGGGTGCACTGAGCTAGTGAGCTAGTCCAGGCATGGTGGCACACATCTGTAATCCCACACTGGGGAGGCTGAAAACGAGGATCACTATGAGTCTAAGCTGCATAGTGAGCTCCTGTACCAAATACATAAATGAAAGAAAAAACAACAACAAAAATATTACATATAAACTGTAATACAAAATAGGTCAGAAATATGGAATTGAATTTATACATCCATTTTTAAGAGCTTATCTTTTAAAATACAAATATTTTATGTTACATATATGTATATGGTATAAAAATTAAAAGCCATAACAAATACCTAAAAGGTATGGAGTTCCTAGAGAAGCTTATCAGATACTAGAATTATTTTTAGGTGGAAAGAAAAAAAAATTTCTTCTTAATAAATAAACTAGCACTTCGGTTAAAAGTTCAGTAACAAAGTGTCTTAACTCTCCTAAAAAATAAGGCAGCCAGGCATTTACTGAATGTTAAAACATCCCTCCTTTAGTTCCTTTTAGGCAGAATAAAAAAAAAAATACTGCCTATTAGGTTGTATCAGGTAGGTTTTTTTAAATTACAGAAAGAAAACTTTCTTTGAATATCATAGATGCGTATGTCTGTATAAAATTTGTTTTAATGACTTAATTAGGTTTTAGTTTTATTCCTTTTTTTTATTGGTAGTCTTTGTATCCATACTGTTTTCCATTACCAAAAGCAATCTGATTTGTTTTGGGACTTGTGTTGTTTTTTGTTCTGGCAGGTCTCTGAATCTTTACTCGTGCAGACTCCAGCTGTGCCTCCTGGCCCATGCCTCCCTCCTAGGTTACAGGGTAGACCCAAAGCAAAAGAAATACAGTTACGATGGGGTAATTTCCAAGTTCCTTGATAATAAACTCTTGTTTACTTAGCATTAAAAATGTCCATCATCTTTACCTGTGTAAATCTTTTCACTATAGGCCCCCCGCTGATTGATGGTGGATCAGTCATTTCGTGTTATGGCATCGAAATGTCTCCTGCAGAAAAAGATGAGCCCAGAGAAGTTTACCAAGGCTCTGAAGTGGAATGTACAGTGAGCAGCCTTCTCCCTGGAAAGACATACAGTTTCAGACTGCGTGCAGCTAACAAAATGGGGGTGAGAAGACCATGCTGACTGAATGGGAATCACAATTATGGTTCTTTGTAACACATGTCATGCCCACTGTTTTTACATTTTGTTTTCAACATGTAACTTCAAATTTTATAATTTTTAATAACTGATAAAATGTCAGTATGTCTTGTAATTTGGGTATTTCAGTATTTTCAAACTTCTTTTACAATTTGTTACTTTAAACATTCATCAAGTTTAAGTTTACCTTTCCACCAGTGTTAATAAGGTCTACTTAATCAGCAGCCTGACTATATGTAGCATTTACTTACAGTTGGAAGCTAGTTGAGATTCCAATTCCAGAGGGGAAAGCTTACATTTTAAGCATTTCTGGGTTTGTGTGGATTATTTTTAAATGAAATGGGCAAAAAGGTGATACCTTCTTTTTACAATGAAACTAGAGCTCAGAAAAGCCTCATCCATAACCACACAAACTAGTAAATGATAGAATAATGCTATCTACATTTGTCAGGCTCTAAAGCTGAAGTTTGATCTAGTCAACTATGACATTTTTCATCACTTTTCATTAAGACATTTTTCTCTAATGACAAAGCAATAATTTCTTAATGTCAAATGAATAAACTGTTCTATAATTAAAGCTTTATAAAATTAAACTGACAAGTGCCATTATTGCAGATTCTAGAGAACTATACATAGTTCATATCCTGGCTCTAGCCGAGTTTGGGTTTATATCTGTAAGTTATTTAAAACTTGTACAGCAAATTCATCATGGGCAGTCCTTCTTTCTTCCTTTCTATGTGAAATCATCATGTTAAGAGCTTTACAATCTACAGTACATAATGGCATCTTCAGTGCTCATGTCTTAGTGCATATGTTCAAGTTTTCTATAAATTTGTCAGGACTGCTTTTTGTAGATACAGAGAATATACCATACTTTTTTTTTTTTAACCCTTCTAAAGCTAATCCAGGAATAATTTATGACTACCATGTTTAAGGCTTTAATTGGTATCCCTTTCTTCATGCTTCACATAATTTCTTTTTATTTCACTCCTTCAAAAAACATTTCATGAAGGGAATAGAAGGAGAAAGTATCTAGTAAATGAAACTTAAAAATTCACCTCTTCTTCACTTCAAAGATTTTAACTCTTTTTACTTTCTGTGAATGCATATAGAATTTTAACTAAATCGATCTTGAAAGATAGGGAAGATGGACTTAATTATTAGTGAATCTTTTATTTATTACAGAATTCGGTGTGATCAGTGGCCAGTTATGAAAATGAAAACCCTGATTGTGCTTCTTTTTTTAGTTTGGACCCTTTTCAGAAAAATGTGATATTACTACAGCCCCTGGGCCACCAGATCAATGTAAGCCCCCTCAAGTGACATGCAGATCTGCAACTTGTGCACAAGTGAATTGGGAGGTATTGTAATTTCCACAATTTAAGTTACTTCTTAAGTGATTGGAATAGTTTAAATAGAATAAAGATACTGCTCATTTTGCCTTCTGAATTATATGGAGGAAGCCTTAATTAAATTCATACGGTAAATAGTTCTGTTTCCACTATGAAGAATTTGAATTAAGATACAGTGGTATTTCAACTATTTGGACTTTAGTTCATAATGTGCTTTGTATTTTTATCAAAGGTTTATTGTTAATACTGAGATTTTTAGCTACTGGTGAACTAATGCTCAGAAGAAGCATTCATAGAAATTAGTGTAATACTACTGTTATATTTATCATCTGCAATGTATTTTTTCTGATTAGTCATAATTAATGATTATTGTTTTTTTTTTTTAATTTTATTTATGTGTGTGTGTGTGTGGCCAGCTCAGCCCACCAGGGGGCGGGGCTGGCTGGCATGTGGTGCTGGGGGATTGAACCGTGGTCCCTTTGCTTGCTAAGCCAGTTCTAAGTAGGTGCTTTAGACCACTGAGCCATCTCACCAGCGCCATAATTAATGATTATAGTATCATTTTTCTTTGAAGTTTAACAAAGAAAATATCCTTTATGGTTTAATATTTAATGGAATTATTTTGAAGCAATTTGAAAATTTAAATGGGCTTAAAATACTCTTCTAAAGTGATTCTTAGTTGTATTTCTTCTAATTCAAAACAGCGTTGTATTTTTGACCAGTCTTAAGTTCAAAGCCAATCCATTTTAAATATGCTGGTAGAAAGAACATTTTCCCCAAATGTTATTCAGTCAATATCAAGACTAAAAACATTATCTTTTTCTTAAAGATTCCTTTGAGTAATGGAACTGACGTCACCGAATATCGATTAGAATGGGGAGGAGTTGAAGGAAGTATGCAGATATGTTATTGTGGTCCTGGCCTCAGTTATGAAGTAAAAGGACTTTCACCAGCAACTACCTATTATTGCCGAGTCCAGGTAAAAGTGATCAGTGCATACTCTACCCAGAATTTTATGTGTTCCTTACAATTTCATGGTCATGTCTTTGTTAATTTGGAGACTTTGTGAATTACTAGGCTCACAGTGTTGTGGGTGCAGGCCCTTTCAGTGATGTAGTGGCCTGTGTGACTCCACCATCAGTTCCTGCCATTGTGACTTGTCTTCAAGAAATAAGTGATGATGATATAGAAAATCCTCATTATTCACCTTCTACATGCCTCGCAATAAGATGGGAAAAACCTTGTGACCATGGTTCAGAAATCCTTGCCTATAGCATCGACTTTGGAGATAAACAGCCCTTGACAGTTGGAAAGAGTTTAAGCTATATCATAGACAATTTGCAACCAGATACAACATACAGGTACATGCTACAAAAACTATAAAAATTTTACCTAGACTAGAGGAATACTTCAAATAAAATTATCATAAACTAATTTTTTTTTTTTTTTTTTTTTACTGTGGCACTTAGAATACGAATTCAAGCCTTGAATAGCCTTGGAGCTGGTCCTTTCAGCCATATGATAAAGTTAAAAACTAAGCCCCTCCCTCCTGATCCACCTCGTCTGGAATGTGTTGCCTTTAACCACCAGAACCTTAAGTTGAAGTGGGGAGAAGGAAGCCCAAAGACACTGTCAACAGATTCTATTCAGTACCACCTTCAGATGGAGGATAAGAATGGAAGGTACGGGCTGGAGAGATGGCTCAGTGGTCTAAAGCACCTACTTAGAACAAGCTTAGCAAAGCATCAGGGACCGCGGTTCAATCCCCCAGCACCACATGCCAGCCAGCCCCGCCCCCTGGTGGGCTGAGCTGGCCACACACACACACACACTCTTTCTCTCTCTCTCTCTCTCTCTCTCTCTCTCTCTCTCTCTCTCAAATAAATAAAAAAAATTAAAAAAAAAAAAAGAATGGAAGGTAGGATTTTTGCTTGCTTTTTTTATATAGTTTTTATATTTTAAGTATATAGACTTTAGAACTACAGAAATAAGTTGGCAGAAAAGTTAATACTGTCAAATCATTTTTAAGTATGCTGTTTTAGAATTCCTGTTTATGAGTGAGAAGCTGAGGAGAAAAAAATAAGTGGACTATTCTTTGGTTCTCTTCTCAAACCTATTTACTATAAATGATTATAGCATGTTATTTGCAGTAAATGATTGTGATTTGCTTAAGTTCTCAGAGGGGCAGGGATTACATCTTACTTTCCCATGGTCCACATACAGGCCTGCACACTGAACAAATACATTTCTACTCCTTACTAATAGTTCTGGTTAGAGTCTGATTTAATTTTTTTTTCCAGAGGTTTTGATTAATTATACAGTCTTTTTGCTATACTTCCTCACATTTAGGTTATCTATTCCTCTGTTATATTTTTGTGTACATACTATGTTTCCCATAGACCGTACACTCCAATTACAGTGTTACTCAAAATATTTGCAACTTTTATTATCCAGAGCCAGGTATGCCAGAATGGTACATTCCTATAATCCTAGCACTGGGGAGCTGAAAGAGGAAGATTGCCTCAAGTTGGAGGGTAGTTTGGGCAGTATAGTGAGTTGAAGATCAGCATTAGTTATACACTGAGACCCTGTCTCAAAAAAATTTCAAATATCAATGTAGGGCACTTTATTCATATTATATTTGATATAAACAATCCCGTCTACTCTGCACAGTTGTTAACACTCTACTGTGTAAAATTTTTGAATTTTACCTTTTTTTTTTTCTTTTTTTGAGCCAAGGTCTGGCTCTATAGCTCAGATTGGCCTTGAAGTCACTGTATAAGCCAGGCTGGTGTTGAACTTGTAATGATCTTCCTATCTCAGCCTCTTCCTTACTTTTCTACTTTTTACTCAGTATATGAGAATTTTGTCTCTGATGGATTTAGAATACTAATAACAGTTTTTCCCAGCCTTAACTTTGGCTATATATGGAATATTCATGGTACTTTTACATAATATTCTCTATCATAGTAGTATATATGAGCATTCATTATTCATTTCCTACTATTTAAAAAAATTTTAAATGGCAATCAAAAATATTGGGAAACTGGCTGGGTGTGGTAGCCCACACCTATAATTCCAACACTTGAGAGGCTGAGGCAGGAGGATCTCTGAGAGTTTGAGGCCAATGGACTACACAGTGAGTTCAAAGACACCCTGAACTATACAGTGAGACCCTGTCTAAAAAAACATTGAAAAACATTCAACTTACAGATAACTTATTAGGCAAAATTTATATAATGTAAACATTCTATCAGAAATCCAGGTGAGTGGCAAACACCTGTAATACCAGCTATCTGAGAGACTGAAGCAGGAAGATTGGCAAATCAGAACTTGTCAGATTGGGAGATCAGTCAACGCCTGTCTTGAAAGAAAAGCTTGGAATATACCTCAGTGATAGAGTGCTTACCTAGCAGACATGAGGCCCTGGGTTCAATCCCTACTGTGACAAAAAATAAATAATGACAATCATTGTTGTTCACATAGATAGTTTGAAATTAATTCTCTTATACCCCTACATGAAGCTGTAGAAAACATTACTAAAATTATGGCTGGGAACTAAGAATTAACCTTTTTTCCAAATAAAGACAATTAAAATAGAAGCAATGTCATAGCTCATTTTTTGTCCTATAGAGGACAAATTATATTGATATGAAGTTAATTGGAAATAATTCATGATGGCAATTGTGATGTTCAGGTGCTCAAAAAATATATATCTTACGAGATAGCAGTTAGGAACAAAGGCAGATCAGATGCCTGAGAAGAAACAGTTAACAATGATTAGTATGAAACTTAGCAACAGACTTTCAGAAAGCCAAGTCAGATTAGGAAATCTGCCATTTCTATGATATTCATCATTTGCTGAATGACATGAATACATTTGGGATTAAATTTTTAGAATAATTTCTTATCCCTAATAAACTCAACTATACTTTTTAGTAATTTTAAGAACATTTTTATTAGATAAGATGTTATTTAATAGTTATTTCTATTTTAGGTTTGTTTCCTTATATAGAGGACCATGTCATACATACAAAGTACAACGACTTAACGAATCAACATCTTACAAGTTTTGTATTCAAGCATGTAATGAAGCAGGGGAAGGTCCCCTTTCCCAAGAATATATTTTCACTACTTCAAAATCTGTCCCAGTTGCCTTGAAAGGTAAGTTACATCCTGAAGTTGTTTTCTTTAATAATTCATTTTAAATGTGTTTTCATAAATTGTTTCATTTGCTTTCATTAAAATTTTGTAACCAGCCCACGTACTGGGATTTTCCCTCAGTAATAAAAGCTGTTTTGTCTAGTACATTGATAAAGAAAACCTGATCTGAATACAAGTTAGTGATTTTTTTAATAAAATAACAAAAAGATTAAATTAAGTAGGCTGTTTCTAATCGGATCATTTGCTATTTCTGCTATTTCAAACTGGTTTTTAAGTATTTAAGTCATTGTTTTTCATTCATTTGGAATCCAGAGGAAAAGTGAGTTCTTTCACTAAGTGAAACCAATTTTTGGTTAACTTAGATTTTTTGTTCAAAGTTACACACAAATGTATACACATATTTGTATATACATGTATGTATGTAATTTCAGAGTCATCCTTATTTGAAAATGACCCTTCAAGGATTGTATTTTGTTTGGGCTAGGAAGGTAGCTCAGTAGTAGAGCTTACCTAGCATGTACAAGGCCCAGAGTTCAATCCCCAGTACCACAGAAAAATAAAAAATAGAAGGTAGACTTAAGTTTACTGAACCAGGAAGATTAATTACACTGACTTCTAGAATAATATTTTGGATCAGGTATTTATTGATTGTATCATTTGTTAAGTAGATCCAGAATCAAGTAGACTTTCCTTAAATGAGCTATTCTAATAATCTAATATTAATGAGTATCAGAATCATTCTTGTATGTTCCCACATCCACTTTAATGTCAGCCTTAGGAAGATTATTGCTTTTAATCCATTTGTGTGTAGATTTTTAAAAATTTACTGGTATTTATTTTAAGTTTACATCTGGGTTTCAAGAAATGTTGATTTTTTTTTTTTAATTATAAGTATCTGTGGGCTGTGCCACATTAAAATATCAAAAGGAACTGAACTTATTTATATTTGTTTCCTATAGCCCCCAAAATAGAGAAAGTGAATGATCACATTTGTGAAATTACATGGGAATGTTTACAACCAATGAAAGGTGATCCAGTTATTTACAGTCTTCAAGTTATGGTAGGAAAAGATTCAGATTTCAAACAGGTATGTGTCACGATAGTTTTGTAAATATATACTTTCACCCTTCTTTCATTTCTGTTATTTTTAAAGCAAGATTTGACCATCTTTTTTCTAATTCAGAAACATTTGTTTAGTATGTAATGTTCCAAATATTTCAAAATTCAAAATCTTATTAGGCATTTACTACACTGGAGCAGATATAGGATGTAGCAGTGAACAAAAAGTCTGTAGTGCCATGAAGCTTACATTCTAGTAGGGAAAACAACAGCAACATTAAGAGCAAACACATCAACAAACAGTATGGCAGAGTATATTGGTGCATTGGAGAAAAAAAATTAAACTCTGGTAAAACATATAAAGCACTGGAAGGGGCTATATACCCAAAGAAAGTGATGTGGGGTGAGAAGTTTTCTGAAAAGCGAACCCTGCAGCTGAAGCATATTTGTTAAATTTGATCCACAATAAGGGGGCTAATGAGTAGGACACAGAGAGACCCCAGGGGACTGTTCATGACCTCAAGTAGTTAATGATAGTCAGTGTATGCTATGATAGAAAATAAAGATCTACCAATATCTGGCTTCTTCCACTGTGTGCTCCATTTTTGAGCCTTTCTAAAGTCAACTTCACATTGCTGGTTCCCTTAATTGCTTCAGCCTCTACAGACTTAATAAAATGACACTTTGGGAAAAAGAACAGTAAGGAAGCTAAGCTAATGTGGAGATTATGCACAGTGTTGGCAAATCTTTTAAAGCTTTCAGTGATAAAAACAACCTGTTATGGTACACATGCCAGAGGTTCACTGCCACTGAATGATAAAATTACAGTATGTTGCAGCTTTCACTGCATGTAAAATTAGAATGCAATAGAGGATTTTAGCCAGAACAGTCAACATAATTAGACATGATGTCATCTTGGGTATAGTGTTGAAACTAAAATGAGAAAGGTGCAGAAGCATAGAGACCAAGGAGACTCTTAATACAACAGTAATAAGTTGTAGTATAGTGCTTAAATATAAGGCAGAGTTATTATTATGAAAGTCTAAAAGTATCACTTTGCTGGCAGAGAAATTTCAAAGATAGCATCCTGATAGATACTGAATTAACAGGGAAAGAATTGTCAGTGTTTGTTATAAGACATATGATTCAATATGTGTAAGCATACCATCTGATTTTCCTTTGTGGTGGTAACTTTATTTTGAAAGGCTGTTAAACTGTTGTTTCTGTTGTCTCTTGTATTTTTCCACTAGAAAAATCATTCATTCATCTGTTTTATTCTGGTTTTGTGCTATTTTAGTTATTAAAGAATTTTTAAAATGTATTTTTCTTCTAAAGTATATAGAAGTGTAGTATCTTAACTATGAAATGCCCAGTGGAATTATATTTGGCATGTGATTACTTTTATTAAGCCATCTATAAAAAATTTGAAGTATAATTTACAGATAAGCAGGCTTCCTTCCAAGGAGGAAGCAAAATTAATATTAAATTTAATTGTGTTACATATTTAAAGGAAATAGGGTAATGTATGAATAAGGTTATGTCACTACATGAAACAGCCATGCTAATTCTAATTTGAATTAAAATCTACGTTGCATGGTGGTACATGCCTGCAATCCTAGCATTTAGCAGGCTGAGGCAGGAGGATTGCCAAAATGTGAAGGCAGCATGGGCTATATAGTGAATTCAACATCAGCCTGAACTACATAGTGGGACTGCAGAAACTTTGTAATTATGACATTTTGTATATCCATATAAAGGTCATAATGAAGAAAAACTTGCTTTATAAAGAGTAATGATTGGGCTGGCCAGAGAGCTCAGCAGATTAAAGCACCTGCTTAGGCAGACACAAGGGCCAGAGGTTCGATGCCCAGTGTGCCATGCTGGCCCCACCCCCTGCGGCATGCTGAGACAGCGCTTGAGACTAGGCATGGTAGCACGCGCCTGTAATCCCAGCACTTAGGAGGCTGAAAAACAGAAAGGATCACTACAAGTCCAGTCTGTGTAATGAGACCCTGTAGACCTTATACTGAATACATTTTTTTTAATAATGATTAATTCCAGCTTGATTTTTGAACATTTTACAGAAGAAGGGTCATTTAAGCTTTAAGGGTATTCAGGGTATCATAATCTAGCAACTGTGACTTCAGTAAGGTTCAATGAGCACATAGTAAAGGAATCCAGGTATTGATAGGTCTTTATTTTCTAGAAGTAGGAACTATTGATATTTTTAAGAAGGTAATATTTTTTTTTAAAGTCATAGTTTCTAAAATCCCCAGGCTCATTCAGCTATTTGATAGAGAAAGATAGTCTCTTTAATAAATGGTAGGGGCTAGCGAAATTGCTCAGTGGTCTAAAGCACTAGGCAAGCTTAGGCAAAGCTCAGGGATCATGGGTTCAATCCCTGAAACCACATTCCATGCCAGCCCAGCCACCAGGGCAGGCTGAGCTGACCACTAAATAAATAAATAAATAAATAAATAAATAAATAAATAAATAAATATTGATGGCAAAATTGAATATCCACATGCAAAAGATTGAATTTAGAACAGTATATCTCACCGTATACTAAACAAAAATCAAAATTAGATCAAAGAGCTAAATGTTAAAACAGAAACACTCTGCTGGAAGGTAAAATAAATCTGAACACATAGATCCAGGCAAGGGCTTTCTTTCTGAACAGTGGCACAAGAAATAATACCAAGAAACAACCCATGGGATTGGATTAAAAGACTACTGCACAGTAAAGAAAACCAATCAAGTAAACAGACAGCCTACAGAATGGGAAAAAATATTTTACCAGCTACTCCTTGGGCAGAGGACTAACATCCAGACTCTAAAGAACTCAAAAAAATTAGACCCTTTAAAAGAAAAGACCTATAAGCCCCTGCCTGGCAAGTGCAAGGACCTGGATTCAGTCCCCAGTACCGCATAACATGCTGGTCCTGTACAAAAAAATCCACAGGCAAAATAAAAGTCCTAGTCAAAATTCAGGCAACTAAAATAAATGTATAGTTCTCAAAACTGCAAATGGGGGAGGGGGGGCAGGGAGATGGCTCAGTGGAATAAGGATTTTTTTTTTTTTTCTCCGAATGCCCTCAGGGGTGGTTTGGCAGGCTGGAGTGTTGTGGGGATCGAACTACAGCAACCTGAGGCTGAAAGCTTTTCCGAAGCAGCCACTTAAAGAACTGAGCTAGGGCCAGGCCCCTATGGCTCAGTGGAATAAGCGCTTCCTTGGCAAGCGCAAGGGCCTGAGTTCAATCCCCGGTTCCGCCAAAAAAAAAAAAAAAACCTGCAAATTGCCAATAAATACATGAAAAAATATTCAGCATTGCTATTAGAGAATGGATATTCCTCAAAAAACTAAAACTCAAAATTCCATGAAGTATTCATGGGTAAATGGTTGTACCTTGAGACCATAATACTACGTAAAATAAGTCACAGAGGCTTAAATAAAATCTTTTGATATTTCTTATTTGAGAAAACCAAAATATAAACAGCAAAATAACAATAGGTAACAGAAAGTGGACAGATCTTTTCAAAATAGGAAAGAGACCATTCGATGGATGGAGGAGAAGAGGGATGAGGGAAAGGAGATGGAGTGGGGAGGGATCAAAAGTAAAAATTGGAAATAGAGCTTTTCAAATAAGAGGATAAAGAGATGGGAGGAATGATGGATAATGTAGGGGACAAGAAAGAAAAGGATGTGTTATGTATGTATACCAACTCCCCATTATAAATGTAATCATATACTGTAAATATACTAATAAAAAATAAAATTGATAGTTTCTAGACTAGTATATAAAAACTGTATGTTTCAGCAATTAAGAGTCATCTGAAGGACCAGCCAAATAGCTCAGTAGATTAAAGTGCCTCAAGCAGGCACAGGGGCCAGAGGTTCAATCCCTGGGCCTGCTGTGTGGGCCCTGCCCTCAGGGCACACTGAGATGGCAATTGAGACTGGGCGTGGGCCTATAATCGCAGCTTTTGGGAGGCTGTAAACAGGCAGATCACTAAGAGTCCAATCTAGTAGTGAGACCCTGAACACCCTGTAGACGCTTCCTTAAAATACAAAAAAAAAAAAAAAAAAGGCATCTGAAAGCAGATTAACCTGATAGCAATTAGTACTTATGATTCTTACTCTCACACTTTGGGCAGCTAATCACTTTGCTTTCTTACTTTTCTTCATCTTGCTTTCATCAGTCATTGGCTTTGTCCACATCTTCATGTCTTGTCCACAATAGCACTTCATCTGGAATTGTCTCCATTCCCCTAAACTTTCTTTCCCCTTTGACTCCGTTCTTCTTTCACACACATCCTAACTCCCATGTGCACTGGATACCCAGCCTTTCTAGGTATGAGGAGGAAGATTTATACAAGTCAGGTGTCTGCTGGCTCTTTAATCCTCTTAGAAATGTATACATCTTTAAAAGCAAGTGTTTTCTAACCAAAAGCATATTTCAAATGGGGTAATAATGGGACATAGAGAATCTAGAAGACAGTAGGACCACTTCCAAAGCAAATCTCTAGAACAAGGGGCAAGAAAAGCAACCCGAAGTAGCCCGTAAGCAACTAAGTGTGAATCATCTTAGGTAGGAAATTGAAAACAAGCAGACTTGGTAGTTCCAGCAGCTAATGAAATCATTCAGGACTTGGTTTCTCCCACTATTCTGTGGCTGCACTTAGCAGAAGAGAATTTTAACTCACTCACATTGAGAAGAAAGAACATGCCTAGATTTCAAAGACCAATCTACTATGCTAGGGCTGAAATCAACCAGCCCCACCTTTGGAGTTGAAGAAGACCAGCTTCTCTCTGTACATGGCCTGGGTATGGGGAGGATCTACATCCCATCCAAAATCAGAACATATTAAATTTATCTAATCAAGCAAATAGGTTTTTAGAATGGAAAGATATGCAAATAGGTAAGGTACTAGATTCTTTCTTATTGACCCTAAATTTTCTATTGTTAATTACTAATTTTTTATGTCTAGTTATTTTATTGTGCTATAGAATATTCATAATACTAAAAGCAAATACTAGTTTATGAAACCCTACAATTTCTGTAAAAGTTTCCATATAAAATTCTGTTGTAGTTGGCATGCTGTTGGAAGTTCTTGGATAACTGGATGTATAAAATTTCATTAGTTTAATGTGCGAACCAAAAACTATGAATTTAGAATTTTTAATCTTTTGATTTTAATTAAGGTCAAATATATACCTCTCTTACACAGATAAATCTTAAATTAGATGTAAGAACCTAATCTGTGTTCTTCTGTTGTATATCTCCAGCTACCTATGTTTCTCTGTATATCCTTGATACATCTGTTTTTGTTTTGGGGGGTTTTTTGGCAGAACTGGGAATTGAACTCAAGGCCTTTGCACTTGTCAGGCAAGCGCTTATTCTACTGAGCCATCTCCCTGGCCTCTCCTTGATACATCTGAAACACAAAATTGAAAAATTTTATCTCATCATCTTCTCTCCCTGTTTCTGTTTTCCAACTTTCTGACTTCATCAGTGATCAGTATCATCTTAGGTCCTTTTTTTTCCCGACCAACTTGTATTCAAAAGTCATTTCTATCTCCGTAACAACTATATCAGGGACTCAGAACCTTGTGTGCAGCAAGAACCACTATATATTCCACAACTTAGAACTTCTTTCAAGGGGCCAGGGAGATGGCTCAGTAGAATAAGCACTTGCTTGGCAAGCACAAGGGCTTGAGTTCAATCTCTGGTTCCGCCAAAAAAAAAAAAAAGAAAGAAAGAAAACAAGAACTTCTTTCAGTGCCTCACAACATGATCAGGATGCCTTAGACACTTTTTTATCTAAAGTGGCCTCTTTTGAATAAGACCTACCTAAATTTATGACTTATGATTAATGTATTCTCTTCTTTCTGCCAGATCTCTTCACTTGTCACCTTTATGTCATTTGTTGACTGTTCAGGCTTGTTGGTTTTGGTTTTGGTTTATTTTCTTTATAATCATTCTCATTTGGAGACTGTTCTCATTTGCAAACATAGTGGAAAATAAAGCTTGCTGATAAAAATTACAATCACCTGCTACATTCATATACCGATAAGACAAATACATATTTCTAGTAAATTGGCCTCATTTATATAATTTTATGCTCCTTTCTAATACAAACTTTGATTTATTTACATTAGTTTTATGATCTCCCAAACATTGGTCATCTCTACATTTCTACTCCCTGAAACATTTGCATCCTCAGAATTAATGTATGTTTGCCATTTTATATTACATATAAGTTTCATCTGAAGGCTTCTGTCAATAAAGTTACTTTTACATCTTTTTTTTTTTTTTTTTTGGTCCCAGGGATTGAACTCAGGGCCTTGCACTTGCCAGGCAAGCGCTTAGTCTACTGAGCCATGTCCCCGGCCCTGTACGTCTTACTAGCATCCACATTTTTACTTAGCGATAGTACAGTAATTTAATGGCCTTCTGTTAGGTGTTGTATTACAAGCTTTACTTTGAGACACAAAATGAGACAGATCATCTTTCCTTCTTTGGGAATAAACCAGGTTGTTAAAATTTAGATTTATGGTACAGGTGTAATTTAAGGAGCTAAAGGTATGTGCAAGAATGCTAGCCCAACTATGTATTGATCTGACTTGTGCCACATCAGCTAGCGGGAAGAAGTCCACTGGGAAGTGAGCCTTGTTTTTTTTTTTTTTTTTTTTTTTTTGGAAATAAGAGCATAGGGCTCATGAATGAAAATAGTAACTACCATATTTGGACACACACTCTATGCTGGGCACTGTGCTAAGCATTGTAATAAGTGTTAGTTCATCTCATGCTCAAATTACCATACAGGTTAACTACTATAATGCCTGTTGCTCTGAGGTAATTGCTCTTAAATTATCTGATGTGAAGTGGTAGAGCAGGGCCCTAGCCCTAGAATGACCAGTTTTGATATGTCTCTGTGTTCACTAGCATATTCCCTTTTTTAAAAATCTGTGGAGCTCCATCTTCTAAGGCATGGCAGAGGAATTAGGTCTGAGGAGCCTAGTTTGGGAATTCGAAGTGATCTTCTAAATCTTATCAAGTGACTTGCTATAGAAAAGTTGTCTTGTTTAAAACTGTAAGAATTTGGTTTCTTCTCACATTTGAGGAAAGCAAGGAAATGCCTGAGCAATGATTTGTTTTTTCTCTTACTGCTTTAGAGCACATCCTCTTTACTCACCTATAAGCTCTGAAGGTAAATCATGCACTTTTCGCATCTCAAATCCTCCCCCCACACACACCCTTACATAGCAGACAGACAAGTACTTTAATGAATAGGTATTCCTTAAATGTCCCTGAAAGGATAAAATCAATGATTTTCTCTAGCTTCCACATCAAAAATAATTCTGAAACTAGTCATTATTAACACATTTTCTGTCCAGGTGTCACAAACAGTTCTTCCTTCTTAAATATTTTTAACAGGTTTACAAAGGTCCCGACTCTTCATTCCGATTTTCCAGCCTTCAACTGAACTGTGAGTATCGATTCCGCGTGTGTGCCATTCGCCAGTGCCAAGACCCTGTGGGGCACCAGGACCTAGTTGGTCCCTACAGCACCACAGTGCTCTTCATCTCTCAGAGGACAGAACTTCCAGCCAGCACCAATAGAGACACTGTGGAAAGTACCCGGACCCGGCGCACCCTTAGTGACGAACAGTGTGCCGCCGTCATCCTTGTACTGTTTGCTTTCTTTTCCATTTTGATTGCCTTTATCATTCAGTACTTTGTAATCAAGTGAAATATATAACTTTATTTTTAACACTGTATTACATTTTATTTTGTCATGTACTAAAATTATTTCTGTATTGCTTTTACAAAAACTGGCATTTAGACTATATAGCACATCATTTTTGTCATTTTCAATGATTATACATATTATTAAGTAGAGAGGCTGGCACTTTATTAGAATGCAAGCCACAGAAATACCATTTGGGAGGGTTTTTTGGTTTGGGGGAGTTGTTTTATTTTTGGTTGGAGCTTTTTACTTTTTTGTTTTTTGACATGCCTTCTTATAGAACAAACTTTCTAAGAGGCAACAATTTATAACTGATATTTTGACCAGTCAGCATGAGTGTAACAGTGATAACCTGACATTTGTTGTAAAGATTACTATCAACAGAAATTTTCAGAATGGCCAGAATTTACACTAACATGCTATATAAAAATATAAAAGTCTGATGCTGTGAAAGCAATCTAGTGCTGTATTTCTACCTCCTCATTTGTCTTAATTATTTGGTATGTGGGATTATGATGAATAACTGGAGGGGCTTAGCAAACAAACTGGATGAAAGAACATGTGTGGAAAAAAGGAAGTTTCTTGTTTGATAAATGTGGAGTTCTTCATTACAAGTACATTTTCATGAATTCACAGATAAGTCACTTAAAGAAAGCACAGGCAGTTCATACAGCCTAAAAATACTTTAATGTTTACTCAAAAAGTACCTCTGCAGGTCTTGAGAACATGGAAAAGAACAGGACTTTTAGATCATAACTTTTAAAATCTATAACACACTCTGAATTTCAAAACTATTTGGTTTCTGTTTTGTGACCCTTCAGACCATGTGCATTTGTATAAGGGCATATACTTATTTACATAACATATATATATAAACTCATACCAAGTGTAGGAATACATATACACACTCCGTCTCTCTGGTATGGATTAATGTTGAAGGACTCCCATAAGTTTTGCTGCTGTTCCCATAACTACTGCCAATATCATCAGAATTCATAATCAAACCTAACCTTTTGTTTGGGGCACCAAATCTGAAGACAAAATTAATTTGCACCAGTAAACTTCAAGCTGCTTTCTTGAAAAACTAATGTTTAATGTATAATGTCTGTTTGGATACTGTTCCAAATTGTTGATTGCATGTGGTTAATGTTGCATTAGAGCACTTTGCAATTGCATAATTCATTAATGTTTTGTGAACTTGGCATTTGTAAGTTACTGGATTGATCAGATTGAATTTTTGTCAAGTATCACATTGTACATCTTGCCTAGATGTTGATGACTGCCAGTAATAATAGTTCGTAATGAATCTACAGTTCTTGTTTTATCACATCTGTTACCTGTAAAACACCTGTAACTAGCTTTTTTAATTTATTATTTGAATTTTAGGATAGTGAATCACTAATTTTTAGTTGCTGAGATTAGCATTTTAGTGATTACTAAGCACTTCTGTCTTTGAAAAAAGAAACGTATGTTTTGTGCTTTGAAGATCTCTGAAGAATTTCCCTATATTAGAATGGGCATGTATTGTAAGTAATTGTTTTATGTTAAATGATCTGTGCTGTATCAAAAAAAAATCATTAACCTTTGTTCAAAAAAGAAACAGATAAACTTGGCCTTTCCAAGTGGTAAGAATGATCTGTCACTATAATATACTGTATGTTTACATTTTATTTAAACTTAATCTCTTATGTATAGAATGATAATCTTCCCCAAAAAATTGCGATTATTTTCTAGAAACTTCTTAAAAGTGCCACATTTGGCAGTACAAATGAGTTTGAGTGTAAGAGCCCAGAGATTTCTATATAGTTGAATGTCTAAAATGGTAAAATGTGCCACTGTAACAAGTTACAGTGGCTTATGTTTTTCATAGTAATTCAAATGAACTCCTATTTTTGATAGTAAATGTCATTTAATTGTGTACTTGCCATTTGAGCCTCACTGCAAAATTAATGCAGGGGAGAAAACAATTTTTAATGTAATCTTGATTTTACCTCATATACTGTACATTCCAAAAACTCTAAACTTTTTAAAGATTATAGATACACTACCAAACATATCACCTTAAAATTGTGTAAGGTTGAACTTCATACAAATGAAAATTATAATATCATAAGAATACATAAACTATGTAGCAAAGGTATCTTTAAAATCCATGGAAAATAAAAGTTGTATCATTCTTTTTTGAGATATGTTATTGTATTCTTATACATTTTATTATCTGCTGCCTGTTTGAAAGAATAAGGTCTCCCCTCTTCCAGTAGGCTTAATGCAATTTTCCTTGTAGTGTCCAAATTTTCAATTTAAGAGGATCCCTATTCATTATACAGCATAGAGCACGGTAGACTAAAGAATGAAATTAGAAGTTTTATCCAAGTAACTTGATTTTATGCAATTCATTAATCTTGCTTTAAACTTACTACTAGGAAGGAAAAACTGGGGATGGTGACACATGGCCTGTAGTCCAAACAGTTCAGGAGACGGAGACAAGAGGATCTTGGGAGGTCAAGGCCAGCCTAGCAAATATAAGGAAACTATAAATAAAGAAGTTTACTCAATGGGAAGAAAACCCCTGACCTCTCTTGCCTTTCCTGCATTATGCACCCATTTTCTGGTACCTTCCTTTACCCACCTCTTGGGCCTAGGGCCTACCTTTTGTTAAAGTACAGTACTTCCAGGTCTACCTTCCCAAAAGTTCACCCATCCCTCTCACTCATCTTCCTTCCAAATTTCTATCCCCTGGATCTTCTCATGGGGATTCATTGCTTTTAAAATCAAAATGAATTTCCAGTTGCCACAAATGCAACCACCACATAATAAAGTTTAAAATGTTAGACAAGGGAAGGGGAGGTATGTTTAGTGTAGGGCCATCACTCCACAAAATTAGCTAAGGAAGAGTCCAGCTTTGAGAAGGACATGATACTCATCTGTAGCTTTGCACCTATCACATCTTTTTCTAAACCTTAAAAATAAATTTTAACATGAAAAGGGCTTTAACACTAGAAAAGCTAAATCAGTCAGTGAAGCCATGTGACTGATAATCATAGTGACTAGTATCTTTGGACCACATGATGTATCCTAGGCTTTGTGTTTGGTTCTTTGATTATCTCCTGTAATGCTTTTATCGGCTCTATTATGTGTATACAGGCACACAGAGAAGTCAAGCTGTCTCCAAAGATCAAATGACTAATAAATGATGGAGCAAGGATTGGAATTGAGTGCTTGGTCTAGCGTACTTACATTTAACCACTATCCTCTGCTGTTCCAAAAGTCCTCTGTTCTAAAAAGGAAATCAAAATTAGTATTGCATTTATGAGAACATTTATTTAGTACTACCTGTATGCCAGTCATTATACTGAGCACTTCATCTCCAAAATAACCCACAGGACTGAATCAAAGGAAATAGAAAAGAATTTGGTACAAGGTACTGAACTAAATGATAAAACCAAAGTTCTTTCATTTTTAATTTTGTCTTCTGACACTTTTGAGTCCATACTTGACCCTGGGAAGAAACCATCTTCTTAAATATTCATCCAAGAATGAAAGTACCTCTCTTAGACCCCAAATGAGACAAATTGCTGTGCTCAAAAAAAAATATTGCTAATGCAGAGAAACCTTAAAAAAGTAATGCTAAGTGAAAAAAGCTAGACACATACATTGTATGAATCCCTTTAAATGAAATATAAACAATAAGTAAATCCATAAAGACAGATTTATGATGGTCTTGGGTGAAGGGAGGAGAAAAATAAGTTGGTGCTTAAGGGGGTATAAGGTCGTGAGTTTGAGATGATGCAAATGGTTTGGTACTAGATAGAATTATTGGTCCCAGATACTAGGGATGCACTACATGGAACTGGACTGTTCACCATAGAATGCTTAATTTTACATTATGTGAATTTTTATTTCAATTTTTCAAAAGTATGACAGGTCTGAAAACTAATACAGTATATAGATCACATAAGAATAGAAAATCCTGGGGAGCTGATGTCAAATCAGTAAGCTCACTTTGCTAAGAACACAGGCCAACTTCTCACTTCCTTTCAAACTCCCTCTCCTCCCTATGTATCCCCAACCCTTTCTGTCTGCAAGAGCCCCGTTGACAACTAAATATCAAGATGTGCTTCATAACTATTAAGAGATTTGTCTTGCCTATTCATAAGTACCAGCTTTGTCCCATGTATTTCTAGGAAGACTGAGTTGTCTGGGGAAAAAAAGAAAAAAGAAAGAACTTCTACGATTCCCATTTACCAGTAGCAGCTGCTGGGCAGTAAGACTGTCCATTTATAGCAGAGTAAGCCCTGTATTCTTGTCACCCACCTTTACAGGACCTCACGGGTCTGCCACACTGAGCCTTTCTCTCAGGAGAACCTGGAATGAGCAAAAAATTACTAAAGAAATAGCCAAATGTGTGACAAATACGTGCAGTAGAAAAGTTTACTGAATCTGTTCTGCCATGTGTCACTGCTATGCAGAGAACCTGGCAGCCTTTGGGAAACACGACCCAGATCTGCAACATCTTCCTGCTTTACAAGAAATGCTGAAACTCGAGCTGTATATGAAGTTTCCCAAATATAAAGAGTAAGTTTAAACTATTAGGAAATGGGGGCTAGGAGTGTGACTCAGTGGGAAAGTGGAAGGCTTGAAGTTTGATCCCCAGCACCAAAGGAGAGAAATGGTTAAGAAATGCATATCCTCTCAGAGACTTGGAAACTTCCATAAGCAGTGATTGTCAGTCAGTGTCTGGTGTATAGCGCTCAGCTACTATTCCATAGGAAGTAGTGTTCTGTGGCATTTAAGAGAGAGCAAAGGAGACCATGTCCTTTTTGCACAAGAGTTTGTATTCTCAGCCTCTGTTAATGATGGGGGCAGCCTAGTCCTTTGGATAAAACCCTTTAGTCATTGGTATATGTCCTGTGGATTACCTAAACTCCATAATCTGAGAATTTTTATAAATAAGAACAAGCTCTTAGTACACAGTGCCATAAGGAGGTTTCTATCTCCCTAGTGCTCACATCCAGGTTAGCATGAATGTTTTGGTTGACTTTACCTGGGTGGAGATAGACAGCTTCATTGTATTCAAATTGCTTTGTCATATGGTTTTTGTTTGTTTTTTGTTTTTTTTTTTTTTTGACCTTTTAATTGTTTTTACTTCCGAGGGCTAGATATTGTAAACCCCAGTTTAGAACTCCAATTTAGTTCTAGCATAGGATTCTTTGACTACACTCTAATCTAAAAACTGGGAAATGAATGAAAATAAATAGAAATCACATCTAAAATATACTTAATACCACTCAACAGTAGGTTTTGTTAAGAAAATTCTGCCATGCCAGGTATGTGGTGCATACCTGTAATCCAAACACTTGGGAGGCTGAGGCAGAAGGATTGACCCCAAGTTCAGGAACAGCCTGGCCTATAGAGCAAGACCTTGTCTCAAAAAAAAAAAGTGGGGGGAAGGGCGTGGGGCTGGGGGCTGGCTCAATGAGGACACTACATGAAATCTCCAATGAAAGGAAAAAAGTTCTGCCATTCCATGTGGCCAGCATTCATAAAGGATAGCACTGAAAGGTAATACTCAAGTTCAGCTTAAAGATTTGTCAGTTTTCTGTAGTCAAAATGAAAATAAATTTCTAGTGAATATTTGCTGAAAGCCAAGCCTGCTCTCATCAGAGAAAAAGACACTCAGGTACATATCACAATCAAGATTTCAGAAAATCAAATTATAAATATGGTAAGTTTTTTTCTGAACTATAGAAATATTTCTATTTCAAAGAAATACAGCAACTTGAGCTAGTACATGAGGTTGAGCCTCCATTGGAAGACTTTCTTTTTCCTATCACATTTTATTGGTACATTTTAAGTATACATAATGATCACATACATCATAGAGAATTTGTACCTGTACATGATATAACGTGTTTTTTTCCGATTCTCTGATCCTCCTTGCCACCCCTCTTCCTTCTCCATTTACCAAAGCTTTGTTTCTAATTTTTTCCTTTCCTTTTCTCCTCTCCCCCCTCTTTTTTTCCCCTCCCCATTGAACATTTTCTTCCTATTTCACATTACCTGTTATACATTTTGGTCCTTATATACACTTTCAGTTTCTAACACCAGAAAAAACGTGACATTTACACATGTGTCTGAGTTAAGAGTCATGGGACTATGGTATCGAGGTGCATCTGTTTTCCTAGAAATAGTTCCTTTGTTATGGCAAAGTAGCACTTCATTGTATACCAAAAAAACCCCACATCTTCTTTATCCATCAGGGCATTTGGTCTGTTTCCAAGATTTGGCTATTACAAACTGAATATGCATATATCACTGTGATAAGATGATTTTGATTCTTTTAGGAAGATATCAAGAAGGGGAGTAGCTGGGTTAAGTGGAACCTCTAGTCCCAGTTTTTTAAGTCATCTCCGCCCTAGTTTCTACAGTGTTTGAACCAATCTACACTCCCACCAATAGTGGATAAGGATCATTTTTTCCCACAATTTTTGCCAGAATTTATTCATTGAATTTTTTTTTTTTAATGTAGTTAGTACAAGGTCTACGGGGTCTCACTGCACAGATTGGATTTGTAGTAATCCTCCAGTTTTCAACCTCCCAAGCGCTGGGATACAGGTGTGCACCACCACGCCCAGTCTCAGTCACTGTCTCAGCACACCCTGGGGGTAGGGCCAGCATGGCAGGCCGAGGATTGAACCCTGGTCCTTCCATCTGCCTAAGCAGGCACATTAGCCCACCAAACTATCTGGCCAACCCTGGTTTCTTGATAGCCATTCTTTCTGGATTGAGAAGGAATCTGTTGTGATAATTTGCATTTCTCGAATAACCAGTGATGTTGAACATTTTTTAATATATTTATTTGCTATTTATACTTCATCTGAGAAGTGTATATTCATAACAGATGTCCAGTTTTTGATTGTCTTTAAATTTGGATGGTCTGTTTTTTGTTTGGGGTTTTTGTTGTTGTTCTTTATGCAGTCTAGAGAGTACTCCTTTTCTGAGGAACAAATGGCAAAAAATGTGTCCCACACTGGGTTGTCTCTTCTCTCTGTTTATAGTTTCCCTTGCTGTACAAAAGCTTTTAATAAGATGAGACCCCAGTTGTTTTTTATTCTTTGTGATAGTTCCTTTGCAGTCAGGGTTGGGGGTTTTTTTGTTTTGTTTTTCATGAGATCTTTGCCTATACTGTTGTCTTCAAGACTTCTACCTATTCAGCCTTCTAGCAGAATTAATGTTTAATATTTAGATATTTTGGGGGCTGCGGAGGTAGTTCAGTGGCATAAACACCTGCCTGGCAAGCTCAAGGTTCTGAGTTCAATCTCTGGTACAAAAAATAAAGAAAAGGGAAGAGAAGGAAAAAAAGATATGTTTGATCTATTTTGATTTTAGTTTAGTGCATGGTGAAAAATATGGCTTTAGTTTTAATCTTATCCATGATGAAAGGCAGTTTTTCCCACATCATTTATTAAAGAGGCTATCTTCCAGTGAATGTAGCACCTTTGGGACCTTTGTCAAAGATAATGTGACTGAATGTTGGAGTCTGTTTTTTTGCTAGTACCATGCTGCTCTCTGGTATAGTGTAGTATGATATAGTATAGTACAGTACAGTACAGGTTAGTATAATAAATTTGTAGTATAATTTTGAGTCTGGGATTGTGATGCCACGTGCCTTGGCTTTGTTTGTTAGCCAGAATTGCCTTTGCTATTCTGGATCGCTTCTAGTTCCAAATACATTTTAGGATTTTTTTCCTCCAATTCTATGATATGTGCTGTTGGAATTTTGATTGAGATTGCATTAAATCTGTGTAACAATTTTGGAAGTATGGCATTTTCTTACCTCAAGAGCAAAGGATGTCTTTCCATTTTCTTATGTCCTCTTCAATATTCTTTGTCAAAGTACTATAGTTTTCAGTGTAGAGGTGTTTTACTTCCTTCAGTAGATTGATTTCTAGGTATTTTATTTATTTTTGGATACTATTGTGAAAGGTGTTGTTTCCCTAATTTCTCCCTTAGTGAATTTGTTATTTGTGTACAGGAATGCTTATGGATTTCTGAGTGTTGACTATGTATCCTACTACACAACTAAATTTGGTTATTAAATCTAGAAGTCTTTCTGGATTTTTGTAGAGTATCATGTCATCTGTGAATAGTGATAAATTGAACTTCCTCCTTTCCTATCCTTATTCCTTTTATTTCTGTGTCTTGTCTAATTGCTCTGGCTCAAGTTTCCAGAGCTATATTGAAGCAGAATAGTGATAGTGGGCATCCTTAGCTTGTTCCTGATTTTAGAATTAGAGATTTCCATTTTTAATATGATATTGGCTGTTGGTTGTCATAAATGGCTTTTATCAGATTGAGATAAAGACCATCTTTTCCAATTTTCTGTAGCATTTTTATCATGAGTAAGTGTTGGACTTTCTCAAAAACTTTTTATGTATCTATGGAGATGATCATATGGTTTTTGTCATTGACTCAGCTAATATGGTGTATTATATTTATCTATTTCTATATGTTGAACCACCCTGGATCCCTGAGATGAATCCTACTTGGTCATGATATATAATCTTGGTGATTTGGCATATTCTGTTAGCCAGTATCTTATTGAGGATTTTTGCATCTATGTTCATTAGGTAGATTGACTTGTACTTCTCTTTCTTAGTTGGGTCCTTCTCTAGTTTTTGTATAAGGGTAATACTTGCTTCTAGAAATGAATTTTGGAGTATTGCGTGCCCTTCAATTTAATTAAAAAGTTTGAGAAGTAACAGGATTAAGTCTTCTCTAAATTTCTTCTAGAATTTGACAATGAATCCATCAGGGCTTGGGCTTTTCTTTGTTAGTAGGTTTTTAATTACATGTTCAATTTCACTGATAGACACTGATTTCTTTAGCATTTTTATGTCTTCTGGGTGCATATGTGCATATATATAATGCATCTGTCCATTTCTTCTGCATTTTCATTCTTATTAGAATACAAATTCAGGCCAGCCAGATAGCTCAGGGAACTAAAACACCTGCTTAGGCAGACAAAGGGACTGGGGTTCAATCCATGGTACCACAAGTCATGCCAGCCCCACCCCCACGGCATGCTAAGACAAGGATTGAGACTGGGTGTGGTGGCATGCACCTATAATCCCAGAGCTTGGGAGGCTGAAAACAGGAGGATGACTCTGAGTCCGATCTGTGTAGTTAAACCTTGTAGACCCTGTACTAAACACACACACACAAAAAATACAAATTCTTGAAGTAGGTATACATGATATTTTGGATTTCTGCAGGATCCGTGTGATTTCACCCTCTTCATTCCTAATTGCATGGATTTGAATCTTTACATTTTTTATATGGTTCAATAAGGGTTTGTCAATTTTATTTAATCCTTCAAAGAACCAACTCTTCAATTCACTGATTCTGTGTATTGTTTTCTTAGTCTCCACTGCATTAATTTCTGCTCTGATATTTATAGTGTACTCTTTGAGCTTTGAGCTTGGCCTGTCTTTTCCTAGAAGCTTGGGTTGTGAACAGTAAATTATTTATTTGAGCTCAATATTTTCCAGCTATGAGTATTCACTGCTATAAATTTCCCTTCCAGGACTGCTTTGTGTCTGATAAATTCCAGTATATTTATTGACATTATCATTTAATTGTAATAACTTTAATTTCTCCTTTTCATGTCCATTAATATATGCTTTGTATAGGGTTTTTGTTGTTGTTGGGGTTTTTTGGTTTGTTTTGTGCAGAACCAGGGATTGAACTCAGGACTTTGTGCTTACCATGCATGCACTTATGCTGCTGAGCTAGCTCCCTGGCCCTATATAGTTTTATATATTGGTATTTGTTGTATATATATATCAATGATTGTTTTTCTTCCTTTTGCATTGTTCTCTTTTTTTTATTTTATTTAATTTTTCAACAAATAATACACTGCATATATTCTTCTTAGTGGTTAATTGCTGTGCAAGATGCGGACTTGTGATCCTATTTACAAACACCATTAGAACAAATC
>NW_004524627.1:11057499-11066377 GCF_000260255.1 Octodon degus
GCAGTAGCTTAGTTCCCAGGTATCAGTATATATAGTTAGTCAGGGTGAGAATCTTTCCAATTAACTCCTAGATTAAAGAATCTTCTGAATATTCTCAGGAGCATTGTTCTCTTTATAATTGTTCCCTTTCATTGTAGTGAAGAGAGGGCTTCTTTGTCTCTCTTAATTATTCTTAGCTTGAAATCTACTTTGCAAAGTATAGCTACCCATACTTTTTTTCATCTTCCTATCACATGGAGTATTATCCACTACCCTTTGACTTTTAGTCTGTGAATTTCTTTTTGAATGAAATGTGTATCTTAGATGCGCATATTTTTGAATCTTGTTTCTTGATCCATTCTGCCAGTAGATGTCTTTGATTGGTAAATTAAGACCATTAACATTGATGGTTATTACTGATATATGTTGACTTATATTTGTCATGTTATTTTCCTGTTGTTGGCTCCCCTTTTTCCTCCATCTGTTTGTTTTCCTTGCCTAGTAGATTCACTCTTTGGGGGTTCATGGAATTGTAGTCCTTGTTATCTTTTTCTAGAACGACTTTCAGAACATTTGGGAGTATTGGTTTGGTGTTCATGAATTTCGTTAAGTATCTTATTTCTCCATCAATTTTGAAAGATTTTGGGGGGCCACATCAATTTGGCATGGAAGATGTTTTCTTTTAGGGCTTGAAATACTTTACTCCAAGTTCTCCTTCACTTGTGGTTTCTGTTAAAGAGGTCAGCTATAATTCTGATGGGCAATTCTTTGTAGGCAATTTGTTTCTTTTCTCTAACAGCTTTTAATATTGTTCTTGTGTTGAATTTCTGGAATCTTCAGTATTACATGTCTTGCTGTAGTTTGCTTTTTTTTTTTTTTAAATCATGGCTAACTGATGTTCTATATGCCTCTCTTATCTGTATGTCAAATTCTTTTTCCCTACCAGTGAAGTTTTATACCATGATGCCTGTGAGCTGTTTTGGTGTTTTTTAAATATCATTTGTGCTATCTCCTACATTTTCATTGACTCTAGTCAATCTTGTGTTATTCTTTGCATCATCTAGCATCTGCTGGATTGATTTGTTGTAGTCCCTGCTATTTTAAAGAAATTTCTCTTTTCATGATCACTAACCACAAACCTGACTTTTATTTCTGAGATTCTGTACTCACATTGGTTTATTCTGCTTTAGATACTTTCAGTGGAATTTTTAGTCTCCTGGATATCTGCTTCAATTTGTTTTATGGATTCCATTTCTTTCCTATGTTGAGCATTCATGGTTTTCATTATTTTTCTAAGGACCTCTATTTTTTATCTATATTTGCACTAGGGTCACCAAGCGTGTTTTTCATTGTAGTCACCATCTCCTTAGTTACCTGAGAAATTATTTCTGATTTGATATTTTTTTCTAAAGCTTCATTCATTTGCTTTGTTGCTGCCACTTCAAAGATTCCAGGTAGGTGGCTTTTTTACACTGTCCCATCTCATTGCCCCCTGGGTTTGCCTCTGCTGAACTGGTTGAGTGGGGATACATCTTGCTTAAATGTCTTCTCATTTTCTTTTTTTTAGTTTAATTCCTGGGTTGGTGCTTATAAATTTCCTATGCTGAGTAGCTTTATTGTTAGTATTTAGAACCCTTAGGAAATGGCTACTTCTCAGAGGCATCTTCCAAATATAGTTGGCTTTTAGGTTTTTACTTCAGTTAGAAAATCCTACCTCTTTAGTTTAGTGAGGATGAGAAGTTGCTTCCTACTTAGCCAGGCTCCTTTGGCACTGGCCTGCCATATTTTCTATGACCTCTAGGCAATCTTAGTCTTGGTATATCAGTAAGAACAGGTGGTTACAACAGTTACATCACTTTCTGGGCCGGAGATGGCTCAGTAGAATAAGTGCTTGCCTGGCAAGTGCAAGGGCCTGAGTTCAATCCCCAGTTCAACCAAAGAAAAAAAAAGTAAAGAAAAGAAAAAGTTAACCATCACTTTGGCTAAAGTGGTACAGAAAGTATTAGCTGCTTTTGTTTGTTTGTTTGTTTTGTTTTTGTTTTTGTTTTGGGATATGTTTTCATTATGCAGTTCAGTCTGGCATGAACTCACTGTGTAGCCCAGGCTGGCTTGAACTCAAAGGCATCTTTCTGCTTCAGCCTTCAAGTGCTGGAATTAAAGGCATGCACCACCATGCCCAGCCTTTCATTTTTAATCCAGGACATTCCCAGCCAGCAAGAACCAGTTTGTGGGGTCTCTAGCTAGAGACCAAAAGCCTACTAATGTCATCAGCCTATTCCAGGGACAGGGCTATACCCAAAGCCAGACCCTGACTCACGCATGTCCTCTCATGATCATCTCCTGAGAGGTGCACACCATTCCAGGTCCACTGAGAAATTTCTCTCATCAGACAAACTGTAAAGCCAGGAAGCTGGTGAAGGACTAGATAGCTAAAAAATTGTAGAAAACATATTTGGTCAGTTTTACATTCCTTGCCCAATTTCTTTTGAAAACAGGAATGACAATCCATTAACTATAAAGGCTCAGCTGTCTTGTAAGGGCCACATCTTGCTTGAACTTGAGTGCCACAATGGTATCAACAGAGCCTTCTGTGCATCCATCTCTTCAAATCAGTGCTTTCTCCTGAACTAGATTATCAAAGGACTCTTCCTGAGTACCCAGTGCAATCAGAACACTGTTCTCTTTACCAAACATTGTGAGGAAAACAAAGGTCCCTGCTTCATCAGAGAGTTATTCATTCCCAGAGATAAATATTTATCAAATTCTCACTTTGTGCCAGGTACTAATTCAGGCACCAGGGAAAGAGCAATGAACACAATAGATTAAAAAGCCTTGCCTTCTGGCATACCTGATATGGAAGTTGAAGAGAGATAGATAATAAAATAGCTCAGAAAATTAAATAATGTATTGGTAATAAACTATGAAGGGAAAATGCAACAGAAAAATAACAGCTGAATGGCAGGTGTGTGGTACAGAATAGGAACAGAGGAGACAGGATTCAGGTGGCCCGGTCCTGACTAGTGATCCTTGAAGATGTGCCGGTGGGTGGGGAGAAGCACTAGGCAGACTTGGGGATCTACAGCCTATGCAAGCCAAGAATTCCCTTTAATCAAAGGAAAACACCACACAAGTCACAGCACTCTGCCATAGAAGACAGCAGAGAAGCTGGTGACTCTTCAGGAAGGGGACACCAGCTGCCCTCTGTGAGGCAAGAAGAGTTTAGCAACTTCCAGCCCAGAAATCAGCACAGACTTAGGTATTTGTTTCTATTCTCGCTGCTCAAGAACCTTCAAGCCACCTGGGCTCCCCTCCCACACACCTGGGAAAGACCCAGTGAGAGAACTAAATACTGCCTAGGTAGTCTGTGCCACTGATCAACTGGACCATTCTTTACTCGAATCATTTTCTCTTGCTGCCTGACAGCTAAGAGCTCAGAGAAAACCACATCAAGTATAAATGAAAATGAAGAAATTATATTTTCTCTGGCTAAGGGGAAGAGGAAAGAAAAGAGAAAAAGTAGAGACAGTGAATACAGAACCCCTTTTGAGGAGTTTTGCTGAAATCACTGAAATGATGCAGAAGGGAGGAAATGTTGATGATATATGAGAAAATTAATAGAATGATTCCCTCCAGGAGGTAAACAGAGTGGGTAAGGAGCGGAGCTGACTCCAGAATAAGTGCTTAGATCCTGAGTTCAATCCCCGGGCCCGCAAAAAACAAACAAAAAAAGTTAAAAAGAAATGGGGTGGAGAAGGAAGTAGGGTATTTGGATGGCAGCAGTCACTAGGTATACTCCTGCTGGAGTCACACATTTCCAGGAAAACAACTCAACAGCTAGGTGGGAGCCTGCATTCAGTGTGCAGAGAATTCCCCATATCCAGGTCATAGCCAGTGCCCTCCTTGAACAGACAGGTATGACAATGGAGAGCAGGGCAAGGGAGTGAGGTGTGACTGATGGGGGGTGGGGCATGACTCTCATGGAGTTTAGGCTGGCAAATGGAGGGAAAAGAAGTCACCAGGTAGTTGAGGGATAGACAAGTCAGGAGTGACTGATGAGAATTCCAGGGAGTGAAGGATTATAGGAGGAAGGCACAAGTAAAAATGAGCTGGAAAGAGTGGGGATGGGATCCCAAGTAGGGATAACTGCAGTCAACATGGTGCACACCCTCCAGAATGTATTATTGATGGGATCCAGGGCATGATCCTGATAGAAAGGAGGTCAACACCCCGAGAGGCCACATCAGGAGGCATATGACTGTGTGTGTACTTATGAGAGACAGGGAAACACCCAGTCCCCAGGGAACAAAGGTTAGTGATGGAGAAGACCTGGAGAGGAACTGTCCCTGATCAATCTAGGGTTTTAGATAGTTAAAAGAGCAGAGATGGGGAAGCGACAGAGAACCCCCACCAAGCCCATGCATGGTTCCTGCTGGTGACAGAGAACTGAAGAGAAGCACTTCCTAGTGTGAAGGAAAGTTTCAGGTTTAAAGGAAGGAAGAAGGAATCTGAGGCTGAAAAAACTAATTTTTAATTTTTGAGCTAGGGTCTCACTGTGTAGTGTAGGCTGGCTGCAGACTCAGGTGATCCTCCTGCCTCAGTCTCCCAGGTGCTAGGATTACAGGCATACACCACCATGCCAGGTGGGAAGACTGAAATTTTAAGCCACAAAAAGATCGGTGGAAAAAAAACCCCACTAGACATGAGTTTATTGGCACAGAAAAACAGGATTTGGCAAAAGAGCAACATGAGAAGCTTTCATGAGGAGTATGAAGGCCAAGACATTAAAAAGGTGGAACTGGACACTGGTGAGACTTCAGGGCTACAGGCTCTGGGATCAGACCAGCCACCTTCCACATACCAGGCTGCCTCTCATGGCCTGCTTGATCTAAAGGGAGACCCAATTCATTCACGGGAAAAGAGCTCCTCGGGGCACAGGATTGAAGAGAAAGCACAGAGCCAGCAACAGCCTAAACACTGCACCTCAGCTATTTTCATCGAGGACTCACTCAGACATCACCTCCCATCCTTTCCCTAAATTTTCATTCCTTCAGATGTTTGCAAATAGCCTATTTTATAAAATACTTTGTAGATAACAATAGCATATTATGTGTGTTATGTATTCAAATGTACACATAAACATTTGTCTTTATGCTAAGTAAGCATGTTCATATTTGTAGATTCAGGGACCCTTGAAATTATTTAGTCAACTGCCCCCACTACCACTTGCAAATTTATGGAGAAGTGGGCTGGGTGAAGACCACACTGGTCCAAAGTCACACTGCAACTCTTTTGTAGAGGAAAGACCAGATTTGGGAGGGACTCTAAATTCTGATCTAGACCATTCTGCTATTTAGGATTGTACTTCTTCCTGCTAGTCAATGAGAGCATTTCCTAGCCTCCAGGATACAGCTGGCACTCAAGATCCCTCACAAAGTCCCTGTATGCTGGATTGACAAAAACACCTGCACTGCGCTGGGTCCAAGGAACCAACTTCTCTAGGGCTCAGAAATTGCTACCCAGGAGTAGGCCATAGCTCAGCAAATTAAAGTGCCTGCTTAGGCAGACTCAGGGACCCGGGTTCGAACCCCAACATGATGTGCTGCCCTCCCCCGGGGGGGGGGGGGCGATTGAGAGTGGTGGGGCACGCCTGTAATCCCAGCCCTTGTGAGGCTGAAAACAGGAGTAACAACACTATGAATCCGATCTGTGTAGTGAGACCCTGTAGAGCCTATACTAAGTACATTTAAAAAAAGAAAAGAAATTGCTACCCAGGCGTGGCAGGGCTCATGCATCGCGTTGCCCGGTGGAGTGTGCCAGCTGGTTGCGAGGGAAGTGCCCTGGAATACAAAGGGTCTGGGAGACGGCGAAGAGTCGGACAGACTCCGAAGCCGTGGCCAGAGGTGGAGGCTTGGCTCTGTGACTCACAGCGCCTTGTAGCTCCTACCCCAGGGAAGACGTGCGTTCCCGAGCCCGGCGCAGCAGAACTTGGCAGTGCGTGGAGGGGCTCGCCTGGGCCCCGCTCCACCGTGTACATCTCAGGCCGAGCGCGCCTGCTGGACCCCTGGTCCCCATGGGCAGCACCTGGAACAGCAGCAACAGCCAGGAGGGCGCTCGGGAGCCGGCGTGGGCAGAGCTGCTGCCCTGCGATGAGCACCGCTGTTCTTCCTTTCCCCTGGGAGCTCTGGTGCCGGTGACCGTCGTGTGCCTGGGTCTGTTCGCCATCGGGGTGAGCGGCAATGTGGTGACCGTAGTGCTCATCGGACGCTACCAGGACATGCGAACCACCACCAACCTGTACCTGGGCAGCATGGCCGTGTCCGACTTGCTCATCTTGCTCGGGCTCCCTTTCGACCTGTACCGCCTCTGGCGCTCGCGCCCCTGGGTGTTTGGGTCGCTTCTCTGCCGCTTGTCGCTCTACCTGGGCGAGGGCTGCACCTACGCCACGCTGTTGCACATGACAGCCCTCAGCGTGGAGCGCTACCTGGCCATCTGCCGCCCGCTGCGTGCCAGAGTCCTCGTCACCCAGCGCCGCGTTCGTGCGCTCATCGCCGCGCTCTGGGTGGTAGCGCTGCTCTCCGCAGGGCCCTTCTTCTTTCTGGTGGGCGTCCAGCAGGACCCCGGCATCTGTGAGCTCCCAGACCTTAATAGGACTGCACGTCTCACTCTTTCGCCAGTAGCGCAGCAGTCTCAGCCGTCGGAACCCGAGGCAGCAGCACTGTTCAGCCGCGAGTGCCGGCCAAGCAGCGCGCAGCTGGGCGCACTCCGCGTCATGCTGTGGGTCACCACTGCCTACTTTTTCCTTCCCTTCCTGTGCCTCAGCATCCTCTACGGACTCATCGGACGCAAGCTGTGGAAGACCCGGGATCTGCTGCAAAGCCCGACTGCCGTGGGGCGGGAAAGGGGCCACCGGCAAACCGTCCGCGTCTTGAGTGAGTGGCGCCCCCTCTGTTCCAAAAACACCAGCCGGTGTACACCATCCGCGGGCTACCCAAATTCAGGGGCCTTTCCTTGTACATCCCCTCTCCAAAGAAAGCCATCTCTGTTCCCCAGTACCTTGTTCACGAACTTAATTCTTTCCACGACTTTGGTTGCAAACCAAAATGGATCAGAACTGAATCAAATTTCCCCATAAGGTCAACATAAAACCTAACCATTGAATTTGATTCGGTTCTCGTCTAATTCTGTTTGTGATGAGAAAGAATTAAGTTCGTGAACCCAAGGTGCCACCTCTGGGACAGCCTGGCCGCCTCCGAGGGTGAGATAATTGGGTCTGGTGAGTAGCGATGCTTTTCCAAAGTCGCTGAAACCCCGGGTGCTACTGCTATGGATTACTCACAGTACCCTTGAGAAAACAGGATAGACTACACTAAATTGAAGATTTTATTTAATGCTAATTATCCTGAAGGCTAAAGTGAGCCATGGCTGTATTAAAAAAAAAAAAAAGTCAAAGATCCTTTAGACCTGTTGCAGAATTCTGTCCAACAAAGAACAAGGAATATCTTTTAAGCGGGTTTGTGCAAGAAGTCTACCAAAACAGGAGCAATTGTATTTCTGGTTTATAGCCAGCCTGGAGAACACAGAGATTAGCCTAACATGCAGGTTTAAGTAAATACCCATGTAGTTAACCCACTGGATTTCTGGTTGGTTGGGTGGGTGGGTGGGCAGTTAACTGGCTGGCTGGTGGTTTTATTTTATTTTTGTTTTGTTTTTGTTTTTTGGTGCAGGGATCTGGCTAGGCACAAATTCAAATTTATTTTGCTGTTACTGCAGATGGTTTCGTGCAGGAACTCTTATTTGACTTTGAATGCTGCTGTTAATTATGAGCCTTTGTCTTATTTTTGCAGTGGTCGTGGTTCTGGCATTTATAGTCTGCTGGTTGCCTTTCCACGTTGGCAGAATCATTTATATAAACACAGAAGACTCTGGCATGATGTACTTTTCTCAATACTTTAACATCGTTGCTCTGCAACTTTTCTATCTCAGTGCATCCATCAACCCTGTCCTCTACAACCTCATTTCCAGGAAATATAGAGCAGCTGCCTATAAGCTGCTGCTCACAGGACAGTTCAAGCTGAGAGGTTTCTGTGGAAGCAGGGACACAGGAGAGAATCCTAAAAGGGACACTGGAGAAGACACTGCTGGCTACACGGAGACCATGACTAACACAAAGACAATGGCCTAACCAGGTCAGGGAAAGCCCGTTCTGTATCTTGGGGACAACAGATTTGTACATAAACACAAGTAAGGGAGGGGTGGATGCTGTGAAGACAACTGCAGAGTGGTTGCAATTTTGCAAGTTGGTTAAGAAATTGTCAACATGAGGGTCTGGTTTTTTGTTTGTTTACCAAGTTATGAAATGTACCTATACCAGCCATTCTAGTTCCCTTTCATGCACCTACTTTCACTTCATTATGAACTCCCACATTACAAAATGTGCTCTGGAGAGGACTGTAATTCCCTCATTCTGTTTCTCTTTGGGAATATCACTGCTTATTTTATAGTTAAGCAATAGAGAGAGATGTTGCCTCAGTCTGTTGTTTTTTATGTTGAGATATAAACATAATGGTACAATGCAAGAAACCAGGATAATGAGAAATATCCTGAAAATGAGATACTGAGAACCAAGGAATTATTCAATGCCTATGTAGAACAGCAGAAAATTTTAGTAACAAGTAAAAATAATTCCAGATAGGCTTCAGTGTTCAGGGTCCCACAGCTGAGGTTGGGAGCAAAATCGGTAAGTTAAGGCACAATGTGCTCTTTGAGAACTACAATGCTTAGAACTGAGGATTTTCTGCAGGATTTTTCTGTTCCATTTGCCTTGAAATGGCAACCTTGAGCTTGAAGCCCAAGGGCAGAGTTACAGTAAAAGTTGGCCTTCTACTCAGTTCTTTTTTTT
>NW_004524627.1:11066477-11068645 GCF_000260255.1 Octodon degus
TTTTTTAACGTATTTAGTACAAATTCTACAGGGTATCACTACACAGATCGGACTTAATCTGTTTTCAGCCTCCCAAGCACTGGGATTACAGGTGCGCACCACCACACCCAGTCTTAATTGCAGTTTCAGGGCACTCCCTGGGGACAGAGCCAGCAAGACATGCCCGGGATTGAACTCCGTTCCCTACATCTGCCTAAAAGCTGGCCCTCTTACATGGCTCCTGACAACTTTGTAAAGGGCGTTACTGCCTTACCTTGCCTCAGCCTGCTGGAATAAACATTGTCATTATTTCAGTCTTACTAGTGATGGAACTAAACGTTAGATTTCCAAAACAGGTACTGAGGAGCCTGCATGTGAATCTAGATGCTAAGATTTTCGTGCACAACACACTGAAATGCCACACTCACTGAAAAACACAGGAATTAATGGAATGAAAGAGAATGCATTGGACATTCTGATCAACTCTGTTACTTTGTTGTATCTTTTATAGCATAAAACCTAAACGTGTTTTCCGTAAGACTGCTGCTCTGCCACATAACTCCAAAGGGCCTCATTCATGCCTTAGTCTGTATGAATGCAGCCCCCTAGAGGTGGGCAGGGCACAGCTTGCTCAGTTGTACTTAAAGCCCATTTGTTGATTTTCCAAGGTGTAAAATTCAACCTTAATAGTATATTGTTGACATTTATGAAGAATGTGTCCTGAGAGCTTTATGAAGGTCCACAAATACCAGGTAACAGACCTACAATATTAGAAAATACACAAGTACAAGAAAAGTGTCCAAATGCTATAAAATACAACTTCACTAGAGTTACAGTCACTGACAGAAGGTCACAATGAGACTGAAAACTGGAGAGCTAGCCATGTTGCTCTCTGACTTGGTGACTTTGCTTCTCAGTGCAGTCTGGACAGTGTCAGCAAGCTGCTAAATTATGTTATGTCACAGGAGCACTATGGTTCTTTTGAACAGCTAAAACTGCAAGTGATGAATAAACCATCAGGGACTTCTTGATACGTTAACATACCGCCTTTGCATTTTACAAGTCAAACACAGGCAAAGCATCCTAACTCTGGTCCATCCTCCACATGTGCAGGAGTGAAGGCAGCTCTAGCTTGCTTCTGCTCACAGATAGCAAAGCAGCACACAGCTGTCACTTGTGAAGTGCTGCCTAAGTTGTGTACTATGACTTCGACAGCTTATATTTCAAAAGGGCTCTGTGGTCAAATATGGCAGGAAAGCCACATTCCACTCCTCTTCCAAGTCACAATATAACATAAGGAGTCAGAGGCTCTAAGTTGTTGTTTCACTCAGAATTTCTTTATCATAGAACTTTCTCCCTGACTCCCTCCCCAAGAATTCTCACAGAAACCTTGGGAATGAGGAGCATTATTGGAAAGGACTGATGTGTGGATTCTTATGGTGGAGGAGCAGCCTTGTGCTGCTGCCACTTCTCTGATTAGTGGTATTAAGCTGCCCAGGAGTCCCTTTCTGGAGCAGCCAAAAGTTTGCAGCAGCTTCTTCCCTAAAAAAGGCCACAGTGGAGAATCTTACTCATCATTGTAGAAAACTGTATATATAGAAACCATGACCCCTCCTTTGGGCTTTCAGATTCTAGAAAATAGGGATTTATGTTTCACTTTTCTGGGACCTAAGCACATTTTCACATGTGAGCATGGGGAGTCATCCTTCCCTCTGCACCAGGGTTCCTGAGACGGAGAGTCTGAAGCCTGTCATCCCTACAGGGTCCCAGTATAGTGTCAGCCCTTTAGAATACTGTGAAATCAGTGTAACGTATCACTCGTTCTTTAGTGGAATAAAATGAACAAGAATAGAGTATCAATATACCATATATAGCAAGACTAATTATTGGGCTGAGAAACTTTGTTTCAATTATGTATTTATTGGTGCTTTTCCTTGTTCACAAAATAAACTGTATTGGGGGCCTGGCCATAGCTCAGTTCTTAAGTGGCTGCTTCCACAAAGCTGTCAGCCTCAGGTTGCTGTAGTTCGATTCTCACAACACTCCAGCCAGCCAAACCACGCCTGAGGGCATTCAGAGAAGAAAAAAAAAAAACCTCTTAAAATATAGGAAATAAAGCCATGCTGTTATGTTGAGCTGTGGGGGACTCAGGTCAATAATTTCTGACACTGCCAGTTAAACAGAAGACC
>NW_004524627.1:11068865-11070690 GCF_000260255.1 Octodon degus
AATATATGCAGTGTATTATTTGTTGAAACTGTACTTCCGATTTGATTTGAAACTGTCTCATTGCTATCTGTTTATCAATAAAACTTTGAAAAAAAATAAAAAAACAACAACAACAAAATAAACTGTATTCTTATGGTGGATTATGGCAAAAAATGTTTATAAAGTTGTTTTGAGATCTATAATTGTTCTTTGCCCCAACTGGGTGGTGTGATCTTGTACTGACCACAGTGGATGAAAGGAGGGTCCTGAAAAGACCTAGAGGGGCCAGTAGCACCCCCCCCAACCCATGTGACAGTCCTCCAACCTCTGTCTCAGCTAACCTTCCCTTTTTCAGGCCCAAGTGCTTTTGTCATGTCAGGTGAGCTGCTAGTTTGGAAGGGATTTATATTTCATTAATTCACCTGGCAAATATTTACCAAATAATTGCTAAGTGCCTGATATATAGGATGAATTACACTAGAAAAACTAAGCCATGCTATAGTGTTTAGAAGTTTGAACATGCTTTCTGTTGACCCTCTCTGTTGGTGTTATAATAATATTTTCCAGTGTATAGAAGTGTTGTATATAAGTGGTTGCATGTGTCTATGGTTTTATACCAAACATGATGGCAGTCTCAGCACTCTGAGGAAGGAGGATGACTGGTCTAAACCCAGAAAGAGCAGCTTAGTGCATTAGCAAGACCCTGTGCCAAAATTTGAAGTTCAGTTTTTCAAAGGGCTGGGGATATAGCTCAGTGTGAAGGGCCTGGGTTCAATACTCACTCTCTCTCTCTCTCTCTCATATATATATATATATATATATATATATATATATATATATATATGATGCAGCTTTACTTCAAACTGATGAGATGAAATTTTATTTGTCTTTCTACAGATCCCAAATTTTACAAATTTAAGAACACTGCTCAACTCTGAGAAGCCTTCAAAATCAGCATTTTCCTTCTGAGAATGCAAGAACATTTGTCCCCAGGGATGAGGAGATAGCTCAGCGGTAGAAGCACCTGCCTGGCAAGTGCAAAGTCCTGAGTTCAATCCCTAGTACAGCAAACATTTGTCCTTATTGAACACTACAGGAACACTCTGTAGGCAACCACTCCTAGGGTCTTCACTGTATAAGGTATAGAGGAGGTGACAGAACCAAACTACTATGCTTACTACCTTCTTAGGAAGGCAAGACTTTTTTTTTTCAGTGCTGGAGATCAAACCCTCAGGCAAGCACTGCATGACTGTGTTACCTGCCAACCTTAACACACTTTTTAAAGAGTATGGGACACTGGTGTGATAAAGCTAAAAAGTGCTAGCCAAACAAGGAAAACTAAGTGTGGACAGTTGCAACAATGCTGTGTGTGGTTCCCCCAGTAGGAGGCTGTTTGCACCGGTGGTAACATGCACCCTAAGGACAGAGGCCACACTTTCTTCCCCTCTGCCTCTCTTTTCAGGTGGATGACATGCATCGACTCTAAGTGACCGCAGATAAGAAAACTTTGGTCTTCCAAAAACATGCCTGGGTGTTTATAGAAACTTTATACCTAATTGGCAAAAGTTGAAAGTAACCATGATGTCTTTCAGTAGGTGATTGGATAAGCAACCTGTAGTAACACTCAGATAATGAAATATTATTCAGCTCTAAACAGAACTCAGGGGGCCGGGGAGATGGCTCAGTAGAATAAGCGCTTCCTTGACAAGCGCAAGGGCCTGAGTTCAATCCCTGGTTCTACCAAAATAAATAAATAGCCCCCGCCCTTCCCGTGGACGTTGCGCTGCCGCCCACGCGCCCGAGAAACCAAGACACAGGGGCCGGAGAGATGGCTCAGTGGAATAAG
>NW_004524627.1:11072720-11080666 GCF_000260255.1 Octodon degus
TAGATTGTTAAAGTTATAAAAGTAGTACTGCTTTAATGTAAGTGTACATAGTACAAATAGTAGTACAATATAAATATCAGTAATCAAGATTGAAACCTAAAATGAGCTATGCACAAAATAATTCTAGTCTTTTGTCTTCTGAAAAGAAAAACAATTCATGAATTTTGTGTTTATGAATAAAGTTTTTTTTAACAAGGAAAAAAAAACAAAATAAATAAATAAACAGAACTGAGCCTAAAAAAAAGGTACATTACCAAGTGAAAAAAGTCAATCTTAAAAGGTCATATACTGTATAATTCCAACTACATAACATTCTGAAAAGAAATTAGTGAGCCAGTAGAAAGATCAGTGTATGCCCAGATTAATGGGAAGACAGAATGAACAGGAACACAGAGTATTCAGGGGAGTGAAACTCATCTGACTGATACAATGGTGAATACATTTCATTAGATTTCTGTCCAAACTCACAGAATAGACCACATCAACAGTGACCCAGAAGGTAAACTATGCACTTTGGATGGCAGTGATATGTTACTGTAGGTTCAACAATTGTAGCAGATACACCAATCTGGTAGTGATGTGGTTAATAAGAGAGACCATGCATGTGGGGGACAGGAGACACAGGAAATCTATGCACAGCCTCTCAATTTTACACTGTGCATAAAACTGCTCTAAAAATAAAATCTAATAAAAAGTTAACCCTAAAGGTGTTATGGTTTAATTTCCTGAAGAAAATTAACCAAGTATATTGTATTGAACTTGACTATTTGATTCGGACAGTCCTTTCCTCTCTGAGTCCTTAACTCCTCACTCTTCAAACAGTATCTGGCACCTTGTACTATGAATAACTACTACAAAGACAACAAAATTCAATGTATTAGTTATTGTAACTGTTCTACTAACCTGTTTTGAAACTGTCTCAATGCTATTTCTTTTTTTTAAATGCTATTTCTTTCTCAATAAAATTAATATTTAAAAAAACAGTATCTGAACTAGGTCTCACTGCCACACTGGTGGCTATGTTATAAGTTAAATAAGGGAGAATTGAGCTATACTGAAAAACAGCTACACTCCTTCATTTAACAATTGTCTATGGCTGCTTTTCAGCAAGTAAAACAACTGCAAGAGAAAAAATGACCCAAAACACCTAAAATATTTACTATCTTGATCTTAAAAGAACTTTGCCAACTCCTGAGATAAATATTAAACTTTGACACCTGTTCATACCTAATATGAAAATTTGGCACGTACTTGGTAGAAGCCACCTACAGAGAGCCAAAATATTCTTGTTAAATACCACTAAGTCTTTAGCAGTTAAGACCTGAAGGCATGGATTTTCCCATGGTCTCCACGGAGCTGTTATACACACTCAAGTGTAAGACCCACTAGTCCAGCCACTCTTGTTTGTACAGATCCTGGATTAGTAAACCTGGAGGGCCCAATTCTCCTTCACTATAAGGTCCTAGGTGATGCTCATGTTGATGCCCCAAGTGCTTCAGTTTCCTCACCTGTAAAAGGGAGATGCTAAATATGCGGTAACATTCCATGAGGCAAGGCTAATTTATAGCTTGATTGTGCCCCTTTTATCTGCTTGAGCAGATTACTGTCTTGTTCCTACAAGTATGGCTACTAATTATACCCATATCATAATGTTGCCGGCAAGAGTAAATGAAATGTTGTAATATTAAAAAAATACATACTCAGAGCTTGAAGCTGCATGTGGTAATGTGTGCCTGTGATCCCAGCACTTAGCAGGTCAAGGCAGGAGGATCACCACAAGTTCAAGATCAGCCTGATCTGTACAGTGAGTACATAGAAAGAACCTGTCTCGAAAGAATGAATGAATAAATGAATGAATGAATGAATGAATGGAGAAAGATATTTTGGGATATAGTAAATGCTTAATAATGTAGATTCTACTATTTTTACTATTATCTTCATTACACAAGGTGTCTGGTACATACTAGATATTCCATCAGTGTTGGTACTGTCTCTATTCTCTTAGCCACGATTCATCCCTTCTTCCTTCTAATGCCTACTGTTTCTAATGTGCTAGAGAACCTTTCTAGGAATGCTGACTCAGAAATTCTTGAGCCCAGGGGCCCTACCTTAAAAGCCCAAGGGTATCACACACAGGGACCCAACAGGAGCCCATGCCCAGGCCCATTCACCACCCTTCAGGCAGCTTGGGGTCCTGGGCCAAGAAGCCTGGGAGGACAAAGAGAAGTGAGCTTCTCAGGCATCCCTACCATGTGTGCATGAATCTGGAGGCTCTGGGACATTAATCTACATGGTTCCATGTTTAATTTTCTCAAGGCATCATTTGGGACAATATATGGAAAGCCTGAGAAGTAATTTTTCTTTGGCAGTACTGCCCTCTATAGCAAAGCAAATGGCCCTTACAGGGAACCTGGATTTTGTTTCAGGCTTCTTTGCTTCCTTGAGGTTTAAGTGTGCCAGCAACTGTCTTCTAAGAATTGTTTAAGAAATCTTCATTTCTGGATTTAGGGTGGTTTTTATGGTCACATTCTTGGCTGAAATGACCAAATTAGGGTCAGTCTCCTGTCATCATGAATAAAGTGGCCACCAATACCTTGTCTTTGCTCTGTGGGCACCTTGAGGTACACAGAAGATGTAGTCACCTGTCACAGTGTGCCCTCTCACAGAAAAGCAAAATTGAGGCTCCTTTTCTATATGCCAGGCATTCAGTCTCTGCCAAACCACCAGGACAAACAGCCCCAGCAATAGATCCACAGTGGTTTTGAAATCAGCTCCATGGACTGCCAGCTTGTTTTGTGAGATAATTCTAACCAAAGAACCACACCACTAGTAATAACAAGAATGTCCCCCACCCCCAGAGCTTCATGTGCTCAGAGGCAGAGTTTTTAAAGGTGTTTGAATTAGGCAGCCTACAGCTGCCTTGCTGTGAGGAGGTGGGGCCTGGTTGAGGCAGGTCACTGGGGACTTAACCTGGAAGGGCCTATCTCCCTCTCCAGCTCCTTGCTCTTCCACTTTCTGATCGCCACTACATGGTCAGCTTTCCTCCGCTGCACCCTCTGCCCTGCTGTTTCATGCCTTGAAGCCAGCTGAGCCTAGACCAAACCTTCTAAAGGTGAGTCTTTTGTCCCAGCAACAGGAAAGTCTTAAGGTACAGTCTCATCCAGCAGGACCTAGAACAAAAGAAGACTCACACAATCTACAGAGAATAAGCAAATGAATGATCACCAGGGGAAAGGATAATAATTAGTGGTATTGAGCAGCTGGTTTTGCTAAGCACTATTTTAATTGGAATAATTTAGTCTTTTTGAAAAGTTGTGCTAAATTGTTATCACTGGGCTAGGGCGATAGCTCAGCAGCATAAGCACCTGTGTGGCAAGCACAAAGTCCTGAGTTTGATCCCCAGTACCCCTCCCCCAAAATTGTTATCAGGAAACTTTCCTTCCCCTCTTCCTATCATGTTTCCTTTTTTCCTCTCCCTGGATAAGTTAGTCAAAAAGCTCTTTGACAGCTTCCCTTTCTCTTCTCCCCTCACATTTAAGGTAGAAGGGGGCTATGGAGGCAGTGACAGAGGGGCTGCGAAGCTTGGAGGCAACTGTGTGCTTGGAAGATTGGTCACAGACAGGACACTCAGAGTGGAAGCGACAGAAAAGAGAAAGGCTGCTCCTTTAGCTTGGCTTCCAGAGCCAACCCACAAGAGCATAGCTGTATGGAGGTATGATCAGGGAGTAAAAGACTACCATGGGGAGCCATTGAGATCTGGAGGCCATAGCGAGCTGAATCTAAATGGACTGATGCAGTGAACTGGTAAATAACTTGTGGTCAGGGTCTCAATATGGATCACCCAGCTAACAGCTGAGCACATGGGCTTTGCAAATGATATAAAGAATTATTTACTGATTGCAAAACCATTTTACTGATTAAGTTGGCCTCTGTAAGAATCAGTCACTCTGAGCTTACCCACTGCTTGGCACATAGGTAGAATTTTGTCTGATGATTCTGTCTAGTCCTCTTCTCCTTTGCAGCATAGCTAATTTTCCTGGCAATACTGTGGATGAGGTTCCCACCCCATAATCAGCTACAAAGCACTTACAAGTGCTGGATAAAATATGGCTAAGCTAGCAAGAAAGTAAGGGAAATAATACAAATGTTTTGAGAACTTTGAAATAGTAATCAACTAAAAGTGAAATGAAATCAGGAATACAAAGGCAAGCAACAATACAGGTAAGGTTATTCAATGAACAAGATTTGGGGATTATATATACATAAGCTATTATGTAGTTGACCCTCCGTATATACAGGTTCTGCACTCATGAATTCTACAAGCCATACAACAAAAATATTAAGGAAACAATTGTGACATATTGAACAGTACAGAACTTTTTTCCTTATTATTCTCCAAACAGTACAGCATAAAACTATTTCTATAGCATTTATATCGTATTAGGTATCATTAACAATGTGGAAATGATTTAAAGTTTATGAAAGGATTTGCATAGAGTATGGGCAATAACTATGCAATAGTATACTCAAACATTCACGTACTTTGAGGATCTCTAGGGAGGTGGGAGCCAATGCTTCGTGTATACTGAGGGATGACAGTGCGCGCGCACACACACACACACACACACACTCTGCAGATATCCTTTATTTTGAAAGTTTTGAAACTTAAAAGAAGTTGCATACATAGTATTCCTGAAAAAACAGAAAAGAAAACATACACAGCCAAAGAAATATGGAACTGAAAACATCTGAAGAAATTAGGCAGAACGTAGCTTTGAAAAGGAAAGAGAAAAAAATTTTAAACTGGAAGCCTTAAGCTATTACTTAATCAAAATTTCAGGATAAGAACCTAGAGCTATGCTGTCCAACAGAGTAATTAATGGTCGTGTGTGGTTACAAACGAATGGATAAAGAAAATGTGGCATTTATACGCAATGGAGCACTACTATGCAATAAAAAAGGATACTTGAGTCATTTGTAGGAAAATGGATAAAACTTGAGAACAATAATGTTCAGTGAAATAAATCAGATGAACAAACTTAAATACTACATGGGTTCTCTTATATACAAAACCTAAAGTATAAATAAAGAGGAAATAAAGGTTAGATAATAGGAAACAGGGAGATAAATGTTTTACAAAAGTGAAGGGTACCAAGAGACAGAGGGAGGGCAGAGGAAGGAGAAGAGGAGAAGTAAAAAGAATTAAGATGTGTCATATACATATAGCAACTCCCCATGAAGAATGTGGTCATATGTTGCAAGCATGTACTCATAAAAATAAAAACTGAAAAAGAATATACACAAAGTACACAAATACACAAAACAGAAAAAAATTATTCAAAATAAAGTTAATAGCATGAAAGTAAAACATTTTGCATTCCTCAGGTACTATATGAGGGGAAATCTGGAAACAGAGCTAAAAGCAGTATCATTCTTGCAGAGAGCTGGATGGGATACTTACTGAAGAGAACAGCCGGACTTGGTAGCACACACCTGTACTCCCTGCACTTGGGAGGCTGAGGCAGGAGAATCACTGCGCGTTTGAGACCAACCTGGGCTACAAAGTGAGCTGAAGGCCAACCTGAACTACATATCAACACCCTGTCTCAAAAAGACAAAATAAGAAAAGAGAAATAAACATGCCAATTTTAATAAATTTATACAAACAAAACCCCCACATATTTGGCCCTCAAAATGTTAAATTTTAATTAAACCTAAGTAAAGTTAAAAAATTCAGTTCCTTAAAGAAATTCAGTTCCTCAGTTACACTAGCCACATTTCAGGTGTTCGGTTATCACACGGGGCTGGTGATTAGCACACTACAGAGTGCAAACATAAAATATTTGCTTTACTGCAGAGTTCTATAGGACAGTGCTGATCTATGCCATATAACAAGTCTGAACAAATTTTGAAAGAACAGGTATCATGAAAATTGTATTTCCTGCACAGAAACTTTAGATTAGAAATCAGGAACAAAATAACTAGTATTTTTAAATTATATTTGCAAATAATTCATAGGTTAAAGAAAAAATCACTTGGGATATTCTAATACTGAAGAAAAATAAACTTACAGAATGCTGCTAAAGCAGTATTTAGAGAGAAATTGTGACCATTAAATACTTGCATAGAAATGATTTTTAAAATTAAGCTAAGTAGTCAACTGGAGAATTTGTAAAATAACAATATATTATAAACTAAAATTTATAATATACAAAAAACTGTCATAGGTTCAATACAAAATTATCATTTATGAAAAATAGAAATGATAAATATCTGGAGAGATTTTCTAAAAATAAAGACAATTCTTAAACTATTCATACATGTTAACAGCATATAAATTAAATTTATTTATTTATTTGTTTGTTTGGTACAGGGTCTCACTACACAGCTCAGATTCATAGTAATCCCCCTGTCTCAGCCTCCCTCAGCACGAGGATTACAGGTGTCCTCCACCTCACTTGGTTTCAGAGGCCTGCACGGCATGCCTGGGTTTCCAGGGCCACCTTGGCACAATACAATATAAATTAAAGATAATGAAAGAACTGGGCATGAAGGCACATGCCTCTAATCCTGTACTCAACAGGCTGCAGGCAGCCTTATTTTACAATCCTCCGATTACTGCAAGTTTGAGGCCAGCCTGAGCGACAGAGTGAGACCCTGTCTCAAGAAAAATAAATAAATAAATAAATAAATATATATATGCATATATATATATATATAATGGTGTGTTTGACATATTAAAAAACTGTGCACTGAAAGACATCGTATATAAAGTGAAAGAGCAAGTTGAAATGATGTTTACCACTTATATACTCAGATGAAAATGAATATCCAGAATATATAAAGAATGCTTACCGAAAGTGATAAACAATGATTTATGGCTACCCTGCGCCAGAGGGACCTACTGGTCCCAGCCCAGGTGCAGTGTGGGTGAGACCCTCTTCCACCCCCTTGGGACAGTCCCTGACTCCATAGTACCTCCCCACCCCGCCCACCAAGTAGGAATTTTTGCCGCGTTGCAGGCTCTGCCAGATCCAGTCCTACCCCAGGCCCAGTGAGTGTGTGGAAGAGCTGCCTCTAACTGCTACTCCACCTTGTCCCCTCCAGACTCAACTCAGGCCTGGCATATAGGCCTGGGTGAAACCTGCAGCTGCAATCCCTGAAAAGAGTGTAGGCTCAGAACCACCCAGCTAGAACAGGAGCAGAACATCTTGCCAGAGGGGCACAACAGGTTCACCCCCAAGGGCAGCAACAGGAAAGAGATGAGCACAGCAGCCAGACCCAAGACAGGCACAGCTGGATAAATCCAAACTTTGTAGATCTCCACCTGAACTTCAGTACGTGCTAAAGTTATAACTACAACAAAGATCTACAACAAAGGTCAGAAGACAGTGCCATACAAAATGTCAAGAAGGAACTAAATGCAATCTCAGACCCCAAGCCCACCCATAACAAGGGCAGAGAACACTAACACAGAACAAATTGGGAATCACACAGCTGAAAGCAATGAATCACTGGCTTCTGAAATAAAGAAACAGCTGCAGAAAGGTACAGAGGAACTCAGATTGGAAAAAAAAAAAAGAAATCCCTGAATTAATAACATCTGCAGTAAAGAATCAAATGCAGAAACATATGGAGGAAACCAAATGCTCACCAACAAAAAGTGCAGAGGACACTAGCTAAGCTCAAATGTGTGAATTAATAGCATCAATAGAAAATAAGCAACAGCAGAAAGTCATAGAGGATCTCAGAGTGAAATTCTTCTCTACTAGCTCAGCTCAAATGTATGAATTAATAGCGTCGATAGTAAATAAGCAACAGCAGAAAGTTATAGAGGAACTCAGAGCGCAATTCTTTTCTAAAATAAAAAAAGAATTCTCAGAACTCATAGCATCTGAAGTAAAGAAGCAACTACAGAAACATAGGCAGGAAACCCAATCTGAAAA
>NW_004524627.1:11082131-11083268 GCF_000260255.1 Octodon degus
CCCAAACACAGCTGAATACACATTTTTCTCAGCTGCACATGGGTCATTTTCTAAAATAGACCACATACTGGTCCATAGGTCATGCTTAAGTACATGCAAGAAAACAGAAATTGTCCCATGCACATTATCTGACCACAGTGCAATGAAACAAAAAATAAATGACAAAAGAAACCAGAAAAAAACCTTAAATACATGGAAATTAAAGGACACTCTACTGAGCAACCAATGGGTCACAGATGAAAGTAAACAAGAAATCCAACAATATCTACAATTCAATGAAAATTCAAGCACAACTTATCGGAATTTATGAGATACAATGAAAGCAGTTCTCAGAGGGAAAATCATAGCTGTGAACTCACACATTAGGAAAACAGAACAAGAACAAATAAATACCCTAATGTTGCACCTTCAACAACTAGAAAAGGAAGAGCAAACCAAATCCAGAGCCCAAAGATGGGAGGAAATCATAAAGATTAGAGCAGACATTAATTCAGTTGAAACGAAGAAAACAATTCAGAGACTTAAAAAAGAAAAAAGTTGGTTCATTGAAAGATTAAATAAAATTGATAAGACCCTAGCTAACCTCATCAAAAAGAGGAAAGAAAAAATTCAAATAGAAGCAATAAGGAATGAAAAGGGTGTAATTACCACAGACTCAGTAGAAATTCAGAATACTGTCAATAGCTATTTTGAGAATCTTTACTCTCACAGAATAGAAGACACAGAAGAAATGGACAGATTCCTAGAAAGGTACAAATTGCCACAACTCAATCGACAAGATATAACCACTCTCAATAGCCCAATAACAGCCAGTGAAATACGAGATGTAATTAAAAACCTACCTACAAAGAAAAGTCTAGATCTGGATGGATTCACAGATGAATTCTACAAAAAATTTGCAGAAGATGTAGTCCCTATACTCCTGAAACTTTTCCATGAAATTGAAAAGGAAGCAATCCTCCCAAAATCATTCCTGGAGGCAAGTATTATACTGATACAAAAACCAGGGACAGACGCAACTAAGAAAGAGAACTACAGGCCGATCTCCCTCATGAACATAGATGCCAAAATTCTCAATAAAATCCTAGCAAATAGAATACAGCAAATCATCAAGAAGATCATACACCATGACCAGGT
>NW_004524627.1:11090965-11092125 GCF_000260255.1 Octodon degus
AAATATAAGAAGTAAAGCCATGCTGTTATGTTGAGCTATAGGGGACTCAGGTCAACAATTTCTGACATTGCCAGTCAAGTGGAAGACCCAATACTATTATGGGCTACTGGACTCTTTTAGAATATTTTGCTGAGTTAACATACCTATAATATTCATATAACGGAACTTAACAAAAAAAGGGGAAACAGATGAATGTCCATTTTGTATCTGTGTATTCAATGTGGCTAGGATAGTTATATAGTTATATTCTCTTAATGAATAGAGGGATTTGTTCTAATGGTGTTTGTAAATAGAATATCATGTCAGCATCTTGTACAGCAATTAACCACTAGGAAGAATGGATGCAATGTGTTAATTATTGAAACTGTCCTACCAATTTGATTTGCAACTGTCTCATTGCTATTTCTCAATAAAATTATGAAGAAAAAAAAGAAAATTTAAAAAAACAAAGGGAAGAAAAAGCACATAATATTGTATCATAATTTTGTATTGATTAAAAGTGAAAATTTATCAGAACCATATCAGAGCTAACAAATGTTTGTATATGAAGAGTTTAATCAGAAAGAAGGAGGAAAAACTGAAATGAAGAAAAGAAAAAAAAGCAAGGAAACATTTTATGTCTATGTATATACGCAGGATATGTGTGATAATAGTGCTGCTGATTTCTATTGGTCAGTTGAAAGGCAAAATTGATGCTTATATTTTTATTTTTATTGATATATTTTGTATTTAATTTCTTATAACTTTTTGCAGTTTTATATTTGATAATGTAAACAATTAATTTGAAGATAACATCATGCAATACAGCAACAGTTGTTGAATTTCTACTACTCTATTTAATGAAATTTTCTCGTTTCTAATGTTTTTAAAAATATTTTGTACTTTTAAAAAATGAAATAAAAAAGCCAAAGCATCACATTCAAAAAAAAAGAATGATTTATGATTTATGCCACAAAAGGTAGAAAATAGGAGGAAAAAAATGTGGAAACTGATCCCATTAAAACATATGTATTCTTAGCTAAAAAAATAAATAAATAAATAAATAAATAATAAACAATGCTTACCGTGGCCAGGGATATACCTCCCGTAGAGTAAGTGTCTGCCTGGCAAATGCAAGGTCCTGAGTTCAATCCCTGGTACCACAAAAAAAAAAAAAAAAA
>NW_004524627.1:11092225-11097442 GCF_000260255.1 Octodon degus
AGAATGCTCTAATCAATAGAAAATAAGAAATAGGGAAAAATAATATTTTATAGAGAGGAAACATGTATAGCCAATCACATACAATAAGAGGTTCAGTCTAAGTAGAAATCAGGGAAAGTAAAACCACAAAACATCTTTTCTTCTCTCTCTCTTTTTTTTTAATGTATTTGGAAAAGGTTTTACTACGCAGGTTGGACTCGTGGTGATCCTCCTGTTTTCAGCCTCCCCAGAGCTGGGATTACAAGCACATGCCACCACACCCAGTCTTGGTGGCAGGCTCAGTGTGCCCAGGGGTGGGGCTGGCACAACATGTGGTTTCTAGGATCAAATCCCAGTCCCTGTGCTTGCCTAAGCAGGTGCTGAGTCCACTGACGTATCTCATTGGCCTTTCTTTTCTCTCTTCTCTCCTCTCCTCCCCTCTCCTCTTCTTTTCCTTCAGCATTGGCAACTGAACCCAGGGCCATGCATACACTAGGCAAGTACTCTATAATTGAGCTACACACCTACAGCTTTTTAAATATTTTGACACAGAGTTTTAGGCTGATCTTAAGCTTAAAATCTTACCTCAGCTTCTGCAGTAGCCAGGTATATAAACTGGTATCAACTGCACCCAGCAAGATCATTATGTATCAAGCAAATTGAGAAACACTTAAAAATTTGGCAATACCAAGAAATTTTTATTTAAAACAAAACCCATAAACCCTGGCAAGCCCAAGGTCCTGAGTTCGATCCCTGGTGGAGGAGGAGGGGAGCCTGGGAGATAGCTCAGTGGCGTAAGTGTCTGCCTGGAAAACATAAGATCATGAGTTTGATCCTTGGTACCACAAAATAAATAAATACCACTTTGTTAAGGTATAATTAACATACAATAGAATGCACTTATGTAAAGTGTACGCTTTGTTGACATATGCAAGAACTAATGGAAATGTAGAACTATGTAATTGGTTCAATACCTTCTGAAAACATTTTAGCACTGTCTAGTAAACGTCAATAATAAAAATCCAAGAATTCTATTGTAAATATGGTTACTAAAGAAAATTTGTGCGTGTAAATATGATACTTACTGAAGCATTTTTGTTTCTTTGTAACAGTAAAAAACTACAGATGGTCGAAATGCTCAACTCAGATTGGGGTAAATACCTACAGTTGAAAACTATACAGTAATGAACAATAAGGAATCAAGGCCACCAACACTGAAGATCATTTCAGTACTTTCAAAATGATGTTATTTTCATAACGTTCAACTTCTGCTATTATAGTTTTGATAGTTTTGACAGTTTTGTGTGTCTTGTTATTGTCGATATTTCAAGTTGTGATAACTTGAGTTGATGATGGAAACTGGATTCTGTCTCTTTATTGAAAAGGCACTTTCAATAAAAAGTACTTGGCCTTTGAGCTATGGTGACCCACGTGTGTAATGCGTCACCTGGGAGGCTGAAGCAGGACAATAACAAGTTCTAACGCACACGGAGCAATTTAGCAAGTTTTGTCTAAATAAAAAGGCCTGGGTACGTAGCTCAGTGGTGCCATGCACCCGAGTACGTGCGAGCACTTTTGTTCAATTCCCAGGACTGAGAAGGGGCTGCGAGGGGACAGGTGGCGCCAACTCACAGTTAGCCTACTTCAGCATTGGTGGAGCTCACCTCTTCCTCCTCCTCACACCTTTCCCCCAATTACAGTTCCCAGTCTGAGCGTGTTCAAGTCCCTGGTAAAAAACAGACCGGCCCCATGGCGTTGGGGCTCTGGGCTCCCGGGCGGCAGTCACAGCCGAGGAGGACTCGAGTCACAGCTCGCGCCCGTGGGCGCCCCTCATTGTCCAACAGGAGAGGTTTCCACTTCAACGCAGCTCTTTCGCTCTCTGACCAAAATTCTGGACTCTGTACAACCATGACCACATCACTCTGCCCAACCTGGGACTCAAACCGGCAAATCTCCGTTGACGTGATTCTGTTAAACTCAAAGAGCACCACGAATAGAGGCTGCAGTCGACTAATGTCCCAGCGTCTCACAAGCTCCGGATCTAGGCTGTAGAGTAAGCACAGAGCGGCCGGGAGACGAAAACGCCTAACTCTGACGTCACGAAATGCGCCGGGCAGCGACGGCTGGGTTTCAGACGTCATCTGGTCGCGCCGAGCTGGCCGTTGCTTCTCAGTTGCTAGGGGGAAGTTACATCCCAATCGGTCTGTCAGGATCATGCCTGACAGGAACAAATTTCCTGGTCAGCGGAGGCCACTAGGCTTGGATGAAAGAAGCAGGGCAGATGCAAAATCTGGAGAGCGTGCGGGCGGGGCGGTCAGTCAGCACCCAGACTGGCAGCATGACGGGTGAGTGCCAGCGACCCTGCTTCTGCCACCCCTGAGCTCAGCCCTGAGCGTTTCCCGCCGTTAAACTCCGGGTTCTCTGCATCCCCCCGCTTCGTCTGCTCCGCGGCTCCGTCGTGTCTCATCCCCCGCATTGGGCACACCCCCGCCTCCGCCACGGTGACCTCCCCTCAGAGGTGATGTCTGCCCTGCCCCACCCCCTTCTCGGTACTTGGGGTTCAACCCCGAGCTTTCGCTCTATGCCATATCTCTAGCTTCTTTTCTTTTCTTTTCTTTTTTCCTAAGCTGACTGATCGGCGTCTTGCTAAATTGCCCAAAGCTGGGCTCGAACTGATGATCTTCCTGCCTCAGTCTCCCAAAAAGTGGGGTTTACCGGCAGGCGCCACCCACCGCGCTCGGCTACTCCACCTCTTAAAGCGGTCACCGCCTCCCTTTACTTCCCTAAAGTATTCCTTGAGTGACCGAGAGCAGATATCTCGGTTAAAAGGTTAAAGACCTTACACAGTTCTCCAGGTCATGCTTTTGCCTAATTTCTAAGTTAAAGACAACGGACGCTTCGCGGTGGAAGCATTTTTCGGTAGTGTTCCTAATCACTGCCTTTGTAGAAACGCCTGAACAAAACCAAAGATAAGCGTCCTCCACCACTACGTCAGATGCCAAGATTTTTCCCAACGTTCTTTGGGTCGTTTCCATAGCTACATGCTTCAGCTGTGTTATTTTTTCTGTCGGATGAAGGCTGGAAAAAGGGCCTAACTTTGCAAAGTGCCTCAGGAGGTCACCGCAAGGGAAACTGTAGAGTCTGCCGCTAAAAAGCTTTGATTCTCTTGTCTGCTATTCCATTTTCTCTTCCCTCTACTAAAGCGACCGAATTAAGGCTGCAGCACCGAACTGACTCCGTTTTTCATCACGGTTCAAATCCTAAAGTCTTTACCCTCCCTTTTATAGGTCAAATACCAAGGCTTTCTAAAGTCAACCTCTTTACTCTGCTCAGTCTGTGGATGGAGCTCTTCCCAGGAGTAGAAGCCCCAAAGCAAAAATCTCAGGTATAATTGGTTTCCGTAGTTAGTTTTATCCTTAGAAAACCAGTGACCTAAACTTTGATTTTAGTCTGGTTGCAATTACAATTTAAATTCGGCAAACTCTTAAGACTTGAGAAAAACATTTATGGTTTAGTGAGATACTTGTAACTCACAGTGCTAATAGCTCATCTTTCCAATTTATTTATTTTTCATCTTTCCAATTTAAAAATAGTCACTCTGACTCTGTCATGTTTATTAGGTGTATGTTATTTACATATTAGGCTAATAAGATTATTGACAATGCCATATAATTTTTTTTCCAATAATATGTTGTTGGTGTTTTATTTGTCATTTTTCCCTTTCTTACTGACCTGTAAATTGCTTAGAGACCATGTTTTATTTATCTTAGTATACCCTTTAAAATCTATTATTAACAGTTAATTTACTGATGCTAAGTTGGTCTTTGTTCATAGGTAAATCCTTTTTTAATCTCAGATGGTCAAAGCAGGTTGAACAAGTATATTAATTATCATAAAAACCAACATATTGAAAAGGTATACATACATCTCTATTTCTTTACCATTTACTGTTGTATAATTTAATTGCATCATTTTCACAGAATATAAATATCAACAATATATAATTGGGTGATAAATTATAGGGTATTGATGATAATAATCTTATGGACCTTATAAATATATAAATACTATATACACAATAAACATGGCATAGTCTAGGAAAAAGTCTTCTTTTTTAGATTGGAAAAATGAGGTATTGCCACTGTAAATATCTATTGTGAAAAGAAAAATTTTTAAAGCTGAAGTAATAAGACTAGTTCACTTAAATTCTGTACTAAGCATTTGCTCTGCTGAGTAAGTCACAGAAGTTCCAAGATGCAATTTGATGTGTATAATAATTATATTGGAAATACTGCTTTTGACTTTTTTTTTTTTACCAACTTTGTGTTTTTAAAAGGTGTTTATAAGTTAACAAAATAATATATGGCCATTATTTACCAAGTGTACCAAAAGAATTCTTCATATTTTTGCCATCTAAAGACTAACATTTTTGTATCCTCAATCTTTCTTTCTTTTATTCGCTTGAGATCATTTAATTCTAGATCCTATACTTTTCAGCTAAAATGAGGAAATATATGTGTTGCAATATTATAAACATTAAAGCAGAAATTTTATCTAGTGTTGTGAGAGTAGCCAGTGTTTTGGTTTTTCTTCTTTTTTGAGGCCAGCTAGCTTGGGTTCAATTTGTTGCTCCATCTCCTACCAGTTATGTAATTTGTAGTAAGTTGCTTTACCTCTGTATTAACTTCCTTATCGTACTAGTTCATACCACATGAAGTGTTTATAGGCAGTGAGTAAATATGTATAAAACTCTAAATGCCTCTCTCATGCTTTGTGCTATATGTTATTATAATTTTAATAGATTACAGTTGTGTCAGTGGTTCTGTCTGTCCTCTTATTGGATATTTAAGTTGTAATTTTTGCCAACTTTAGCATATCATGTACTTATAATCACTTCCAAATATAGCTGAGTTTTTCTATTGTCAAATATTTACAGTTTGGATACTCTTTAATGATTGTTCATAGTATACATTAAATATCAATCTAAGAAGTTTTAGCTGGGCATGGTGGTGCATATCTGTAATTCTAGCGCCCGGCTGGCTGAGGCAGGAAGATTGTCATGAGTTCAAGACTAGTTTGAGGGCTGGAGAGATGGCTCAGTGGTCTAAGGCACCTACTTAGAACAAGCTTAGCAAAGCATCAGGGACCGTGGTTCAATCCCCCAGCACCACATGCCAGCCAGCCCCGCCCCCTGGTGGGCTGAGCTGGCCACACACACCACACACTCACTCTCTCTCT
>NW_004524627.1:11097542-11135151 GCF_000260255.1 Octodon degus
AAAAAATAAAAAAAAATTTAAAAAAAATTAAAAAAAAAAGACTAGTTTGAGCTACCTACTGAGTTCAAGGCCAGCTTGAAGTATGTAGTGAGACCTGTCTCAAAAAAAAAAAGCAAGCAAGCCAGCCAATTAGGAATTTTTATGACGGGGCAGGGGAGATAGTTCAGTAGAATAAGCACTTGCCTGACAAGCGCAAGGGCCTGAGTTCAATCCACAGTTCCACCAAAAAAAAAAAAAAAAAAAAAAAAGGAATTTTTATGAGACTAGTACAAAACTAAATGAGTGGGGGAGACTGTAATAGTTTATGAGACAAGAGGGGATACAATTGCTTAAAAATTTGAGAGTACAAATCAAGCACTATGAAAATGGCTATCATTTAAAATAATTCTCTCTTACTAGTTTATAGTTTTTCATTTTAATTTGTTAGACTTTAACAAATTACCTCAAGTCTAAGGACTAGAATAACTTATTCTATCATTTTTCTTACACATCTCCTATTATTCCTTTATCTCTTCACATTGTGTCCTCTGCACTTTTTATGTTAAAGTATCCCTTGCTTTATTGTGCTTAAGTCTATTCCTGGGATATGGATTGTCTTAAAGACTTCTACTACTTGGAAGTTGTTTCTTTTATGAAATCCAGACTTGTTTAATATAACTCTAGTTAACATTCACCAAATTTCTTTTTTATACTTTAAAGTTTCCCCCAATTTATTAGCTATCCTACCTACTTTGGGGTTCATAGGACTCAACTCTTTTGCTTGCCTTAATCTACTCGTATATAGTCATTTTCCTGTGCTCATAAATCGTAATGTCTGTGGCATGATTGCACCCTGAGCAGTTAGATACATGGCTAACACTTATCAGGGGTTGTATGAGTACTTGTTGAAATGAAGGTACCTGTCTCAAACTTTCTTTCTACATCAAGTTTCACTTTTAACTGGGTGACCTGTGGGCATCCTTATGTGTTTTTGTAAATTGCTGCTATAATAAATTATCACAAAGTTTTTGATGAAAACATTTATCATATCATTTTGTAGGTCAGAAGTTCAAAATGGGTCTCACTGGCTGAAAGTGTCAGCAAAGCCTACTTCCTTCTGGAAGCTCTCAGGAAAATGTTTCTTTACCTTTTCCAGCTTTGTAAACTGCTTACATTCCTGCCCCCCTGGGCCTTTTCTACCTTCAAAGCCATCAATAGCCAGTTGAGTCTTTTCTGTGTGAGCCTGACTTTCCTGTTTCCCTTTTTTGAATATAATAACCCTTGCAATAACATTGAGTCCACTGATAATCTGAGATAATCTCCCTATCTCAAGGTAGATGATTAGCAACTTTAATTCCATCTATAGCCTTAATTCCCTTTTGCCATGTAACATAACAATCACAAGCCCCAGAGACCATTATTCTGCATATCACAATGCATTTGTAATACCTTTGCTGTATATTTTCTTATCTTTTCAACTCCAATAAACTTACCTCTATTCTACCTTAGTCCTTCATAGCTATGGCTGCCTTTGGGAATTTTTCATCATTCAGAATTGCTCCAATTCTAGTATTGTAAACTACAAACATTTTTCTAGGTGCTCAGGAGATAGCTTGGCAGTCTAAGCACAAAGACCCTGGCAAGCACAAAGACCCGGGTTCAGTCCCTCTGACTGCATGCCGTACCAGCCCCATGCTGGTCTCCTGTTGGCCCTGCGCCAGCACCATGCCAATCCAGCCACCAAAACCGGGACTGTTGACACATGCCTGTATTCCCAGCGCTAGGGAGCCTGAGACAGGAGGATCATTACGAGTGTGAGCAGCATAGTGAGACCCTGTACCAAATAAATGAATAAATCTTTAAAAAAACCCTTTTTTTTCTAATCACAATTTCAGTCCTATATTATGAGAAAATAGAGAAAGCAGTTATAAAGACCTTATTTACTGGGTTAAGTATAGTTTGAACTTCATCCCTTAACGAAGTGGAACTCAGTGCTGAGTTTCATCAAGGGGAAAAAAAATTAAAAAAGGAATGCTCCAAAGCCAAGGAAACCAGCCTTTAAATATGGAAATATTAAATTAACTATATTGATCTTTTCCTCCCTTAATCTGGTTTTAATTAGAAAAATGAAGAGGGAAAGTGTGGACCATCAGGAGATAATGAAGAGATGGCCAGTGTATCAACTGACAGAAAACAGGTGAACTTTTGTGATGCTTTAGATGACATATGTGCTCCTCATAGCAAAGTAAAAAGAATGATATACAAAGAGGGTAAAAGACCCTCTTATACTACAGTTACATAGTTCCCTTTTCCTACTTTCAAGGGAGTTTCTTATATGATTTTCTAAAAATCTGTGCATTTATAAGCCTATATGTTTCTTCGGTTTAAAAAAGAAGAAAAGATTGGAAATTATTCTCTGATATACACCTATATCTTGCTCTTTTAAAAAAATTTTCAGATGTAACCTGATACCTTTTGATATTAACTTACATAGATGTGTGGAGAAATACCTCTCCATAACTGTCTTAAATGTCTGAATCTTTTTGGTTATGCCAAGAATCCAAGACCCCGTTGCTTATTATAGATGATATTTCTCAGAGTTGTGTTTGTAGTAAGTAACTTTGAGGGTGGGGGTATTGTCTTCCTTTTAGACAAAGAGCAGAAACAATGGGATTCCTGGACTTGGTGTTCCTCTTCACTAACATGCTCCACTGCACATCCATGCAACAATCTAGACCCCTCTGCACCCATCTGCATTGCCCTTTCATAGGATTTGAGGGAATGAACCATCACAAACATGATGCTCATAGTGTTGTACTATGAATAGTAACCTAGAGTTTTGTGTCTTCTGATAACAACAATCGGTAGTTGGTGAGTAGGACAAAAAAAGAAAAAATCAAAGCCCAGACTTAAAAGATGAACTCTGTATATCCATCTTTACTGAGGCAAAAATATCAAGTTTGAGACTAAAACGAACCTAAGGCTAGGTTGCATTCCATTCTGACGCTTCCACTTACTACAACTACTAGAAGACTGGATTTTTTTTCAGTGAATTACTCTCCTGGACCTGGACTTTGTTTCACTAGCATTTTGGCAAGTCATTTTTGCAGTCTTAGTTACAGAGTCATACATTTAAACATGAGCAAAAGAGGAAAATCTGCTTTGTGTACAAACTGGTATACTAAATGGCAATTAAATATTTTTCCCTTTATGCTTATAATGAAAATATCTAAAACTTCATTACTACATAGTATGTCCTTGTTACTTTAATGTTTGAGTTTTGTAGGGCTTCTGATGTATTGAATATTCCAATGCTTCTGATGCATTGGAATACATGAAAATGAAACGTATTCATTCGTTCATTCATTCATTTATATTTTTAAATTTTGAGATGGAGTCTCACTATGTTACCCAAGCTGTCTTAAACTCTTGGACTCAAGTGACCATCCTGCCTCAGCCTCTCGAATAGTTGAGGCTACAGGCTATACCATGGTGCTGGCATAAACATTTGTATTTTGAAAGAATTACCTTTCTTCTGTTGTATATTCCTGATGAGATTTCCAGATTAGTTTTGAGAATAAATCTCTAAAATGCCTAACAAGGATATAGAAATTTTTGTCTTTTAAATGTTTTCATTATGAGGAACAAAGGGAAAAATATTCAGTATCATTTAATATAATAGTTTGTATACAAAGCAGACTTTCCTCTTTTGCTCATGTTTTAATGTGATTCTGTAACTAAGATTGCATAAATGACTTGCCACGATGTTAGTGAAAAAAAAATCAAGATTCAGGAGAGTAATTCATTGAAAAGAAATACGGTCTTCTAGTAGTTGTAATAAGTGGAAGTGCCAGAATGGAATGCAACTTAGCCTTAGGTTGGTTTTAGTCTCAAACTTAATATTCTGGCCTCCCTAGCAAGAAACAATGAAGGTATGTATGTATGTATGTATGTTATTTTTCATATTTCTTAGGAAGAATTTTTTAGAAATGGTCAGGGTCTTATGGTGAGGACTTCAGGGTACCTGGCTTTATTTCTGCCTAACAATACACCACCTACCAGAAATACTAAAGCTAACATCATTCAATTGTAGCCACCTCCACAGGTCTCATTGGTTCATTTTAAAAACACGGACTTCAGTAAGATCTTTCAATAAGGCATTATCATTTAATTTTCCAAAGTAACCAGTTTTTAAAACAAAATTGCTTGAAACATTCAGAAGTAGAAAACTATACAGTACTTTGTAGTAAAGGAATGTACAATTCTAAACTATTTTGTGATGAGTAGAGGAAATTCTAGATAAATCTGAAGCTCTTTTAAAAAGCCAGTACAGATAATTTTTTATATTTTAAATATGTACTTAAAAATATATTTTGTAGAGCTGGCCAGATAGCTCAGTAGACTAAAACACCTGCTTAGGCAGAGTGCAGTGGTTGGGGTTCGATCCCTGTTGTGCTATGCTGGCCCACCCCTGCGCTGAGCTGGCAATTGAGGCTGGGGCATGGTGGTGCCCACCTGTAATCACAGTGCTTGGGAGCCTGAAAACAGGAGGATCGCTGAGTCTGATCTACGTAGTCAGACCCTGTACCAAATGCAAAATATATATATATATATGTATATATATATAGTATATTTGTATATAGATATAAATATATATAGATATAGTAAGGAAAAGATTTTATATTTACATGTCTGTAGTTTATTTAGGAGTTGATTGGGTAACTGAGAAAGGGAATTTTATGAAACCTTTTTATATGTTTCACAAAGTGTCCTTCTTCATAGTTTCATTTATTCTAACTGAACTGAAACTTTATGTCATAGGCCCTTGATCTGATCCTTGACATATTTCCAGATATGTTCTACTAGGAGCAAGTATAGGGTGATCTTTTGTGTGTGTGTGCGCGCACGCGCAGGCTCTCACTACACAGCCCAGACTCATAGTGATCCTCCTGATTTCTGCCTCCCTAGTGCTTTGATTACAGGCATGCGCCACCATGCCCAGACTCCATCACTGGCTCAGTTTGCCCAGGGGCAGGGCCAGCGCAGCATGCGGAGCCAGGGATAGAACCCTGGAGGGTAATGTTCTTTAAGAATGAGTTGGGGAAGAAAAAAAAAAAGAATGAGTTGGGGAATGAGGGACACTTTATAAAACCTCAATGGGCTGGCCAGATAGCTCAGCGGATTAAAGCACCTGCTTAGGCAGAGAGCAAGGCCAGGGTTCGATCCCTAGAGTGCCATGCCAGTCCCGTCCCTAGGGCACACTGAGACAGTGATTGAGACTGGGCGTGGTGGTGTGCACCTGTAATCCCAGCACTTGCGGGGCTGAAAACAGGAGGATCATTAGCAAGTCGGATATATGTAGTGGGACCTTGTAGACCCTGTACCAGCTACATTAAAAAAACAAAAACAAAAACAAACAAACAAAAAAAACCTCAACCAAGTTCTCATTTCATAACTCCAGACAAAAATGTCAGGTTTATGTTTCTTTAGTTTTTTGCTGTGCAAACATGGTATACTGTTTTTGTGCTTTATGTAGAAGATAGCCAGTGCTAGAGCTGATTGTATAAATCTTAGCATATTCTTAGAAAGCTATGTTGCCCTTTATTTCTGATCTGTTTTCTTCAATAAATTGGATGATCATCTAACCAGTTAAAGTTAAGAAGAATGATACCTCTAATCTTAACATTTTAACTAATATAAAAATGTCATAGGCTGTTATCATATATTAGTGGCATGTAATTATCCAAATAGGAAAAATTTATCATGAGTGAATGAAAGGAGCTAAACCCAATTTAAATACATCTTTGATTAAATGGTCAAGTAAAAAATATGTTATGTGAAGTTCTTCCCCTGGTCTCTATAAAGGAATACATATAGAAGATTAACATGAAATTCCATGAATCCAGACCAGATTTACTACAATTGGCAAATGAAGAGACAACAATGAAAGACAAAAACTCCTGTGATCTTGAGAAAAGACATTTATTCAACATCTCCAACTCTGAACACAAATTTTTATTCTCATATTTTAAATTACTATCAAGATAATGAATCTTTCTACAAAACAGCAACAGTATCTAGAAAAAAAAAACAAGTTTACAGTATCTAGAATTGTTTCTCTGACAAGAATGTCAAATTTTTGAAAGTACACTCAAATTATTTTCCTGAATAAGATCATTATAATTGTAGGCTCAAGTAAAAAATCACTATTTCTTAGATTGTAAAATAAGCAATTCTGATACTGTCATTACAATGTAAGGGTTTTTGTCTTATTTGAGACAGGGTCTCACTATGTAGTTCAGGCTGGCCTTGAACTCACTTATGTAACCCAGGCTGGCCTTAAACGCAGAGTAATCCTGCTGCCTCAGCCTCCATAGTGCTGGGATTACAGGTGTGTGCCACCATATCCAACTCCAAAGTCTTGAAACTGTTATACATTAACCAGAATGAAATCCATTCAAATAAATGATTTAAAGGTGTCCAGAGTATCTTATCAAGAACTGCTAAGACATTCTGTCCTGTCACTGAATCATAGGCAAGTTTATGCAGAACTTTGACTCTTATAGCAGTTACCTAAAAACAAGCTCAGATAAGGCAGATCAAACCTAAAAAATAAGCAATGGCCCAAGAAATGTAGATTGCATGAAATTGCCTTGCAAAATCTTGGGTGCCAGTAGTTTATCCAACTCCAGTGAACATACAATGTCTTTGTGGACATGCACTACCCACTGAAGAGTTTTTTTTTTTCAGTGTAGGCTTTTTGCCAGCATGTTGAAGCTCAGTTCCAACAATAGGAATGTGTTTCCACATGTGACACTTGTACCTTCTAGTTGTGTTGGCAATTAAAGTTGAGCTGATTGTTCTTTAGAAGTAAGCATTACCAGATCAAGGTTAATTATGTGTCTATAGTTGGGGCTCAGATATCTGTTTGCTGAGATGTCTCCTCATCCTTGCAGATGAGACAATTATAAGGGCATCTAACATATTTCTTCCCTGTGGGGGTTTTTTGATTGGTATTGTTTCATTACAAACTGTACATTTATCTACACATTGGTGAAGTTTGCTATTTAATTAGAGACTGGCACACGTCAGTTGATTATGAGAGTAACAGCAGCATCTGGACTGGCAGTGGCTATATACAAAGGTGGAAGTGACATTTCTCAAGTGAGTTACTGATAGCAAAGACTAGCATTTATCCACCCCATCAGAGGCCATATCTACATTGAGGCCAGAGGAAGTGGGCCAGGTGCTGCATCAGTGGAGGTGGAAGCCAGCACTACCAGTCAGGACACTTGATTCACATCATACAGAACTTCAGCCACTGTCTACCCTGCATGACTTCACTCAGGGTCAGACCCCTCTGGAATGCTGGGGAGCTTGCTTCACTTGCATTTTTTCTCTCACTTTCTGATATAAGACGTATGCTATTATAATTTGTAAGTACCAGGAGGGCACCAATGACATTAGATTGTCACAGTACTAAAAATAGTCCAGCAGGTTTTTAGAAGAATGTTGAGAATTATCCTTATTTTAATTATTGTTAAAAGTAATTTAGCATTTCTTCCACAGGCCTCAGTAACCTCTCAGAAGCTGGGCCTTGGAGCTAAGCTGGGTGAAGTAGTCACCACCTGGAATCTAGTTGCCACTGTTCTGGCTGCTGCCTGTGGGTACCATGCACAGAGAGGATGTGACACTCTCAATTTCAAAATGTAAAACTTTGAAGGAAATGGAATTAACTTAAACTTTTGGGATAGACTGTTACTACCACAACTGAAATGCCCAAATAGAGTGGATACCTGTGTAGTCAACTCTGCAGTTTATGTTGTTTATGAGTTGATGGAAAAGCTGAAGCAGCTGTGGTCTGGAAATAGAATATATATTAGCCTCCATGCTAGTAGTTTGATTTTTCAGCTTTGCTGCCTGTTACAAACATGGTGCCTTGTGGATGCCAGGACAGAAGTCTGTTGAAGTGAATACTGTGGTGATCCTGTGGTTCAACTACACCCATGTGGTCATACCTCATTTATCTTACACAGTGATCATCCTCCTCAAGTCCTAGATTCTGTGGTACCCACTGAAAACATTGATTTATATGAAGTGGAGAATTAAGAGTGGTTCACACCAGAATGGCTGATTGTTGAGCATCTCACTGAAGATAAGTACAGAAAACAGGCAGCTAGTGCTCTGGAAGACCTGTGCTAGGCCTTCTGCTGACCTGACCCCAACCTGGCTGGCCATCTCCAAACTCAAGGCTCCTAAAAACTTTTCAGACTTTGTTCTTGCAGCAGGAAAGCTACTTGTTGCCTAGGAAGTCAGTCTGCATGAAGAGCAATATGGCCAGCAGTTTTGTTTTTGTTCGGTACATGTTTATATTTTTGTGGTGAGTTGATACATACACATAACATATCTTAAATAAATTTTGTCTTCGTTCCTCCATTCCCTTTCCACTTCCCTCTAAGCCCCCCGCCCCTGTCTGTTTGACACTCACTATGCAGTTCAGACTGGCCTTGAGCTCACTTTGTAACCCAGGCTAACCTGGAGTTTGCAGTGATCCTCCTGCCTCAGCCTCCCAAGGGCTGGGATTACAGGCATGTAACACCATACTTGGCTCTGCCCTCCATCTCCTGATCCCCTTCTTTGAGAAAGATTTATTTCATTACTTGCTATTATCTTTTATTTTATTCCTTATTTATACTTTGGTTTCTCATATAAGAGAAACTATGCTTTTTACCCACAGCATGACAATTTCCCTGTGAGTTGACCTCATTCTAGAGAAGGAATTAAGTAAGGATAAGGATACTGTTAAACTGTGCAGAACTGTTTTAATGAAGAATGGAAGAAGCATGTGCCATGGAGAAAAACAAGCCATGTGGAAAGGAAAATAGTCTATATTGAAAGGGAGCTTACTATTCTTGGCAAATTCTGCTACCTATTGTACTATAAGTGAGCACCAACATTCTGTGACACTCATTTACACTTGCCATAAATAAAGACTTTCATTAGGAACAAGGGAATCATTGCTCTTCAAGGAACCAGTAAGCATGACAGGTATCTTGTCAATGCCAAAGCATTAAACCCTCTCTTAATCCCCTGAACCTGTCACAAGACCACATTATTCTCCCTGTATTTCATCACTATCAATGCTGAATGAGACCTGAGATGTGCTGTGCTAGTGTTTCACAAAGTATAATTCACAGAATAAAAAATATTAGGGATTCTGTGGTGAACCAAGATTGATACAAAGTTAGACCAGTGTACTGCAGATATCAGAGTAATGCTCATATGCATAGTGAATCTCCTAAAAGGGAGAAATTGTGCAATATTCTACTTACTTTGACTATAGAACTTTCTAAAAATGAGATTAATACTCCTTGGAACACATGATTAGGAAATGGCTAATAAATGGTATAATTGAAATGTGGGAGTTAAATAACTTGTTCAAGACCACAAAGCTATCCAGATAAACTAAATCTATGTTCTGGTTGTTGTTGTTCTTGTTCTGTACTGTTCAGGTCGGCCTTGAACTCACTATGTAGTGTAGGTTGGCTATTAGCTCTCAGTGATCCTTCTACCTCAGCCTTCTGAGTGCTGGATTTACAGGCATGCCACCACGCCCAGTTTCCTTGTTTCTTGACTCATGATAAGCTCCAAAGTGAAATAAGTAAATGAGCTTTGACCTGGAGGAAGGGCGATTGAAATATAGGTCTGAGGTTTGAACACAGCAGAACAGTCTATGGGTTAAAATATTGCAGAATTGATTCTTTGAGAATCCAACTTGAATTTTTTTATGATGAGATCATAAAGAATGAGGAATTCCTTTTACTAAGAAAAGTGTAATAGGGAAAGGACTTATGTTTACTTCCTAAGCCAAAATTATTAGAGAATTTCTAAGTTGTTAGAGTATAGCTACATATTGGGATTGCTAGATCAGTTTTCAGATACTATTTATTCTTTGTAGAAACATCTGAGCATTTATAGGTCTGCATTTGCCAGACATCTTTTAATATTAGAAATCTTGCTTTTTTAAAAGAAAGTTCACTAAGTTCAATTGGTGCCTTTATGTAGATTGATTTTAATTAAAGTATATCTGTCATTCATTTTTATGATCATGATTATTTTATAGGTGTAATCAGTTCTGCTATCAGTTTTTTAGTTTAATCTCACTTTTCTATAGTTATATTTATTTGTTATATATGTGTATCAGATATATCAGTGCTTATGCTTACCCAGATCACCTCTCAAGAGAGTTTTTTGTGTTGTACAGTCTGTGAGTGTAGCCATGAACATCTGCTAAAAGGACACGTCTCCACATAGCTCACAAGCCAGTGTGACCACACAGTAAAAACAGTTCACAAAAGAGAAAAGAACAACTCTTCCAGGATATTGCTTTTTATGTTTGTTTTTAGAGGAAATCATGGATTTGCCCATTTCTGTTACATGAATACTGGGAGAAGCTAAACAAAAGCATTACCAGGAAAAATAATTTTTAAACTAGACCTTAAGATGACCTCTACTTTAGTTCTGCCTGTTAACGTCTGTAGATAATTTAGAAAACTATGTGAATTCTCTGGGCTTGATTTATCTATATGTAAAAAATGAAGGTTTTTCTGATTTTTCCTTTTTATCTTCTAGAAATTTAATGATAAACAGTTCTAGGTTGTATGCTATAAGGCATAAATCAAACTGACTTGGTTTTTCCCTTTACCAAGGGAAAATACTAATATATTTATCATTCTCTAGAATCAAGTAACACTAATTACATACTTGTTGCATTAGTAGAGCTTCAGTTTTGAAAATTTCTGATTTAAAATCAACACAAAAGTATAAGACTTTTACACCAAATAAGATATGTACATCCATATTAACCATGTTCAGATAAAGAATTAGATACAGAGAAATAAAAGATTTCATTTTATTCATCAAGTATTATCTGTGATGAGATGCTATAATTAATAACTTATTATTTTGTATCAATATAGGTGAAGAAAACTGGTCTTGTGGTCGTGAAAAACATGAAAATTGTTGGTCTCCATTGTTCTAGTGAAGAGTTACATGCTGGGCAAATTGCACTTATTAAACATGGGTCAAGGCTGAAAAACTGTGATCTTTATTTTTCCAGAAAACCATGTTCTGCTTGTTTGAAAATGATTGTAAATGGTAAGTGCAGATAAGGCTTTGTTGGGGATTAAGAGCTTTTACTGAGAATAAATGGGAACATCTGGTCTAAATAACAGAGACATGATTTGGAAATATAAATACATGTCTGAAGACATTTGGCACTTCATGAGAAGAAGAGTTAGAAAACATGGTCTCAGACTCTGGTCTTAAATTCTGCCTACTAATTACCTAAGTGACCCTCAGTGAATTACTGTACTAAAGCTAGTCACTATCTCAAAGAAATCCCAGAATTTCAGAGGCTTAATACAGTAAACATCACCCCCCCTAATAGTCTATTACATGTGCTGCTGAGCAGCAGGCAGCTTTTCTCCATGTGACTGAGTCCTGCCCAGGCATCTTCTATCTTACTGCTGTTGTCATCCTTGCATCCTTGCTTGAATCCTCTGCATTCAGAAGGATCCTGAGAAAGAACAGAGACAGCATACCTTCTTAAAAACTTTGACCTGGGGTGCTGGGGATATAGCTCAAGTGATAGGGTACTTGTGTGGCACATGTGAGACCCTGGGTTTGATCTTCAGTGCCACAGGAAAAAAAATCCAACAAAATCCAGCCTGGAAGTCACATATCATTTTTATTTATTTCCATTGTGAAAACTATAAACCCTGGTTGGATGTCTGTCTCCCAATGACCACTGTATTATTTGAAAAGAAACACAATTTTTATTGTGTAACCATCCCCTCTGCCACACCAGTGTACTCACTATGCCTGTGCTTATGATTCTGTTTTGCAACCAGGTAAGTATGCAGAGCAGTCTATGACTAAAATGTGTATCATAGGGGGCCAGCCAAATAGCTCAGCGGATTAAAGTGCCTGTAAGCAGGCTCAGGGGCCAGGGGTTTGATCCCTGGGCCTGCCTGGCCAGCCCTGCCCCTGGGGCACCCTGAGATGGTAATCAAGACTGGGCATGGTGGTGTGTGCCTATAATCCCAGCTCTTGGGAGGCTGTAAACAGAAGGATCACGACAAGTCCGATCTAGTAGTGAGACCCTGAACACCCTGTAGACCCTGACCTAAAAAAAAAAAAAAAAAAAAAAAAAAAAGTATCATATATAGACAGTATGGTGGCTCAAGAAAAAACCCAAAAAGAAAAAGCTCACATGGTTCCTAGCTCATGTTACTTGGAAGCAAAAGCAACTTAGTGAACACATTGAGTACCGAATAAGTGATGTAGGCTGTAAGTGATATAAGCTTTCTAAGAACATTAAAATTGATTCTGCAGGTTGTTGTATTACAAAAAGATGTCATGTTACAAAAGCTGGATCTTAAAGTTTCTGGCATATAGGAGGAGGAGTTATTGCTTGTCAGGAGGCAAAGCACATCTAGAATCATCCAGTTGTAAGGAATAAGGTTTAGTATTTGAAATGGAAGATTATTCTTAGTAAAAACAGATGGATTGTAACAATAAATTGGGGATTTAGTAGAGATCTCTGAAAATCTGTATGGCCTCTGGGCTTTATCTTATGAAACTGAGTTCCTAGACATTTTTTTCAGAAGAGCTATTTTTTATTTATATCTAAGTCTTACAAGTATTTATCACATTTGTATTGAGGTTCATGTGTTGAGCTACATATAAAACTTCAGGAGGAAGAGTTATGCCATAGAAGCTTCCTGCCCTGCAAAAAAACATTTCAAGCAGATACATATCTATGATAGTGACTTGATTCTGTAATTCCTAACAGATAAAATATCACAGTAGTGGCATATTATTTTTTCTTTTTCCCAATTTACCAGGTAGACTGGGCAGTCACATGTGTTCAGTGGACTTTCAAGTGCTATTACAGATAATATAGAGCCAATATAGAGATTTTTGACTAGGATGTAAGATTTTTTGCTGTTGTTACTGAGCTGGCACAGGAGAAACTTAGAAGTTGAGAGCTTGAGAGTTATTGTATTAGTCAGGGTATAAAATAGGATTCAGATTGATATAGAAAGGAAAGAATGTGAAATAACCAAAACAAAGAAGAGGAATGGATAAAAAATGGCTGTGTCTTACCCTAAGTTGCCCATGTTGAAGTATCTTAATCACCTTACAGCTAAGAATTAAAGTAGGGAATTTAGGTCACACTACTGCTTGGTATCTGTAAAGCATTTCATCCTAGCAAGAGAGGAAGTCAGGAAGATCAGGAAAGACCTAAAGTAGAATTGTATTTATGTTGTTGCTAGACCTATATGTAAATAAAATTGCCCTGTTATTTTAGGCTTATGTATTGTTTAGCTAAGTTGGGAAGAGGGTATAACTGAACCATGCTGTAGCTGAATTACTTGAGTTATAATCACTATTACCTCAGTTAACCAAAGCAAAAATTTCCTAGCACAGTAGTTCTCAAAGTATGTACTCCTGAGGGTTCATGCAGTAAACACTATTTTTGCTACAGTCATAGTAATGGTAACAAGACAATGATGAAGGGCTGCCCAAATAGCTCAAAGGATTAAAGTGCCCACAACCAGGCACAGGGACTATGGGTTTGATCCCTGAGCCTGCCATGCCAGCCCCCCCCCCTGGGGGGGGGCATGCAGAGCTGGCAATTGAGACTGGGCGTGGTGGCATGTACCTGTAATTCCAGCTCTTGGGTGGCTATAAGCAGGCAGATCACTATGAGTCCAATCTAGTAGTGAGACCCTGACAACCCTGTAGACCCTTTCCTAAAATGCAAAAAAGACAATGATGAGTAGACCACCAGAGCTGCAACATGAAACAAAGCAGTGGTACCAAACTACTGGCAGTCACTGTGCTCTGCACAGCACTTGGAGTAAAAAAAGAACAACAAAACAGTTTCATGTAAAAATGTCCTGGATGAAATAGTAAATCCTAATTCTTCAGTGTACATCTTTTGTTTTGTTTTGTTGAGACAGAATCTCACTATGAAATTCAGTCTGACCTGAGCTCACTATTTAGTCCATGTTGGAATAAACTGTCATGATTTAGATATTTGGTAGATATTCCCTCAGAAATGAAGGGGGCCTCTCATTTTCAGGAAAATAATTGGCAGTAGTTATTATTAGTGATAAAATTGGAGCTTTTAGAGAAAATATTGGAATATCTGAAAATCATTATGAGCTTGACAGCTTCCCAGTATTCTTTTTGTGAGATTGGTGGTGATATCAATGAATGGTGTTTTTTTTATACTGTAAAATCAGTGCATCATTGTTTTTCAAATGACCAATACATTATGCTACAATATTATGTGTGAGTTAAAAGAGCCATTTTAAATGTAAGACAAACCAGGGGACTTAAGCATTGCAGTACAACAAATTTGTTGATAGGGTTTCAGATTTCATATTGTAACCTGTAAGAAACTATCCTTTGCTGAATGCACAGTGTCAAAGAAGAATATTCACTATTATCTGTTCATATACTTTTCAGCTACACACCCATATGATCCAAAATACCTTTCAAATATGTCAGTGAAAACAACCTATTTCAGTAGATTTGAAAACAGAAGCAAATTTGAGAAATCTGTTCTTTTCTATTAAGCCAGTTATTAAAGCTATCTGTGAAAATGTAAAACAAAGCCATTCTTTCTTTTTTTGGGGAATAATTTCTTTTCATAAAGCTAAGTTTATATTACTGTAAAATTGGCTCCTTAATGTTATTTCAAATGATTAAATATTTTAACATTTTGTTTTAATTTTATACTGCAGTAAAATCAGCAGATATACTATACATGAAAGATATTTGTTGTCCCCAATAATTTTGAATTTAATAGTATAGGGCTTGTATGTACCTAAGTGGTAGAGCACTTGCTAAGCATGTCTTGAGTTCCATCCAAGCACTACAAAAGCAAAACCAAAGCAGTGTCTTTAGAAAAAAAGTAAACATATAAAAGAATCAAGATCAAAAACATCTTGGCACCTCTGCTGTAGCATTTGCCTTTTTTCTTGGATCAGGATTATTGGGAACAACTAAGATGCTTAGATAAAATGTTTACCATCACTACTGGTTAGAAATTAGAGAACTCAGCAGACAAAGGGAAACTCCACAGCCAGGCAATGCCTCACCTGAACTATGAGGCCTTCAAATCTACTTTGCAGCCCAACCTCAGTGAGTCACAAGTAGCAGGAAGTATAGGGAAATATGTATTTTTTTACCCTCGAAATTTAGTTCATATATTACAAGGGTGAGACACCCTGTGGTCTGTCTGTTTGTTCATTTCAGAGCATGATAATAAAGTTAAGGTGAAATTGCATGAAATCTAACAAAAAAATCTCTGTTGTAAACTAATTCAAAAATACCTGGATATTTATGTATAAGACATGTTTATTGTTGAGACTCCAATACTAATTAAAATATTTTTTCACTTATATTTCTCTTTTGACTTGTCTGTTCATACCTTTTTATCTTTCTTAAGGCATTATTGTTCAATTTTTATGTGTTAATGAATTAAAGTATTTTCTGTACATTAAAGATTACCAACTTTTCCTCTGTCACATTTATTGAAAAAAGTTTCTTGTTTTGTCTTTATTGTTGTAGGCTTCTAAAAAATAGTATTTAGCTGGGCATGGTGACCATAAACCTATAACCCTAGCACTCTTGTGTGCTAAGGCAGAAACTTGCAAATTTGAGCCCAGGATGGGCAACCTAGTGAGATCCTGTTTCAGAATAAGAAAGAAAGAGAGAAAGTGGGGGGGAAGGGAGGGAGGTAGGAAGGAAGGAAGGAAGGAAGGAAGGAAGGAAGGAAGGAAGGAAGGAAGACAAGAGAGACAGACACAAAGACAGAAAGAAAGAGCAAGCAGGAGGGCGGGCTAGGGGTGTAATGGCACAAAGGGCCTGGAGTAAATTCCCACTACTACGAAAAATAAAATAATAGTATTGCTCTGTCACAATGATTTCAGCCTCACATAACAATTTTTCATTTTGTGATTTCTTTGTAGACAGTTTTGATAAGTATAGAAGTATAATAATTTGTTTAGTAATTCCCCTGTTGGTCAGCTAGCTTTTTTAAAAAATAAAGAATACAGACTAGCTAGGCATAGTGATATACTCCAGTATTACCATGACTTTGGGAGTCAGAGGCAGGAGGATTGCAAGTTCATGCCCAGTGTGAGCAACTTGATGACTTAATAAGACCCTGTCTCAAATTTTTATTTTTTATTTTTTAAAGATCATGGGATTTAACTCAGTGGGAAGACCCTAGGTTCAATTCCCAGTCCCAACAGAGCAAAATCCTCAAGAATGTTAAAAAAAAAATTAAAAAATTATATATGAGTGTGTGTGTGTGTGTGTGTGTGTGTGTGTGTGTGTGTGGTGTGTGTGATTTTTCCCTCTCACTGTAGAATATTTCTTGGAATGGCTTTCTAGAAATATTTTGAGTTACAGACAGGAACATTTTTAATCCAAAGATGAATTATTACTTCAAAACTTTCTATCAAGTGTTGACTAACAATCTAACAGCAGCCATGGTGCCATGAAAGATACTGGTATACAGTTTTAATGCTAGGCTTTGGGACTACACATAAGGTCAGCGATTTCACAAATGCCTTCCCAGAGGTTGGTTAACTTTCTTTCTTTTTTTTTTTTAATAGCACATGGTTTCTTTTATTTATTTATTTATTTATTTATTTATTTATTTATTTATTTTTTTTTTTGGTGGAACCGGGGGATTGAAATCAGGCCCTTGCGCTTGCCAGGGAAGCGCTTATTCCACTGAGCCATCTCCCTCCCCCCCCCCTTAACTTTCTTGAAAAGGTCAGACAGTAAACATTTTAGGTTTTGCAGAACATAAAGTGGCTATGGGACCTATTCATATCTGCCATGCAAAGGTAGCTAAAGACTATGAAATTAGCCAGGCCTAGTGATGCATGCCTGTGATCCTGGGACTCTGGAGGCTGAAGCAGGAGGATCACTGTAAGTTCAAGTCAAACCTGGGCCATATAATGAGTTCAAGGCTAGCTTGTACTACATAGCAAGACCAGGCCTCAATAGGACTGACTGAATGGATGTGTCTGTGTTCTAATAAAACTTTATTTATGGACACTGAAGTTTGAATTTTTCATAATTTCAGGTGCAATGAGATATTTGTTGTTGTTGTTTTTCTAATTAATGAAAAATGGCGGGTTGGGGATATACTTTAGCCAGAGCACTTGCTTGACCTCCATGAGGCCCTAGGTTCAAGCCTCAGCACCACCAAAGTAAAACAATCCATTTTTGTTTGTTTGTTTTTGCATTACTGGGGAGCAATCCATTTTTGACCCAGGAGCTGTGCAAAAACTGGCAGTGGTCTGGGTTTGGCCCTATTGGTAGTTACTTAATTGTTAGATTGTATATGTGAGTTGATATTAGATGTTTCTTGTATTGGGGCCTCAATAACAGTAACAGTTATAACAGTAGGGTAGATTTATCAAGAAAACTAACATTACCTTTTCTACTTTTTATTTCAGCTGGAGTTAACCGAATTTCATACTGGCCTGCTGATCCAGAAATAAGCTTGCTTACTGAGGGTTCTAGTTCTGAAGATGCAAAATTAGATGCCAAAGCAGTAGAGAGATTGAAGTCAAACAGCCGGGCCCATGTGTGTGTCTTACTCCAGCCTTTGGTGTGTGATATGGTGCAGTTTGTAGAGGAGACTTCTTATAAATGTGACTTTATTCAAAAAATTACAAAAACAGTGCCAGATGCTAACACTGACTTTTATTCTGAATGCAAACAAGAAAGAATAAAAGAATATGAAGTGGTATTTTTGGTTTCAAATGAAGAAATGCATAAGCAAATACTGATGACAATAGGTCTGGAGAACCTGTGTGAAAATCCATACTTTAGCAATTTAAGGGAAAATATGAAAGACGTTATCCTACTTTTGGCCACAGTAGCCTCCAGTGTGCCCAGCTTTAAACACTTCGGATTCTACTGTAGCAATCCAGAACAGATTAATGAAATTCACAATCAAAGTTTGCCACAAGAAATTGCAAGGCACTGCATGGTTCAGGCCAGGTTATTGGCTTATCGAACTGGTGAGTTAAGTGCTTAGTCATAAAGTGAGACTGATTTGTTGGGTTGTATTTGTCTCAAGTAAAGTGGTGTTTGTGTATGTAAAATTCATTTAAAGTTTTGCTGCTAATACAATGTAGAGAAATTAGTAAGACCTTGTGTAATAAACTTTCTTTGAGCAGTTTTGGGTTTCCTAGTGGCCTTATATTCACCACTACATTTATAATTTAGAGCCAGATTATCTGAGTACTTTCTGCTTCCATTTATGTACTTCACTCTTCATTGAGCATTCCATTAAAAAATGGGATGAAAAGAAAAGTGAAAACTACAGTCATTTATTTCTTATTAACTTCTTAATATTTTGTATGTGTTCAATAAAAATTTTTGGAAATCATAAAATTAAAAATACAAATACAAAATAATTGAATATCAAAGTAAATGCATGTATGCAGAGTTTTCCAATTGCTGGTATGTCTTGATTAGTAAGTTGAGAAATCAAATATTTTTATTATATTAATTTGTACATGTGGAAAAGGAAAATATGTGGGATTCTTTATTGTGTAAAATATTGTATCTATGTTCTAATTTTGGAACATTATTTTTATATCTTACTAGGTGTAATTTTTTTCAAAGTAGAATCAACACTTTTTAACATTCAACCTTGAATAAGTAGAAAAAAATACAGGAAAGAATCATAGAGTAAGACTGTTATCCCAAAAAAGGAGAGGAAGATCAGAAAATCTTCATAAAGGTGCCACTGGTCTATAAACAGACAACAAAAACCTTCGAAGTCAGTAGACTGGAAGATCTCAACTGACAGGATCAACATGGAAATTTTAAAAGATTTGCAGTTCCCTGCCCAGAGCTATTTCACTGTGCCCTAGGCCTATGGTTTTTTAAGAAGTCCTGAAAGGAATTATGACCTTCAGGAGGGTTGATAATCACTCAGTTCTGTAAAGAGATGACCCCAAAATAATTGTATATGAGCCTAATTTAATGAAACAGTTATTTTTACAGTATTAGGGAGTAGACCAATGGTTTTTACAATGAGCTACATCTCTAGCCAGCCCCTTTTTTATTTTTTATTTATTTTTATGTATCTTAGTATAGGATCTCACTTCATAGATCAGGCTTGTAGTGATCCTCCTGTTCTCAGCCTCCCAGGCACTGGGATTACAAGCATGCATCACCACCACCATGCCCAGTCTCAATTGCTGGCTCAGCACACTCCAGGGGCGGAGCTGGCACAGCACTCTGGGTATCAAACCCCAGCCACTGTGCTCTGCCTTAGCAGGCTCATTAGTCTGCTGAGCTATCTGTCCATCCCATTATTTTTTTATTTTGAGATAGGGTCTTGCTAAGTCAGTAACTTGCCTGGGCTGAGTTAGCACTTGTGATCCTTCCTCTTCCACTTTCCACACTGCTGGGATCACAGGTGTGTGCCACCATGTCCTGCTCAGGTTTTTGTATCATTATTCTCTTTGCTAATATCAGCTTTGCAAAGAAATTTTCTAAAAACCAGAAAAGTGATCAGCTCTTACAACTACAATTCCTTATTTGTCTTGTGATCAGAATTCAGCAGAGTTCTGCTTATGTTCCAGCATAAGATGAGAGATGTGCATCTGCTGTTTCACTTGAGCTCAGTAACTTGATGCTCAGGGAACATTTCATCTTACCATCTGTGATTCAGTGTTTAGATTGCAGCATATATAGAAAAAAGTTTGCATAAGTATGTCTGAGTAGATCTACTATGTAAATTTTGGATTATAAATTTATCCACTATTACTCTGCAGAGTTTTGTACATAAAGCTATGCTTATGCTCTTGATAGGCAATTGTAGAGATTTTCCAAAGGTTATTTTTTTGACAGTGGATGATTTTTATTTGTTTGTTTGTTTATTTATTTATTTAGCTTGGAACTCCAATCCTGAATAAGATGCAATCAACTATTTGTATTCTGCTCTACTCTGAGCTCTTCAAGGGAAGAAACTATGTCCTCCTAATCATCACTTTATTGTTTGTTTGTTTTTGTTTTTAGCACTAATCAGTCTGTATTTAATTTTGTCTTTTTGAGACAGGGTTTTGCTGTGCAGTTTAGGCTGGCCTTGAACTCATTTTGTACCTCAGGCTGGCCTTGAACTCACAGTAGTCCTGCCTCAGCATCTTGAGTGCTGAGATTACAGGTGTGCACTACAAAACCCAGCTAATCAGTGTGTGTTCAGTGGAAATCTATACCAAAAGAGAAATGGTCCATAATTCTTAATCTAAAATACATGAGGCCAAATGAAAAGGATTCAGAATTTTACCTTCTATTTTAAGAATTTTACTTTCTATTTAAGAAGGTAATATGATGCATAAACTATATAGTACTCCTAGTGAAGTTTAGGACAAAACCTATAATTAAATGAATTAGAACATATGGGGTAAAATGTGTAAATATTTGTGCTAAACAGAATGCTTAATAAATACACATTTTTCCTTTTTTTTTTTTTTTTTTTCCTGTTTTGGTGGTGCTAAGGATCAAACCCAGAGCCTTGTATGTTAATACAAGTGCTTTACCTCTGAGCTGTGTTCTCAGCTCCTCCACAATTTTAATGTCACCTGTATCATTTTTAAAATTCACTGTGTGAACTTAGGTTTATTTTGGATTTCCAGTCTTTTCCTTTGATCTTCTCTACTTCTAGGTAAAGCCCATGTCATTATAATTAGAGATAGTATTAAAGCTTTAATATGCCAGAAAGGGAATGTTATGAATAACAGTATGAGTTGGGATTGGCTGTAAATAAGTACACTAAACTATTGAAAAAAGTTGATACAAAGGATTCCAAATAGACTTTGGACTTGTAATTCTTTATTGATAATAAAAATAATGAATGATAATTAAATAATAAATGATAATTGGACACTTACTACAATACCATGCTCAGAGCTAGAATATATATATTCTATATATATTCTATATATATTCTAGCTCAGAGCTAGAATATATATATATAGTTTAACACTGGAAAACAGCCAGATGGATAGCCTATGATATAATGTGCTTCCAGTTACTCAGGTTTTTAATTTTACACTGCAGTAGTATCTTGGTACACACTGTTAATTGGTTTCTGGAGACCAACTAACAAACATTGTTTTAGCTGGAGTAGGCAGCCAGTCAAGAGAGATGCAACACTGACAACCGGAATCCAGAAGTTTTGATGCAAAGGGTCTGAGCAAACACTGTTGTGACCACAAGATGAGGGGCTAAAATAGTCCTGTGTGTGCTCTGGAACCATGGTCTATGACTTTCACTCACCAGAGAGCCCAGGAACTGGCTCTGATCAGAAGTGACCATAAGCAAAGTGACTTTTTTCTTTCAAGTTGTACAGAGAAAACCCAGTGAGTAACCAGATTATGGAGAGCATTTTGTAAGAATTACAGATATAAAAAGATTTTGAGAAATGACTTGCTATCAGACTTGGGGCTAAGGTGAAATTGATTCTATTTCATGTGGATAAAAAAGTATTTCATGTGGATAAAAAGAATATTCTCTTGATGTAGCTAACCTTTGCTAAGCAGTAAGATGTCTGCTGATGCACAAATCACATCCTGACAAGGTTTAGCTTGTCCCCCAAAAAACAGGAAAAGTGACTCCTGAGACTAAAATCATAATACAAAAAATGTTTAGGGTTGGTGTAGGAAAGGGGACTCAACATGAACAATTTATATTTTAGTTTTTCATTTGTCCCTTTCTGATTTAGACACATGTTGAGTACAAGATTACTAAGGTTTTGGTTTTGTAGGCAAATACAGTTTAATGTTTATAATTTTTGCCACTTGCCTTAGAAATTGAGTATAAAGCCATTGAAGTGTATTCTTTTCCCTGCACTTTAAATTCTAAAGGTCTAGGAAAGAATAAAACTTTTACACCAAAATCTCTTTTCCTCCACACTACAGAAGGCAGTTGTCGAGTATACCCTGCCCCTCAATATCTCTTTCAGCTTCAGAACATAGCCCACAAGTAATGTTTCTTTGTCATTGTTCTCCTGCCCCACCCAGGTTGGGGACTGATGTTTCCCTCACCACCAGATATACAGCTTCTCATAGTACTTGGCACACCTGGGGCACTGGGTGAATGCAAATCTTTATTATGGAATTCTAAATGTCAAAGGGACAGGAGGAGGAAGAGGAAGAGGAGGAGGAGGAGGAGGAAGAAGAAAGGCAAATAGAAAGGCAAAAAGGGCATAGGGGACTAAATCTTAATTTCTGTGTTTTCTTATGTAGAAATGAAAATTTTAGCCACTTTAAGTAAAAAATAGTATATGAATGCTTTGTAGTATAGTATTGAAAGTCTGACCATACTTGAATGGGAGATGGAAAATTTCCTTACATTATCAGAACATTTTTTTTTTTTTTTTTTTGTCTTTCTGAAACAGGGTTTCACTATACAGTTCAGACTGGCCTTGAACTCACATTGAACTCACAATGACCCTCATATCTCAGCCTCCCAAATGCTAGGATTATAAGTATGTACCACCATGCCCAACAGAACTTTTAAAAAATTAACTTATTGATAGGTTTTTAATCCTAGTTTTTAAAACAATAGTGGCAAAAACTTTTACTAGAAAAATTTGTTTTTATATATGTTATCCTTTAATAGACTAATTTTTAGGAAATTGGAGGTAAAGGATAGTTTCACTTAATCCTTACCAGTATGAAAATGTCGTAGGGTAAGTTTACAGATAGAATGACTCTTCCTTTCTTTATGTAAATAGTAGAAAAGTTTACAGATGACTCTTCCTTTCTTTATGTAAATAGTAGAAAAAGTAGATCTTTAATAGGTAGAATTTTTATTTGTTTAAAAATTTTTCTGTTTCAGAATAATTGTTTTAAGAAGTATAGTCTTGTTGCAAACATTCTGGCTCTATGGAGACTAATCTTAGTCTAGAACTTCTGCCAGTTGATTTAGAAGCGAGCATGTTAGGAGACTAAGTGGCATTTTTTCCTTCTCACAAAGTTGAAGGTCATGGATAGGTCAGCATTTTATTCAAGTCAAAACTTCCTTCATGTACCTTTCAGCTATTGATGTAAAAGTATATAACACTTTATTTATATTAAAAGTTTGAACTTATTTCTTAGCAAGAACATTTCTATAAAATATATTTCTAAGATTAGAATATAAGAAATGATAGACAAATTTGATTGTTGCAAATGGTTATTAAACTAAATCGTTAGTTCAGAAATGTTTTAAGAAATTCAATTGCATCAGCTATTAGAAATACTTGTTTTAGATAGCCAGGCATGGTGGCATGCACTTCTAATCCTAGTATTTGAGAGACTGAGGCAAGAAGGTTGCTATGAGTTTGAGAACTACATAGTACTGTCTCAAAAGAAAAAAAACAACAAAAACCAAAATCCAAAGTAATCATTTGCAACTGACATGATAGTGGAAAATCAGTGAAGTTGTACTCAGTTCTGGTTACTACTTTGAATTTGTCTGACTGCCATTTAGTGGTCTTCACATGTACAGCATGAGTGACCCTATCTACTTATTTGGTTCCTAGCTCCTATATTCCATACTTAGAAGTATTTAAATCTTTCATGTAATGAATGAGGATATCAAGAATTGCTGCTACTTTTATAAAATATGTTTCAGTAAGTAGTGTGTTCTACATTTTGGGGAAAAATGCTTCTAAAACTAACTGATCATTCATTGATTTTTATACTCAGTTCAGTATCTTATTTTGCAGAGGATCATAAAACAGGAGTTGGAGCAGTCATTTGGGCAGAAGGGAAATCTGTAAGTATGAAAATAATTCTTTAAGTATTTAACCTGAATTTTGTTTAAATGTAATTAATTCTTCAATGCAGTGAATTTTTTTTTTTTTTTTTTTTTTGAAATGAGGTCTTGCTGTGTTGCCTAGGCTGGGGTGCAGATAAGTACAGTCAGGAGTATGCTAAAGGGGTATCCACAGCGCTAGATGACTGCTGTACCCTGCATCATTAGGGAGTGAGATGGTGACTGCTGCTAAGGTAATTAATCCTCCTGTGTGCACCTCCCAAGTAATTGGCACTACAGGTTCATGCTGCCAGGCCTAGCCATTCATTGTGCTGGTTTTTTTGTTTTTGTTTTGTGGAGCTGGGGATTGAACTCAGGCCTTTGTGCTTGCCAGGGAAGCACTTATCATTGTGCTGTTTTGAAGGATTTTTTTTTTTTAATTGCTCAGGATGCCTTAAGCTCATGTCTGGTAAGGCATGAGGATCTGGGGATTGAACCACAGAATCCTGAGCCTGACTGCTTTGCTTAAGCAGGTACTTAAACAACTGAACTAATGGGCAGGCCCCCACATTGTGCTTTTTTGGACTGTTAGAGTTTAATTTTTTTTATTGGTGCATTTGTTAAATTCTATAGACATTTGCTCATTTCTCCAACAGTTTGTTAGATAGATTCACCCATTTAGCAAACATTTATTAGACACCTATATGCACTGTGCCACGGTGAACATTAGAAATCTAAAGATCACACATTCTGCCTTTCATGGCCTCATATCTTATGAAAGAGAAGTAAAAGAAGGACTCATCTATAAGTGAAATTGTAATTAGTACTGTGAAAAGGTAGAAGAGGACCCCTGCTGTCCTTGGAAAATTGAGTGACATATTCTTGGCAGTGGTAGTGGGTTCCTAGTCTTGAAGAATGAGTAGGAGTTATCAGAGCAACTTAGGAAAATGAGAAGGATAATATTCTAAAGTAGAAAGTGAGAGAAAATATGGTAAATTACAGTGATGTAGCATACTGAGGTCTAGGGTCCTGTGTCCAGTAGAGTGGGCAAAAGTTGTACTGACCATGAAGGACATTGCAGAGCATGTAAAGAGTGGTCCATATCCTTTACGCAGTACACAACAGTGTACTGTCTCAGCCCTCACCAGTAGAAATTAAAGGCAAGCCACACACATGACTTTACATTTTCTAGGAGTGGTACTAAAGAAAATAGGTGTAGTAATATATAACTGACTAGAATATGAGCCTAAATTTTGCTTCAGAGCAAGTCTTTTGACTGTTTATTTCAGTGTGTTACAAGTTCTTCAAATTCAACCTTCCTAATAAATCAGGTAATCTCTTTTGCTAACCTGCTCCTTCAACAGTCACCGTCTCACTCTCTGATGCTGGACGATACAGGCAGTCGTCTATTGCTGTGGACCCTGCCTTCAGGATATTTCTTGATGTTACTTATCTGTATCCCAGCTGTTAACTCCTACCGGAGTCAGTTCCTCTGGCAGCAATTCTGTACTGGTCATTTGTGACACTCATCATAGTTAAAGCTGTGTCCAATGTCCAGACTCTTCACTGCTCCTGATAAACAGTTTGTGAAGACAGGATTCTGTTTTACAGCTGTATTATCAGCACCTCACACTGGTCTGGCCTTTGGTTTGTGCTTCTCTGAATGCTTAGCAGCTGGTTTAGGATCTGGTTCTTAACTTTGTGGAGAACTTGACATCAGGAGAGTGTGGTGGTACATTTCAGGCCAGCCTGTGCTGCATAGTGGTTTCAAGATCAGTTTGAACTATAAAGTGTGACTCTGTCTAATCAAAAAAAATAAGAAAACAGTGTAGGGAAGCTAGATGGTAAAGTGGGAAGACACATGGTCTTTAAAGAAAGCAACCTGGGCTTGAACCAGGCTATGTTCCTTAATAGCTTTGTGATCTTGAACAAATTAATCTCTCTTGGCCTCAGTTGCCTTATCTATAAAATGGGGATAATAATAGTGCCACTCTCTAAGTTACTTCAAGGATTGAATAAATAAAATAGTGCATATGGACTATATTGGAATATTTTTGCTGAATTCATGCACCTACAATATTTAAATGACAATGGAATACCCTTCTCTGACAAAACTAAACAAAAAGGGGGGATACAAATAAGCGACCATTTGGTATCTGTATATTCAAAATAGGATAGATATACAGCTGCATTCTCTTAATTCAATGAATAGAGAGATTTGTTCTAATAGTGTTTGTGGACAGGATATCATGTCTGCATCTTGAACAATGAATAACCACTAAGACAACAATATACAATGCATTAATTATTGAAACTGTGCTAGTAATTGGTTTTGAAACTGTCTCATTGCTATTTATTTCTTAATAAAATTATTTAAAAATGAATTATATAATAATGCATATGAACTTAGCATGATGTTTCACATTTGGTGAGTGCTAAAGAAAAGTTTATTAATGCAATAATATTTTACTCAAAAGTTTTGTTGGCAAATCACACAATTTTTTATTTAACACATTAAGTTATTACACTAATGAGTCTGTTGATATCAAACAGTTATACTTTATCATTTATAAAATGTCATCCTAATAGTTGATAATGCATTTATATTAATAATACATCATTAATAAAGAGAAGTAACAGAGCTACTGAAGTAAAAAGTTTTATGTATATAAATGTATGGCTCAATAAATATTGAAGAGTAAGGGAAAGTTTGTTTTTATTTTCTGACTGGATCATAATAGCATGTTTTCAGCTCAATAGCAAAGATTATCCAAGGGTCAGCCAGGCCTGCTGTGCCAGCCCCACTGGGTGTGGTGGCGCACGCCTGTAATCTAGCATTTGGGAGTCTGAAAACAGAGTATCGCTACAAGTCTGATCTGTGTAGTGAGACCCTGTAGACTCTGCACTAAATACAAAACAAACAAAGAATATCGAGATATTTTAAATTTTTCTGACTTGTTAACCAGTAGCCATCACTGAATATAAGAAATTAGCAGTCACTAAGTACATGCTATGTATATCAGTCTAGCATGTGACTTAAAGGGATAGAAAAAAGTATAAAATATTGTTTCTATTCTCTACAATTTTATAACCTATATGAAGAGAAATTAGGTAAGCAAATTTGTGAGTTAAGAAAGATAGTAATTTGATTAACTGCTAAAACTAAAGATAGCCTGGAAATTATAGAGAGTTGATTAGCTTCCTTAGAAATAAGATCTGACAAAGTGTCTCACTTTTCTAATTGTAGACAAAATACCGATGGCCAAAGTTAAGGGAGAAAAGGTTTATTTAGCTCACAGTTTGTAGAGGTTTTAGTCCATATCCAGCTGGGCCCAAGGCAGAGTGACTTGGCAGAGGGGCATTGCAAAGGAGAAACAGTTCATGGCAGCAGAAGATAGCAAAAGTAACGGGAGAAATAGGCAAACCTTTTCTGTCCCTTATGTTATATGCAGGCTACCTGCCCTCGGATGGGTATAGAACTCACACCCTTTATCCCAGCACTGGACTATGATTCAATCATAAACTCTAGATTCAGCCACCTCTGAAACCCCCTTCCTATGCCTGCATGAGGCTTTGCAGGGAGAACTAGACATAAACTATAACACAAGGCCACACTGCAGTACAAGGATCTAGTATTATATTTTTTGATGGTTCAGTTTGTCATAGGAATAGAATCAATATTCATTATACAAATTATGACAGCAAGATTAAAAATACATTGCACCCAGGCATGGAGGCATTCACTTATATCCCAGCTACTTGGGAGACTGAGGCAGGAGGATCACAAGTTTCAGATGAGCCTTAGTTTGAGAAGAAACAATTTAGTGAGACCCTGTTTCAAGATTAAAAAGAAAAAGTGGGGAGAAGCTAGGGATATAACTTGGTAGAATACTTGCCTAGCATATATAAGTTCATGTTCACTCCCAGCACCACCCTTTGCCCCTAAAAACTATGAAGTGCTTTTCAGAGTATTGACACTAACTGTAGTGGTCTGCTCACTTTTGTAGAGAAGTTGTGATGGAACCGGTGCTATGTACTTCATAGGATGTGGCTACAATGCCTTTCCTGTCGGATCTGAGTATGCGGACTTCCCTCATATGGATGATAAGCAGAAAGACAGAGAAATAAGGAAGTTCAGATACATTGTACATGCAGAACAGAATGCCTTGACATTTAGGTATGGTTTTTATATATATTTTCTTCAAGATGTAGCAAAGGTTAGTTGAAATTAGTTTTCTTGTTGTTGTAATTTATTTCCTTTTTTCAAACTCCAAGAAATACTGTTTTCAGAAGTATAATTTTGGCAAAATTTGGATCTGAGGCCATTGTCACAGCTTCTCTAAGGTCTTTTAACACATTGAGCAAAGCTTTTTATTTTTCTTCCTTCTCTCTCCAATATGAAATTACTGAAAGATTTTCCATAGGATCTTCTTCATTCTCTCATACATTTGGAAGTTAATATTACCTTCCTTTTCTAAATCTAGAGCACATGTATTTATGAATATCAGGTTTTATTATGAATCAAATTGCTTCAAAAGAGCTTTTGTTATAACTGGTAGTACCTCCTACTAATACTAATTTAGGTCACTTCTCAGCATGTACCATTCAAAAGTGAGGTCAGAGGATTAAAAAACCAAGTAAAGGGCACCAGCCAAATAGATCAGCATATTAAAGCTCCTGCTTAGGCAGAGCACTGAGGCTGTGGTTAGAGGCTGTGGTTAGATGAAGCATGCTGTGCTGCCCCCGCCCTCCAGGGCAAGACAATGATTGAGACTGGGATTGGTGGAGTGAGCCTATAATCCCAGCTCTTTGGGAGGCTGAACAGAGGCGGATCACTAACAGTCGATCTGAGTCCAATCTACATAATGAGACCCTGAGACCCTATAGACCCTTACTTAAAAAAAAAAAAAAGTAAGACATGGCTTCTGTTCTTAGGGCCCTTCTGATACAATAAGGTCATAGATTGCATCTGCCTAACAAGTGTATTCTAAGGGAGAGGTGAGTACCACGTGCTGAGGACCTTCAGAGGTGCTGTGGCCAAAAGAGGGAATGTAAGGGAAAACTGTATGGAGAACTGGCATTTGAACTGAACTTTTTTTTTTCATTTTATTTATTTATTTATTAAGTGATATAGAATTTTACTTATAATAATATGAATTTCATGGTATTTGTTGTAATTCACAGTGTAGTCTTCCAACTAATTGTTCATATTAACAGGTATATGCATGCAAAATTGTACAATGAAAGAAATATATAAGAAATTAAGGGACTGGGGAAATGGCTCAGTGAAATAAGCGCTTCCCTGGCAAGTGCAAGGGCCTGAGCTCAATCCTCGGTTCCACCCAAAAAAAAAAAAAAAAGAAAAAAAAAAGAAATTAAGAAAAGAAAAAGCACAAACAATTGAAAAAAGGAGAAAAAACAAATTAAGCATCAATTGCTCCTTTCCGTAGTCCAGCAGAAATCCACAGTACAGTTGTCCAAACCATTCTTCTTACATACCAGGAAAGATTTCCTTCCCTACTCCCTCTTTAGTCCTCCTCAACTCAGTAATTTCTTCCTTTTGAATAGGTTGATTCTTTTTTCCTAATATGTATTATAGCCTTAAGATTTTAGTTTTTCTTTGAGGTTGAACTGAACTTTAAAGTCTTGCTAGCATTGTGGCAAGTGGAGATGTTCGTTGAAGGGAAGACCGTTCTTGCTTTGAACATAAGCTGTAGTCCAAAGGTAGGAATATACCTTGCGTGTTGGAAGCATGTGTATCCCAGTAAGCTGGAACATGGACACATGGTACCTACAGCTAACTTGGATAGGCTAGGACTACACAGTAGAGGACTTTGATGTGGATTCCATGCAGTTGGCAGTGGGGAAATGGAGTTGCACTGATAGTCATATTCGTAGATTGCTTAGGTAGTAGGTGTATTGTTTGAACAAAGTAGATGTGTAAAATTCTGATGCTCTAGTACACATGGACAGAAATGAGATCTCAACTAGAGAGATGCGTATGGAAGGTAGAGAACTAAAGATAGCTGGTGCAGATCACAGAACCTGGAATTTTAATCCTTGAATCCTCAAATGAGAGCCTTCCTTAGTCCTAAACTACTGCCAACATGCAAAATTTCTCTAAAAGTCCCATCTTTTATCCTTCTCCTCATTGCAAGTTACCTTGCTTCATTTTGTACAGAAGTATGAGTATGTCACATATGTTAAATAAAATTCTATAGTAAGGAAAGATAAATATAAATCAAAGTAGAGATTTATTATTAATTTACTACTTTAATCGTCTTTAAATGTCCTATAGGTACCAATTATAGCTATGTCTCTTGACTGCAATGATGATTTAATGTCCTAGTCAGACATGGTTAGCTCCCAAGAAACTTTAACCCCAATTTTGTAGTGTTGTAGAGAAATGTGTATTTACAAATCATTGCCTCCCCCGACTGGTAACTGAGTCCAGCAAGCATGCTAAGCAAACATACTAAGCAAGCACTCTACTAGAGAGCTACATCCCCAGCCCTTTTAAAACATTTTTAAAAGTTTGAAACATAGTCCTGCTAAATTGTCCATGCTATCCTTAAATGTGTGATCCTCCTGCCTCAGCCTCCCAGGTATCTAGGATTATAGGCATGCAACACTATGCCAGGCTATATCCAACACTATGTCCCCTCCCCTTCCCTCTCTCCTTTTTTCTTCCTCTACTTTTCCTCTCTTCTCCCTTTCTGCCTCCCACTGTTCTCTGTCTCTTTGTTAGTGTTTACTTTGGAATGTGATATTGAACATAACTGCTGTAATGCCAATGCTTTTGAATCAATAAATGAATTTTAGTTATAATAATTGCCATTTTTGCATATTTTGAAATTCACTAATCCAGCGAGAAAAGGTCTGATGATTATTTATATGTTGTAAATTTATAATTTATATGTTGTAAATCTGTTCAAAGAGCTTAAATTTAACTCATGACAATTACTCTGAAATAACTTACCCTTACAGTGACTAATTTTGGAATATTTTGTAAATTTTTATAGATGTCAAGAAATAAAGCCAGAAGAAAGAAGTATGATTTTTGTGACCAAGTGCCCATGTGATGAATGTGTACCTTTAATTAAAGGTGCAGGCATAAAGCAAATCTATGCAGGGGATGTAGATGTTGGAAAAAAGAAAGCAGACATCTCTTACATGAGGTTTGGTGAACTTGAAGGTGTTGGCAAGTTTACAGTAAGTAGATGCGTTTTTTCTAATTGTACTTCCTATAATGTTGTTTAGCATCCAGTCACATATTATAAATTAGTGGTTTTTACCCTTTTAAAGAATTTCAGCAAACTATTATTGAATTTATTTGTATTTGCAAACACTTACCTGACTAAATGTTCAGCTAAGGATCTCTGCCTTACCAATTTTAGGTCTTGTAGAGCTGTGCATCAACTTTGCATATCTTGAGCCGGTGGATTCTTTGGTGCTATCTGGTGATTGATAATAAAACAAGCTCTGATCCACCAGTTTTTCCTTACTTTCCATTTTGGCTTAGAAAGTAGAGGCAAAAATAGTTTAAGATCATCCAAAATATGGGAACACCCACATAGATACATACACACACACACACACACACACACACACTTATAAAAAAATCAGCCTCATATCCATCAACTTCAAAATCTTAGAACATGGTAATATGTATAGATCTTTATGCCAGATTAGCACAAATGGCCCCTAGTATAATTTCTTTTCTTAAAATTTTTTATTCATTTTAATGAGGAAAAAATACCAATGAAACAGTTTCAAAACAGGGTTAGTAGGACAGTTACAATGACTAATATGTTGCATATTGTTGTCTTCATAGTAGTTATCCAGAGGACAAGATGCAGACATGATATCTTGTCTAAACAATATAAATACAAAGCTTGCTTCTCATTGAACTAATAGAAGGTAGCTGTATATCCTAACTACTTTGTATATACATGTATTTTTTTTCACTATAATATGGTCCTTTGTTTTTTTTTTTTTTTAAATATTTATTTATTTTTATTTATTACATTTATTTATTGTGTGTGTGTGTGGCCAGCTCAGCCCACCAGGGGGCGGGGCTGGCTGGCATGTGGTGCTGGGGATCGAACCGTGGTCCCTGTGCTTCGCCAAGCTTGATTCAAGTAGGTGCTTTAGACCACTGAGCCATCTCTCCAGCCCCCTAATATGGTCCTTTGTTTTTATCCCTTTTTTGTTTTGTTTTGTCAGAGATGGGTGTTCTGTTGTTAGAGAAGCTATATTTGGAGAAATCTTTAAAGGATCTTTTCATACTTGATGCCAGTTCAAATATTGTGGGTACTTGAATTCAGCAAAATAACCCAATATAGTCCAATAGTCCATAATAGTAGTAGGTTATCAGCAGAACTGGCAACCAATTTCTAATAAAGTCCTTCTTCCTAACTGAAACCTTCTGAGAAACAACTTCGTTACACTCCTACCAGCATTCTAGTCTTACAACTTCTAAAATCTCAAGCAGAATCATCATCATCCTACTGTGCTTATAGCATTGTAGGGCTTCTTCAAACCTTTCCAATTCCTCCTGCAACCAGTTTTATATTGTCAGGTGTAGTCACAGCAATAACTCCACATCTCTGGTACCAATTTTCTGTGTTTGCTCATCTCTGAGACACAAAACCCAGCTCTCATAATTTTAAAAAAAGTGAGATATAATTTGGCTCATGGTTTTAGGAGATTCACTACATGGTCAGCTGGCAGAAACATCATGTTGGAAGAGTATAACAAAACAAAACTGTTTAATTTTTGGTGGCTAGTAAGCAGAGAAGGGAAAAGTTTGTGTGAGAAAAGAGGACATAGATAGATCTCCATGACCCACCCAGACACCCCAGAAGTGTGCGCTGCTAATCCTCTGGGAAGCTCTTAAGTCAATCAAGTTGGTAACCCACCTTCCACCTTTTTTTTCCCCAGAAGTGTGCGCTGCTAATCCTCTGGGAAGCTCTTAAGTCAATCAAGTTGGTAACCTACTTTCCACCTTTTTTTCCTCTATTCTTGTGAAGATTAGTTCTTAGTTCCCTTTTCTATCATCTTGTCTGGCTTGAAATAATATATACAGTACATGGTTAGCTAAATGCCTTGTTTTATAAATACCAGTAATTAACCTAAATTAGTATTTGCTCTTACCAGCATAGGAGAGTCAATAAATTTGATACTTGCTTTTAATATTAAATTGAATTGAAATTTATGTTGCTTGAAAAGTTTTTGCTTTACTTTTTATTTGTAAACTATAAACCTTCAGATACATGATCCAGTCCTATCCTTGAGATAAATTGTGTTGTCAAAAACTAGGTTAGATTTGGGCAACACTGCTTTAAAGACTAAGTCTTATCAGTATATATCCATGTGCAATTATTCAGAAATATATAGATTGTTCTGTATTAGGTTGTATTTTTTGAAATTATGAGCACAATTATGAACATAATTATGAATATTATGGTTGTAGAATAGGAAAACAAAAATAATTTTCATTATCCCATAACTCATAGATACTATTAATATGTTGCTGTATTTCTATATTCAAAAATTACTTTTAGTAATAATACAATATCCCAGCACATGGACTTAATTTACTTAATCATTTCCCTATTATTGGATCTCTAGATTGTTTCTAAGTTTTTCATTAGAAAGTAACATTTTTTTAGTTCTGGGGATCAAGCTCAGGACCTTGCACTTGGCAGGCAGGCACTTATGCTGCTGAACTATCTCCCTAGCCCTAGAAAATAACTTTTTATAAATATTTTTTAAGTTATTTTTGAATTCAGCCAATTTTGAAAAAACTATGGCTGCATGAAGCTTTGGGGGACCATCTAGACACAAGCCATAACACATGAGTATGCACATAGCACTGTTGTATGATACTTTTAACTTTTGGGAAGATATCTAGAAGGAGCATAGTTGGGTCAAATGTAACCTGTAGTTTTGGTTTTTTAAGGGCTGGCGAGATAGCTCGGCAGACTAAACACCTGCTTAGGCAAGCACAGGGATGAGGGTTCAATTCTGGCACCATATGCTATGCCTGCTCCACCTCCAGGTGCACTGAGCCAGCCACCAAGTCTGGGCATGGTGGTGCATGCCTGTAATTTCAGTGCTGGGGAGGCTGAAAGCACGAGAATCACTGTGAGTTCGAACTGTAAAGTGAGACCCAGTATCAAATACAAAAAAAAAAAAAGAAAGAAATATGCAAACTGGTTTCCATACTGGTTTCCATAGTGATTATATCAGTTTTCATTCCTACCAACAGTAGAAAAGGGTTCCTTTTTCACACCATTTGTTATTGGTTGATTTCTTGATGACTATTTTTAAATGTAAAGTTGAAATCATTTGTTCTTATTTTCTCTGTTCAAATGAATAGATTTTAGTGGTGCAGTATGTTTCAAAACATACAATACTTCTTTTTATTTTTATTATTTTTATTCTTTTTTTTTTTTTTTTTGGTGGAACCAGGGATTGAACTCAGACCCTTGCACTTGCCAAGGAAACACTTATTCCACTGAGCCATCTCCCCAGCTCCAAAACTTCTTTTTAAAAGAAAATTTCTAATATAACTTCCCATCCCTTGTTAGTCTTTTCTTGGTACTAATCCTAGCCATACCATTTCTAAAAGTGGCCACAAGTCTAAGGGTTTCTGTGCATGGTACAATATTTGTCATGTTATTTCATTCCACCTCAAGATGTTAACTAGTTAATCTGATGAAATAATTGATGTTTATGGAAGAAACTCACAGCTTATTAGTGCTTAATTGTGTCTTTCTGGAGACAGTGGCTCTCTAGAGCTTTTTTTGTCAAGTCATTAGTGATTCAGATAAAGATTTCAACCAGGTAAGAAAGGAAGGAAAAGCTGTACTAGGAATACTGAGGACACCCTTCCCCGACCCCACTCCAGTCCTCAGATGCCCATTCCTTTGAGAGTTTGAGTTGGAATACTGTAACCATAAGAAATGTATGCTGTGTGGCAGATGATATGATAGGTAATATTATATAAAGTCATATGGCATAAATGAGTTTTCTGTAATCATATTAAATAGTAAGATAATATTTGTCATCTTTTTATTCCTTAATACCAAGGCCTTCTTCAGCTATTATAACATTTGATAGAACCTACAGATAGGCTATAATGTTTTAAAAATACTGTCGTATTAGGCATGGACAAGCCCAGGTTCTGGTTCCATCACTGTCTTGTGTGTAACCAGGAACAGATCACTGCAGGTCTCTAAACCTTCCATTTTCTTAACCATGAAATGAATATAGGGCAGGAGAGATAACTCAGTAGAATAAGCTCTTGCCTGGCAAGCATAAGGGCCTGAGTTCAATCCCCAGTTCACCAAAAAAAAAAAAAAAAAAAAAAAAAAGAAAGAAAGAAAGAAATGAATGTAAAGAATCATTGATCAGTACTTCTATAAGGAGAATATTGATTTTGATCCCAGAAGCCACACCACTCAGGATCATTCAGGGTGGCATTCTTACAGCATTGTTGATATGGACATGATATCTCCATTTTCTTATATTGTTTAAAGATGTTTTGATATTTAAAGGCAAAATGCTGAAGTGCTATTCATGAATCATTAAAATATATAAATAAAATATTTGTACTCTCTTACAGTGGCAGCTGAATCCATCTGAAGTTTATGGTTTTGAAAAAAATGATCCTGAAAGGAGAGACAGTAAGTATTTATAAGTCCCAAATGTAGATTAATTTTGTTGCTGAGAAAAATAGATGTGAATGTTAAAGATCAGATGATATAAATTGCTGTGTTAATAGATGGAGCATATTCTTTTTACAGGTTAGATTTGTGCCTATTTGTGAATGTTTGTTTACCTACTATATGCAAGGTACTATGAAAGTGCTAGTAATTCTGTTAAATCTGCAGTTTAATCCAAATGATTGTGTACAAATTGAATTTATAAGTAAAAGTTTTTATGAATAAGTAAACAACAATACTCTTCTATGCAAAAACAGTCTGAGAAAAAATATACATATTCTTGTAGAATAAAGCCACATATAGTTAGGTTTATCAGAGAATAGAAACATGGGTATTTTAATATTCTAAGAATAATCAAGTCCTAGCCCAGGTCCGGTGAGTGTGTGGGAGAGCTTCCTGCTACCCTGCGCCGGCAGGACCTATTACTGGTCCCAGCCCAGGCTCAGCATGGGTGAGACCCTCTTCCACCTTCTTGGGACGCCCCTCACCACTCCGCAGCACCTCCCCCACCCCACCCGCCCAGTAGGAATTTCTGCCATGTTCCGGGAACCCCCAAACCCAGTCCTAGCCCAGGCCCAGTGAGTGTGTGGGAGAGCTTCCCCTACCCTGCTCACGCAGGACATACTACTGGTTCCAGCCCAGGTGCAGCCTGGGTGAGACCCTCTTCCACCCCCTTGGGATGCCCCCGACCACTCCGCAAAACCTCCCCCACGCCGTCCGCCGAGTAGGAATTTCTGCTGCATTCCCGGAACCCCCAGACCCAGTCCTAGCCCAGGTCCCATGAGTGTGTGGGAGAGCTTCCAGCTACCCTGCACGGGCGGGACCTATTACTGGTCCCAGCCCAGGTGCAGCAAGGGTGAGACCCTCTTCCACCCCCTTGGGACACCCCACACCACTCCACAAAACCTCCCCCACCCCGCCCACTGAGTAGGAATTTCTGCCCCATTTCTGGAATCCCCAGACACAGTCCTGGCCCAGGCCCAGTGAGTGTGTGGGAGAGCTACCTATCCCCCCTACTCCACCTTGTCCCCTCCATGCTCAGCTCAGGCCTGGCATACAGGCCTGGGGTGAAACCCTGCAGCTGAAATCCTTGCAGAGAGTGTAGAGGATAGAACCACCCAGCTAGTCCAGGAGCTGAAAATCTGACCAGAGGGGCACAACAGGTTCACCCTCAAGGGCAGCAGCGGGAAGGAGCTGAGCACAGCAGCCAGACCAAGCCAGGCACAGCTGGATAAATCCAAACTTTGTAGATCTGCACCTGAACTTCAGTACGTGCTAAGGTTAAAACTACAACGAAGATCTACAACAAAATTGAGATGACAGTGCTACACAAAATGACGAGAAGGAACAAAATGCAACCTCAGAACCAAGGTCACCCATAACAAGTGCAGAGGACACTAACACAGAACAAATTGGGAATCACACAGTTGAAACAATGAATCAATGGCTTCTGAAATAAAAAAAACAGCTGAAGAAAGGTATAGAGGAACTCAGATTGGAAATAAAAAAAGAAATCCCTGAATTAATAACATCTGCAGTAAAGAATCAAATGCAGAAACATATGGAAGAAACCCAATGCCCACCCAGAACAAGTGAGGAAGACACTAGCTCGGTTCAAATGCATGAATTAATAGGGTCGATAGTAAATAAGCAACAGCAGAAAATTATAAAGGAACTCAGAGCACAGTTCTTTTCTGAAATAAAAAAAGAATTGTCAGAACTCATAGCATCTGAAGTGAAGAAGCAACTGCAGAAACACAGGGAGAAACCCAATCTGAAAAAAAACACTGCAGTAAAAGAATTTGTAACTGCTTCTAAAGAAGACATTGATAAAAAAAAAAATAGAGGAGATTAGAAAAAAAGATGGATTCCTTGAATGAGCAATACAGGAAAGAATTAGATCGCATGAAGCAGAGTCAAAGAGATATAGAGCAAATTAAAATCTCAATCACAAGCTTGCAAAACTGTTTAAGTGAAAGTGAAGACAGAGTTTCAGATCTTGAAGATGCTGGTGAAGCTAGTGAAAAGGTAAGAAA